>NW_027206750.1:30000-330000 GCF_032191515.1 Phaenicophaeus curvirostris
ATTCCTCTACGCACCAGGCAGAGCAGCTCCAACCAGACACAAATACACACAGAACACCAGCACACAAGACCAACGTCGCGAACCGGGACAAAAGAAGACTCACAGCGACAAAGAGGACTCCGGGACCACCCCTGCCAATGGGCAAGGCAATGGAAAGGGCTCCGAGGGAGAACCTCCGGCAGCCTTGGAAAAGCCATGAACCGTGCAGGGTTCCAAAGAGATGTGGCCGCAACTGGCTAGATGGACGGGCAAGAAGCCCCTTTTAAAGGCCTAAAGATGCAGAGGATATGCGGAACGAGTCCCACAACAGGGATCCAAGAAAACGGAAGAGTACCTCTTCCGGATGGCGAGGCGGGCTGCAAGGCCGCAGCAAAAGCCCGGTGTGCCTTGACCACAAAAGAGGACATCAAGACCTGCAGAAAATTTCAGACGCGGCACGGTGACTAGACAGACTAGACCCCAACAGATACAGGCTGGAACTGCCCTGCCCATGCAGGGTTTGGGCTCAGAAGTACGCCCCTCTGCCTTCACCGGCCCAAAGACGACTCTCCCTGCACAGCCTAGGCTACCCTCAAAACCCCTCCCTGCTAGCCCCAACCCGCCTCCCGCTTCCCACCTCTGCTCCCTCAACTTAGCTTTCAGAGCGCCACGACTCAAGCTGTCCTGGGCCAAAGCAGCTCAAATCACAGCCGCTAACGGTAATAATCCTGCAGTCACGGGGTTCCTCTTCAGCATCTGCAAGAAAAAATCAAAGAGGAAAACACAGTGCCAGCCGTCGGCACCACACCGCCAACATCTTCTACTACGCCCCGTCACCCATCGCAAAACCACACGGGCATTCTGCTCACCTGCCCCTTGCTCGCTCAAACGTCAGAACCGGCAGCTGACACCGCCTGGGGCACCTGCAGTTCCAAGACCAAAATCTCCTTTTGTGACCATGAGAAATCTACACTCCCACGCTCCTCCTCACGATGATCCAGTCTCCCCTCAGGCGCTCACCCTCTTCCAGACGCCCCCCAAACAGCACCTGCCAAAACCAAAAACGCTCAGCTGAGTTGCTACATAGCACTTGGCTCTTAGACACCACCTCGGACAACCACCTCATCTTCTCACACCGTTTGCTGACACCAAGCTGGGCCCCTCTGACGCCGCAGGCTGAACCTGCAAGAAGACACCTGCTTAGACACAACCCAAATAGACAGGCAGCTCCCAGCGAATCCCATCTCCCGCTACGTTACCTTCACCGCTCGGCCACCGAACCTCCATCACCTTGGGCTGACAGGTCGAGGACGCGCTCCACCTGCAATCCACAAGCAGTCAAGGACGGCTGTACCTTCATGGACTCGAGGACACATGAACAACAACTGCTGCTCCACGCAACTCACCGTTGCTCTCTCCATCCAAGCCAGCTCCTCTGCCACTCTACTGCTTTGCCCACGGCCCCGTACCTTCAAAGCAAAACCAAAACCCATTATCTAGTCGCACAGCCCCCGGCCACATCTTCCCACCGACACCGCAGCAGACCCACCTCGCTAGGGCGCTCGCCCACACGCATCTCCGTCCGTGCCTCTCGGCGCACAGGTCCGGCCTCTACCTCTGAAAAACACAACAGCAAAGACACCACCCTGACGCTCAGCAACGCCCTAAGAAATCCAAGCCTCTCGCTTGCTTTTACTGAGGCCGCCTCTACTGGGCCTTACAGCCACGCTAAGCTAGTCCACAACCAAACCCAAACATGAATTGCCGCTCCCTTCACGTACAAACCCCTTCGCCACCGCTCCCACTGCCTTCTCCCACGCAGTTTTGGTCGTCCCCTCCGTGGCTCCAGAGAGTAGCAGAAAGTACCCTCCTCACCCGCCACACCAAGGGCTGCTACTTCTGCAAAGTAATGGACGCCCCTAGACTGCAACGTCTAGTCTCGTCAAAACCTTAAGCCCGCAATCAGGCCACTCTACCTCGGCTGACTCTTAGCAATTCCTCTACGCACCAGGCAGAGCAGCTCCAACCAGACACAAATACACACAGAACACCAGCACACAAGACCAACGTCGCGAACCGGGACAAAAGAAGACTCACAGCGACAAAGAGGACTCCGGGACCACCCCTGCCAATGGGCAACGCAATGGACAGGGCTCCGAGGGACAACCTACGGCAGCCCTGGAAAAGCCATGAACCGTGCAGGGTTCCAAAGAGATGTGGCCGCAACTGGCTAGATGGACGGGCAAGAAGCCCCTTTTAAAGGCCTAAAGATGCAGAGGATATGCGGAACGAGTCCCACAACAGGGATCCAAGAAAACGGAAGAGTACCTCTTCCGGATGGCGAGGCGGGCTGCAAGGCCGAAGCAAAAGCCCGGTGTGCCTTGACCACAAAAGAGGACATCAAGACCTTCAGAAAATTTCAGACGCGGCACGGTGACTAGACAGACTAGACCCCAACAGATACAGGCTGGAACTGCCCTGCCCATGCAGGGTTTGGGCTCAGAAGTACGCCCCTCTGCCTTCACCGGCCCAAAGACGACTCTCCCTGCACAGCCTAGGCTACCTTCAAAACCCCTCCCTGCTAGCCCCAACCCGCCTCCCGCTTCCCACCTCTGCTCCCTCAACTTAGCTTTCAGAGGGCCACGACTCAAGCTGTCCTGGGCCAAAGCAGCTCAAATCACAGCGGCTAACGGTAATAATCCTGCAGTCACGGGGTTCCTCTTCAGCATCTGCAAGAAAAAAACAAAGAGGAAAACACAGTGCCAGCCGTCGGCACCACACCGCCAACATCTTCTACTACGCCCCGTCACCCTTCGCAAAACCACACGGGCATTCTGCTCACCTGCCCCTTGCTCGCTCAAACGTCAGAACCGGCAGCTGACACCGCCTGGGGCACCTGCAGTTCCAAGACCAAAATCTCCTTTTGTGACCATGAGAAATCTACACTCCCACGCTCCTCCTCACGATGATCCAGTCTCCCCTCAGGCGCTCACCCTCTTCCAGACGCTCCCCGAACAGCACCTGCCAAAACCAAAAACGCTCAGCTGAGTTGCTACATAGCACTTGGCTCTTAGACACCACCTCGGACAACCACCTCATCTTCTCACGCCGTTTGCTGACACCAAGCTGGGCCCCTCTGACGCCGCAGGCTCAACCTGCAAGGAGAGACCTGCTTAGACACAACCCAAATAGACAGGCAGCTCCCAGCGAATCCCATCTCCCGCTACGTTACCTTCACCGCTCGGCCACCGAACCTCCATCACCTTGGGCTGACAGGTCGAGGACGCGCTCCACCTGGAATCCACAAGCAGTCAAGGACGGCTGTACCTTCACGGACTCGAGGACACATGAACAACAACTGCTGCTTCACGCAACTCACCGTTGCTCTCTTCACCCAAGCCAGCTCCTCTGCCACTCTACTGCTTTGCCCACGGCCCCGTACCTTCAAAGCAAAACCAAAACCCATTATCTGGTCGCACAGCCCCCGGCCACATCTTCCCACCGACACCGCAGTAGACCCACCTCGCTAGGGCGCTCGCCCGCACGCATCTCCGTCCGTGCCTCTCGGCGCACTGGTCCGGCATCTACATCTGAAAAACACAACAGCAAAGACATCACCCTGACGCTCATCAACGCCCTAAGAAATCCAAGCCTCTCGCTTGCTTTTACTGAGGCCGCCTCTACTGGGCCTTACAGCCAAGCATAGCTGGTCCACAACCAAACCCAAACATGTATTGCCGCTCCCTTAACGTACAAACCCCTTCGCCACCGCTCCCACTGCCTTCTCCCACGCAGTTTTGGTCGTCCCCTCTGTGGCTCCAGAGAGTAGCAGAAACTACCCTCCTCACCCGCCACACCAAGGGCTGCTACTTCTGCAAAGTAATGGACGCCCCAAGACTGCAAAGTAATGGACGCCCCTAGACTGCAATGTCTAGTCTCGTCAAAACCTTAAGCCCGCAATCAGGCCACTCTACCTCGGCTGACTCTTAGCAATTCCTCTACGCACCAGGCAGAGCAGCTCCAACCAGACACAAATACACACAGACCACCAGCACACAAGACCAACGTCGCGAACCGGGACAAAAGAAGACTCACAGCGACAAAGAGGACTCCGGGACCACCCCTGCCAATGGGCAAGGCAATGGACAGGGCTCCGAGGGAGAACCTACGGCAGCCCTGGAAAAGCCATGAACCGTGCAGGGTTCCAAAGAGATGTGGCCGCAACTGGCTAGATGGACGGGCAAGAAGCCCCTTTTAAAGGCCTAAAGACGCAGAGGATATGCGGAACGAGTCCCACAACAGGGATCCAAGAAAACGGAAGAGTACCTCTTCTGGATGGCGAGGCGGGCTGCAAGGCCGCAGCAAAAGCCCGGCGTGCCTTGACCACAAAAGAGGACATCAAGACCTGCAGAAAATTTCAGACGCGGCACGGTGACTAGACAGACTAGACCCCAACAGATACAGGCTGGAACTGCCCTGCCCATGCAGGGTTTGGGCTCAGAAGTACGCCCCTCTGCCTTCACCGGCCCAAAGACGACTCTCCCTGCACAGCCTAGGCTACCTTCAAAACCCCTCCCTGCTAGCCCCAACCCGCCTCCCGCTTCCCACCTCTGCTCCCTCAACTTGGCTTTCAGAGGGCCACGACTCAAGCTGTCCTGGGCCAAAGCAGCTCAAATCACAGCGGCTAACGGTAATAATCCTGCAGTCACGGGGTTCCTCTTCAGCATCTGCAAGAAAAAAACAAAGAGGAAAACACAGTGCCAGCCGTCGGCACCACACCGCCAACATCTTCTACTACGCCCCGTCACCCATCGCAAAACCACACGGGCATTCTGCTCACCTGCCCCTTGCTCGCTCAAACGTCAGAACCGGCAGCTGACACCGCCTGGGGCACCTGCAGTTCCAAGACCAAAATCTCCTTTTGTGACCATGAGAAATCTACACTCCCACGCTCCTCCTCACGATGATCCAGTCTCCCCTCAGGCGCTCACCCTCTTCCAGACGCTCCCCGAACAGCACCTGCCAAAACCAAAAACGCTCAGCTGAGTTGCTACATAGCACTTGGCTCTTCGACACCACCTCGGACAACCACCTCACCTTCTCACGCCGTTTGCTGACACCAAGCTGGGCCCCTCTGACGCCGCAGGCTGAACCTGCAAGGAGAGACCTGCTTAGACACAACCCAAATAGACAGGCAGCTCCCAGCGAATCCCATCTCCCGCTACGTTACCTTCACCGCTCGGCCACCGAACCTCCATCACCTTGGGCTGACACGTCGAGGATGCGCTCCACCTGGAATCCACAAGCAGTCAAGGACGGCTGTAACTTCACGGACTCGAGGACACATGAACAACAACTGCTGCTCCACTCAACTCAACGTTGCTCTCTCCATCCAAGCCAGCTCCTCTGCCACTGTACTGCTTTGCCCACGGCCCCGTACCTTCAAAGCAAAACCAAAACCCATTATCTAGTCGCACAGCCCCCGGCCACATCTTCCCACCGACACCGCAGTAGACCCACCTCGCTAGGGTGCTCGCCCGCACGCATCTCCGTCTGTGCCTCTCGGCGCACAGGTCCGGCCTCTACATCTGAAAAACACAACAGCAAAGACATCACCCTGACGCTCAGCAACGCCCTAAGAAATCCAAGCCTCTCGCTTGCTTTTACTGAGGCCGCCTCTACTGGGCCTTACAGCCACGCTAAGCTAGTCCACAACCAAACCCAAACATGAATTGCCGCTCCCTTCACGTACAAACCCCTTCGCCACCGCTCCAACTGCCTTCTCCCACGCAGTTTTGGTCGTCCCCTCCGTGGCTCCAGAGAGTAGCAGAAACTACCCTCCTCACCCGCCACACCAAGGGCTGCTACTTCTGCAAAGTAATGGACGCCCCAAGACTGCAAAGTAATGGACGCCCCTAGACTGCAATGTCTAGTCTCGTCAAAACCTTAAGCCCGCAATCAGGCCACTCTACCTCGGCTGACTCTTAGCAATTCCTCTACGCACCAGGCAGAGCAGCTCCAACCAGACACAAATACACACAGACCACCAGCACACAAGACCAACGTCGCGAACCGGGACAAAAGAAGACTCACAGCGACAAAGAGGACTCCGGGACCACCCCTGCCAATGGGCAAGGCAATGGACAGGGCTCCGAGGGAGAACCTACGGCAGCCCTGGAAAAGCCATGAACCGTGCAGGGTTCCAAAGAGATGTGGCCGCAACTGGCTAGATGGACGGGCAAGAAGCCCCTTTTAAAGGCCTAAAGACGCAGAGGATATGCGGAACGAGTCCCACAACAGGGATCCAAGAAAACGGAAGAGTACCTCTTCCGGATGGCGAGGCGGGCTGCAAGGCCGCAGCAAAAGCCCGGCGTGCCTTGACCACAAAAGAGGACATCAAGACCTGCAGAAAATTTCAGACGCGGCACGGTGACTAGACAGACTAGACCCCAACAGATACAGGCTGGAACTGCCCTGCCCATGCAGGGTTTGGGCTCAGAAGTACGCCCCTCTGCCTTCACCGGCCCAAAGACGACTCTCCCTGCACAGCCTAGGCTACCTTCAAAACCCCTCCCTGCTAGCCCCAACCCGCCTCCCGCTTCCCACCTCTGCTCCCTCAACTTGGCTTTCAGAGGGCCACGACTCAAGCTGTCCTGGGCCAAAGCAGCTCAAATCACAGCGGCTAACGGTAATAATCCTGCAGTCACGGGGTTCCTCTTCAGCATCTGCAAGAAAAAAACAAAGAGGAAAACACAGTGCCAGCCGTCGGCACCACACCGCCAACATCTTCTACTACGCCCCGTCACCCATCGCAAAACCACACGGGCATTCTGCTCACCTGCCCCTTGCTCGCTCAAACGTCAGAACCGGCAGCTGACACCGCCTGGGGCACCTGCAGTTCCAAGACCAAAATCTCCTTTTGTGACCATGAGAAATCTACACTCCCACGCTCCTCCTCACGATGATCCAGTCTCCCCTCAGGCGCTCACCCTCTTCCAGACGCTCCCCGAACAGCACCTGCCAAAACCAAAAACGCTCAGCTGAGTTGCTACATAGCACTTGGCTCTTCGACACCACCTCGGACAACCACCTCATCTTCTCACGCCGTTTGCTGACACCAAGCTGGGCCCCTCTGACGCCGCAGGCTGAACCTGCAAGAAGAGACCTGCTTAGACACAACCCAAATAGACAGGCAGCTCCCAGCGAATCCCATCTCCCGCTACGTTACCTTCACCGCTCGGCCACCGAACCTCCATCACCTTGGGCTGACACGTCGAGGACGCGCTCCACCTGGAATCCACAAGCAGTCAAGGACGGCTGTACCTTCACGGACTCGAGGACACATGAACAACAACTGCTGCTCCACGCAACTCACCGTTGCTCTCTTCACCCAAGCCAGCTCCTCTGCCACTCTACTGCTTTGCCCACGGCCCCGTACCTTCAAAGCAAAACCAAAACCCATTATCTAGTCGCACAGCCCCCGGCCACATCTTCCCACCGACACCGCAGCAGACCCACCTCGTTAGGGCGCTCGCCCGCACGCATCTCCGTCCGTGCCTCTCGGCGCACAGGTCCGGCCTCTACCTCTGAAAAACACAACAGCAAAGACATCACCCTGACGCTCAGCAACGCCCTAAGAAATCCAAGCCTCTCGCTTGCTTTTACTGAGGCCGCCTCTACTGGGCCTTACAGCCACGCTAAGCTAGTCCACAACCAAACCCAAACATGAATTGCCGCTCCCTTCACGTTCAAACCCCTTCGCCACCGCTCCAACTGCCTTCTCCCACGCAGTTTTGGTCGTCCCCTCCGTGGCTCCAGAGAGTAGCAGAAACTACCCTCCTCACCCGCCACACCAAGGGCTGCTACTTCTGCAAAGTAATGGACGCCCCAAGACTGCAAAGTAATGGACGCCCCTAGACTGCAATGTCTAGTCTCGTCAAAACCTTAAGCCCGCAATCAGGCCACTCTACCTCGGCTGACTCTTAGCAATTCCTCTACGCACCAGGCAGAGCAGCTCTAACCAGACACAAATACACACAGACCACCAGCACACAAGACCAACGTCGCGAACCGGGACAAAAGAAGACTCACAGCGACAAAGAGGACTCCGGGACCACCCCTGCCAATGGGCAAGGCAATGGACAGGGCTCCGAGGGAGAACCTACGGCAGCCCTGGAAAAGCCATGAACCGTGCAGGGTTCCAAAGAGATGTGGCCGCAACTGGCTAGATGGACGGGCAAGAAGCCCCTTTTAAAGGCCTAAAGACGCAGAGGATATGCGGAACGAGTCCCACAACAGGGATCCAAGAAAACGGAAGAGTACCTCTTCCGGATGGCGAGGCGGGCTGCAAGGCCGCAGCAAAAGCCCGGCGTGCCTTGACCACAAAAGAGGACATCAAGACCTGCAGAAAATTTCAGACGCGGCACGGTGACTAGACAGACTAGACCCCAACAGATACAGGCTGGAACTGCCCTGCCCATGCAGGGTTTGGGCTCAGAAGTACGCCCCTCTGCCTTCACCGGCCCAAAGACGACTCTCCCTGCACAGCCTAGGCTACCTTCAAAACCCCTCCCTGCTAGCCCCAACCCGCCTCCCGCTTCCCACCTCTGCTCCCTCAACTTGGCTTTCAGAGGGCCACGACTCAAGCTGTCCTGGGCCAAAGCAGCTCAAATCACAGCGGCTAACGGTAATAATCCTGCAGTCACGGGGTTCCTCTTCAGCATCTGCAAGAAAAAAACAAAGAGGAAAACACAGTGCCAGCCGTCGGCACCACACCGCCAACATCTTCTACTACGCCCCGTCACCCATCGCAAAACCACACGGGCATTCTGCTCACCTGCCCCTTGCTCGCTCAAACGTCAGAACCGGCAGCTGACACCGCCTGGGGCACCTGCAGTTCCAAGACCAAAATCTCCTTTTGTGACCATGAGAAATCTACACTCCCACGCTCCTCCTCACGATGATCCAGTCTCCCCTCAGGCGCTCACCCTCTTCCAGACGCCCCCCGAACAGCACCTGCCAAAACCAAAAACGCTCAGCTGAGTTGCTACATAGCACTTGGCTCTTAGACACCACCTCGGACAAGCACTTCACCTTCTCACGCCGTTTGCTGACACCAAGCTGGGCCCCTCTGACGCCGCAGGCTGAACCTGCAAGAAGAGACCTGCTTAGGCACAACCCAAATAGACAGGCAGCTCCCAGCGAATCCCATCTCCCGCTACGTTACCTTCACCGCTCGGCCACCGAACCTCCATCACCTTGGGCTGACACGTCGAGGACGCGCTCCACCTGGAATCCACAAGCAGTCAAGGACGGCTGTACCTTCACGGACTCGAGGACACATGAACAACAACTGCTGCTCCACGCAACTCACCCTTGCTCTCTCCATCCAAGCTAGCTCCTCTGCCACTCTACTGCTTTGCCCACGGCCCCGTACCTTCAAAGCAAAACCAAAACCCATTATCTAGTCGCACAGCCCCCGGCCACATCTTCCCACCGACACCGCAGCAGACCCACCTCGCTAGGGCGCTCGCCCGCACACATCTCCGTCCGTGCCTCTCGGCGCACAGGTCCGGCCTCTACCTCTGAAAAACACAACAGCAAAGACATCACCCTGACGCTCAGCAACGCCCTAAGAAATCCAAGCCTCTCGCTTGCTTTTACTGAGGCCGCCTCTACTGGGCCTTAGAGCCACGCTAAGCTAGTCCACAACCAAACCCAAACATGAATTGCCGCTCCCTTCACGTACAAACCCCTTCGCCACCGCTCCCACTGCCTTCTCCCACGCAGTTTTGGTCGTCCCCTCTGTGGCTCCAGAGAGTAGCAGAAACTACCCTCCTCACCCGCCACACCAAGGGCTGCTACTTCTGCAAAGTAATGGACGCCCCAAGACTGCAAAGTAATGGACGCCCCTAGACTGCAACGTCTAGTCTCGTCAAAACCTTAAGCCCGCAATCAGGCCACTCTACCTCGGCTGACTCTTAGCAATTCCTCTACGCACCAGGCAGAGCAGCTCCAACCAGACACAAATACACACAGAACACCAGCACACAAGACCAACGTCGCGAACCGGGACAAAAGAAGACTCACAGCGACAAAGAGGACTCCGGGACCACCCCTGCCAATGGGCAAGGCAATGGACAGGGCTCCGAGGGAGAACCTATGGCAGCCCTGGAAAAGCCATGAACCGTGCAGGGTTCCAAAGAGATGTGGCCGCAACTGGCTAGATGGACGGGCAAGAAGCCCCTTTTAAAGGCCTAAAGACGCAGAGGATATGCGGAACGAGTCCCACAACAGGGATCCAAGAAAACGGAAGAGTACCTCTTCCGGATGGCGAGGCGGGCTGCAAGGCCGCAGCAAAAGCCCGGCGTGCCTTGACCACAAAAGAGGACATCAAGACCTGCAGAAAATTTCAGACGCGGCACGGTGACTAGACAGACTAGACCCCAACAGATACAGGCTGGAACTGCCCTGCCCATGCAGGGTTTGGGCTCAGAAGTACGCCCCTCTGCCTTCACCGGCCCAAAGACGACTCTCCCTGCACAGCCTAGGCTACCTTCAAAACCCCTCCCTGCTAGCCCCAACCCGCCTCCCGCTTCCCACCTCTGCTCCCTCAACTTAGCTTTCAGAGGGCCACGACTCAAGCTGTCCTGGGCCAAAGCAGCTCAAATCACAGCGGCTAACGGTAATAATCCTGCAGTCACGGGGTTCCTCTTCAGCATCTGCAAGAAAAAAACAAAGAGGAAAACACAGTGCCAGCCGTCGGCACCACACCGCCAACATCTTCTACTACGCCCCATCACCCATCGCAAAACCACACGGGCATTCTGCTCACCTGCCCCTTGCTCGCTCAAACGTCAGAACCGGCAGCTGACACCGCCTGGGGCACCTGCAGTTCCAAGACCAAAATCTCCTTTTGTGACCATGAGAAATCTACACTCCCACGCTCCTCCTCACGATGATCCAGTCTCCCCTCAGGCGCTCACCCTCTTCCAGACGCTCCCCGAACAGCACCTGCCAAAACCAAAAACGCTCAGCTGAGTTGCTACATAGCACTTGGCTCTTCGACACCACCTCGGACAACCACCTCATCTTCTCACGCCGTTTGCTGACACCAAGCTGGGCCCCTCTGACGCCGCAGGCTCAACCTGCAAGAAGAGACCTGCTTAGACACAACCCAAATAGACAGGCAGCTCCCAGCGAATCCCATCTCCCGCTACGTTACCTTCACCGCTCGGCCACCGAACCTCCATCACCTTGGGCTGACACGTCGAGGACGCGCTCCACCTGGAATCCACAAGCAGTCAAGGACGGCTGTACCTTCACGGACTCGAGGACACATGAACAACAACTGCTGCTCCACGCAACTCACCGTTGCTCTCTTCACCCAAGCCAGCTCCTCTGCCACTCTACTGCTTTGCCCACGGCCCCGTACCTTCAAAGCAAAACCAAAACCCATTATCTAGTCGCACAGCCCCCGGCCACATCTTCCCACCGACACCGCAGCAGACCCACCTCGTTAGGGCGCTCGCCCGCACGCATCTCCGTCCGTGCCTCTCGGCGCACAGGTCCGGCCTCTACCTCTGAAAAACACAACAGCAAAGACATCACCCTGACGCTCAGCAACGCCCTAAGAAATCCAAGCCTCTCGCTTGCTTTTACTGAGGCCGCCTCTACTGGGCCTTACAGCCACGCTAAGCTAGTCCACAACCAAACCCAAACATGAATTGCCGCTCCCTTCACGTACAAACCCCTTCGCCACCGCTCCAACTGCCTTCTCCCACGCAGTTTTGGTCGTCCCCTCCGTGGCTCCAGAGAGTAGCAGAAACTACCCTCCTCACCCGCCACACCAAGGGCTGCTACTTCTGCAAAGTAATGGACGCCCCAAGACTGCAAAGTAATGGACGCCCCTAGACTGCAATGTCTAGTCTCGTCAAAACCTTAAGCCCGCAATCAGGCCACTCTACCTCGGCTGACTCTTAGCAATTCCTCTACGCACCAGGCAGAGCAGCTCCAACCAGACACAAATACACACAGACCACCAGCACACAAGACCAACGTCGCGAACCGGGACAAAAGAAGACTCACAGCGACAAAGAGGACTCCGGGACCACCCCTGCCAATGGGCAAGGCAATGGACAGGGCTCCGAGGGAGAACCTACGGCAGCCCTGGAAAAGCCATGAACCGTGCAGGGTTCCAAAGAGATGTGGCCGCAACTGGCTAGATGGACGGGCAAGAAGCCCCTTTTAAAGGCCTAAAGACGCAGAGGATATGCGGAACGAGTCCCACAACAGGGATCCAAGAAAACGGAAGAGTACCTCTTCCGGATGGCGAGGCGGGCTGCAAGGCCGCAGCAAAAGCCCGGCGTGCCTTGACCACAAAAGAGGACATCAAGACCTGCAGAAAATTTCAGACGCGGCACGGTGACTAGACAGACTAGACCCCAACAGATACAGGCTGGAACTGCCCTGCCCATGCAGGGTTTGGGCTCAGAAGTACGCCCCTCTGCCTTCACCGGCCCAAAGACGACTCTCCCTGCACAGCCTAGGCTACCTTCAAAACCCCTCCCTGCTAGCCCCAACCCGCCTCCCGCTTCCCACCTCTGCTCCCTCAACTTGGCTTTCAGAGGGCCACGACTCAAGCTGTCCTGGGCCAAAGCAGCTCAAATCACAGCGGCTAACGGTAATAATCCTGCAGTCACGGGGTTCCTCTTCAGCATCTGCAAGAAAAAAACAAAGAGGAAAACACAGTGCCAGCCGTCGGCACCACACCGCCAACATCTTCTACTACGCCCCGTCACCCATCGCAAAACCACACGGGCATTCTGCTCACCTGCCCCTTGCTCGCTCAAACGTCAGAACCGGCAGCTGACACCGCCTGGGGCACCTGCAGTTCCAAGACCAAAATCTCCTTTTGTGACCATGAGAAATCTACACTCCCACGCTCCTCCTCACGATGATCCAGTCTCCCCTCAGGCGCTCACCCTCTTCCAGACGCTCCCCGAACAGCACCTGCCAAAACCAAAAACGCTCAGCTGAGTTGCTACATAGCACTTGGCTCTTCGACACCACCTCGGACAACCACCTCACCTTCTCACGCCGTTTGCTGACACCAAGCTGGGCCCCTCTGACGCCGCAGGCTGAACCTGCAAGGAGAGACCTGCTTAGACACAACCCAAATAGACAGGCAGCTCCCAGCGAATCCCATCTCCCGCTACGTTACCTTCACCGCTCGGCCACCGAACCTCCATCACCTTGGGCTGACACGTCGAGGACGCGCTCCACCTGGAATCCACAAGCAGTCAAGGACGGCTGTAACTTCACGGACTCGAGGACACATGAACAACAACTGCTGCTCCACTCAACTCAACGTTGCTCTCTCCATCCAAGCCAGCTCCTCTGCCACTGTACTGCTTTGCCCACGGCCCCGTACCTTCAAAGCAAAACCAAAACCCATTATCTAGTCGCACAGCCCCCGGCCACATCTTCCCACCGACACCGCAGTAGACCCACCTCGCTAGGGTGCTCGCCCGCACGCATCTCCGTCTGTGCCTCTCGGCGCACAGGTCCGGCCTCTACATCTGAAAAACACAACAGCAAAGACATCACCCTGACGCTCAGCAACGCCCTAAGAAATCCAAGCCTCTCGCTTGCTTTTACTGAGGCCGCCTCTACTGGGCCTTACAGCCACGCTAAGCTAGTCCACAACCAAACCCAAACATGAATTGCCGCTCCCTTCACGTACAAACCCCTTCGCCACCGCTCCAACTGCCTTCTCCCATGCAGTTTTGGTCGTCCCCTCCGTGGCTCCAGAGAGTAGCAGAAACTACCCTCCTCACCCGCCACACCAAGGGCTGCTACTTCTGCAAAGTAATGGACGCCCCAAGACTGCAAAGTAATGGACGCCCCTAGACTGCAATGTCTAGTCTCGTCAAAACCTTAAGCCCGCAATCAGGCCACTCTACCTCGGCTGACTCTTAGCAATTCCTCTACGCACCAGGCAGAGCAGCTCCAACCAGACACAAATACACACAGACCACCAGCACACAAGACCAACGTCGCGAACCGGGACAAAAGAAGACTCACAGCGACAAAGAGGACTCCGGGACCACCCCTGCCAATGGGCAAGGCAATGGACAGGGCTCCGAGGGAGAACCTACGGCAGCCCTGGAAAAGCCATGAACCGTGCAGGGTTCCAAAGAGATGTGGCCGCAACTGGCTAGATGGACGGGCAAGAAGCCCCTTTTAAAGGCCTAAAGACGCAGAGGATATGCGGAACGAGTCCCACAACAGGGATCCAAGAAAACGGAAGAGTACCTCTTCCGGATGGCGAGGCGGGCTGCAAGGCCGCAGCAAAAGCCCGGCGTGCCTTGACCACAAAAGAGGACATCAAGACCTGCAGAAAATTTCAGACGCGGCACGGTGACTAGACAGACTAGACCCCAACAGATACAGGCTGGAACTGCCCTGCCCATGCAGGGTTTGGGCTCAGAAGTACGCCCCTCTGCCTTCACCGGCCCAAAGACGACTCTCCCTGCACAGCCTAGGCTACCTTCAAAACCCCTCCCTGCTAGCCCCAACCCGCCTCCCGCTTCCCACCTCTGCTCCCTCAACTTGGCTTTCAGAGGGCCACGACTCAAGCTGTCCTGGGCCAAAGCAGCTCAAATCACAGCGGCTAACGGTAATAATCCTGCAGTCACGGGGTTCCTCTTCAGCATCTGCAAGAAAAAAACAAAGAGGAAAACACAGTGCCAGCCGTCGGCACCACACCGCCAACATCTTCTACTACGCCCCGTCACCCATCGCAAAACCACACGGGCATTCTGCTCACCTGCCCCTTGCTCGCTCAAACGTCAGAACCGGCAGCTGACACCGCCTGGGGCACCTGCAGTTCCAAGACCAAAATCTCCTTTTGTGACCATGAGAAATCTACACTCCCACGCTCCTCCTCACGATGATCCAGTCTCCCCTCAGGCGCTCACCCTCTTCCAGACGCTCCCCGAACAGCACCTGCCAAAACCAAAAACGCTCAGCTGAGTTGCTACATAGCACTTGGCTCTTCGACACCACCTCGGACAACCACCTCACCTTCTCACGCCGTTTGCTGACACCAAGCTGGGCCCCTCTGACGCCGCAGGCTGAACCTGCAAGGAGAGACCTGCTTAGACACAACCCAAATAGACAGGCAGCTCCCAGCGAATCCCATCTCCCGCTACGTTACCTTCACCGCTCGGCCACCGAACCTCCATCACCTTGGGCTGACACGTCGAGGACGCGCTCCACCTGGAATCCACAAGCAGTCAAGGACGGCTGTAACTTCACGGACTCGAGGACACATGAACAACAACTGCTGCTCCACTCAACTCAACGTTGCTCTCTCCATCCAAGCCAGCTCCTCTGCCACTGTACTGCTTTGCCCACGGCCCCGTACCTTCAAAGCAAAACCAAAACCCATTATCTAGTCGCACAGCCCCCGGCCACATCTTCCCACCGACACCGCAGTAGACCCACCTCGCTAGGGTGCTCGCCCGCACGCATCTCCGTCTGTGCCTCTCGGCGCACAGGTCCGGCCTCTACATCTGAAAAACACAACAGCAAAGACATCACCCTGACGCTCAGCAACGCCCTAAGAAATCCAAGCCTCTCGCTTGCTTTTACTGAGGCCGCCTCTACTGGGCCTTACAGCCACGCTAAGCTAGTCCACAACCAAACCCAAACATGAATTGCCGCTCCCTTCACGTACAAACCCCTTCGCCACCGCTCCCACTGCCTTCTCCCACGCAGTTTTGGTCGTCCCCTCTGTGGCTCCAGAGAGTAGCAGAAACTACCCTCCTCACCCGCCACACCAAGGGCTGCTACTTCTGCAAAGTAATGGACGCCCCTAGACTGCAACGTCTAGTCTCGTCAAAACCTTAAGCCCGCAATCAGGCCAATCTACCTCGGCTGACTCTTAGCAATTCCTCTACGCACCAGGCAGAGCAGCTCCAACCAGACACAAATACACACAGAACACCAGCACACAAGACCAACGTCGGGAACCGGGACAAAAGAAGACTCACAGCGACAAAGAGGACTCCGGGACCACCCCTGCCAATGGGCAAGGCAATGGACAGGGCTCCGAGGGAGAACCTACGGCAGCCCTGGAAAAGCCATGAACCGTGCAGGGTTCCAAAGAGATGTGGCCGCAACTGGCTAGATGGACGGGCAAGAAGCCCCTTTTAAAGGCCTAAAGACGCAGAGGATATGCGGAACGAGTCCCACAACAGGGATCCAAGAAAACGGAAGAGTACCTCTTCCGGATGGCGAGGCGGGCTGCAAGGCCGCAGCAAAAGCCCGGCGTGCCTTGACCACAAAAGAGGACATCAAGACCTGCAGAAAATTTCAGACGCGGCACGGTGACTAGACAGACTAGACCCCAACAGATACAGGCTGGAACTGCCCTGCCCATGCAGGGTTTGGGCTCAGAAGTACGCCCCTCTGCCTTCACCGGCCCAAAGACGACTCTCCCTGCACAGCCTAGGCTACCTTCAAAACCCCTCCCTGCTAGCCCCAACCCGCCTCCCGCTTCCCACCTCTGCTCCCTCAACTTGGCTTTCAGAGGGCCACGACTCAAGCTGTCCTGGGCCAAAGCAGCTCAAATCACAGCGGCTAACGGTAATAATCCTGCAGTCACAGGGTTCCTCTTCAGCATCTGCAAGAAAAAAACAAAGAGGAAAACACAGTGCCAGCCGTCGGCACCACACCGCCAACATCTTCTACTACGCCCCATCACCCATCGCAAAACCACACGGGCATTCTGCTCACCTGCCCTTTGCTCGCTCAAACGTCAGAACCGGCAGCTGACACCGCCTGGGGCACCTGCAGTTCCAAGACCAAAATCTCCTTTTGTGACCATGAGAAATCTACACTCCCACGCTCCTCCTCACGATGATCCAGTCTCCCCTCAGGCGCTCACCCTCTTCCAGACGCTCCCCGAACAGCACCTGCCAAAACCAAAAACGCTCAGCTGAGTTGCTACATAGCACTTGGCTCTTAGACACCACCTCGGACAAGCACTTCACCTTCTCACGCCGTTTGCTGACACCAAGCTGGGCCCCTCTGACGCCGCAGGCTGAACCTGCAAGAAGAGACCTGCTTAGGCACAACCCAAATAGACAGGCAGCTCCCAGCGAATCCCATCTCCCGCTACGTTACCTTCACCGCTCGGCCACCGAACCTCCATCACCTTGGGCTGACACGTCGAGGACGCGCTCCACCTGGAATCCACAAGCAGTCAAGGACGGCTGTACCTTCACGGACTCGAGGACACATGAACAACAACTGCTGCTCCACGCAACTCACCCTTGCTCTCTCCATCCAAGCTAGCTCCTCTGCCACTCTACTGCTTTGCCCACGGCCCCGTACCTTCAAAGCAAAACCAAAACCCATTATCTAGTCGCACAGCCCCCGGCCACATCTTCCCACCGACACCGCAGCAGACCCACCTCGCTAGGGCGCTCGCCTGCACACATCTCCGTCCGTGCCTCTCGGCGCACAGGTCCGGCCTCTACCTCTGAAAAACACAACAGCAAAGACATCACCCTGACGCTCAGCAACGCCCTAAGAAATCCAAGCCTCTCGCTTGCTTTTACTGAGGCCGCCTCTACTGGGCCTTACAGCCACGCTAAGCTAGTCCACAACCAAACCCAAACATGAATTGCCGCTCCCTTCACGTACAAACCCCTTCGCCACCGCTCCCACTGCCTTCTCCCACGCAGTTTTGGTCGTCCCCTCTGTGGCTCCAGAGAGTAGCAGAAACTACCCTCCTCACCCGCCACACCAAGGGCTGCTACTTCTGCAAAGTAATGGACGCCCCAAGACTGCAAAGTAATGGACGCCCCTAGACTGCAACGTCTAGTCTCGTCAAAACCTTAAGCCCGCAATCAGGCCACTCTACCTCGGCTGACTCTTAGCAATTCCTCTACGCACCAGGCAGAGCAGCTCCAACCAGACACAAATACACACAGAACACCAGCACACAAGACCAACGTCGCGAACCGGGACAAAAGAAGACTCACAGCGACAAAGAGGACTCCGGGACCACCCCTGCCAATGGGCAAGGCAATGGACAGGGCTCCGAGGGAGAACCTATGGCAGCCCTGGAAAAGCCATGAACCGTGCAGGGTTCCAAAGAGATGTGGCCGCAACTGGCTAGATGGACGGGCAAGAAGCCCCTTTTAAAGGCCTAAAGACGCAGAGGATATGCGGAACGAGTCCCACAACAGGGATCCAAGAAAACGGAAGAGTACCTCTTCCGGATGGCGAGGCGGGCTGCAAGGCCGCAGCAAAAGCCCGGCGTGCCTTGACCACAAAAGAGGACATCAAGACCTGCAGAAAATTTCAGACGCGGCACGGTGACTAGACAGACTAGACCCCAACAGATACAGGCTGGAACTGCCCTGCCCATGCAGGGTTTGGGCTCAGAAGTACGCCCCTCTGCCTTCACCGGCCCAAAGACGACTCTCCCTGCACAGCCTAGGCTACCTTCAAAACCCCTCCCTGCTAGCCCCAACCCGCCTCCCGCTTCCCACCTCTGCTCCCTCAACTTGGCTTTCAGAGGGCCACGACTCAAGCTGTCCTGGGCCAAAGCAGCTCAAATCACAGCGGCTAACGGTAATAATCCTGCAGTCACGGGGTTCCTCTTCAGCATCTGCAAGAAAAAAACAAAGAGGAAAACACAGTGCCAGCCGTCGGCACCACACCGCCAACATCTTCTACTACGCCCCATCACCCATCGCAAAACCACACGGGCATTCTGCTCACCTGCCCCTTGCTCGCTCAAACGTCAGAACCGGCAGCTGACACGGCCTGGGGCACCTGCAGTTCCAAGACCAAAATCTCCTTTTGTGACCATGAGAAATCTACACTCCCACGCTCCTCCTCACGATGATCCAGTCTCCCCTCAGGCGCTCACCCTCTTCCAGACGCTCCCCGAACAGCACCTGCCAAAACCAAAAACGCTCAGCTGAGTTGCTACATAGCACTTGGCTCTTCGACACCACCTCGGACAACCACCTCATCTTCTCACGCCGTTTGCTGACACCAAGCTGGGCCCCTCTGACGCCGCAGGCTGAACCTGCAAGAAGAGACCTGCTTAGACACAACCCAAATAGACAGGCAGCTCCCAGCGAATCCCATCTCCCGCTACGTTACCTTCACCGCTCGGCCACCGAACCTCCATCACCTTGGGCTGACACGTCGAGGACGCGCTCCACCTGGAATCCACAAGCAGTCAAGGACGGCTGTACCTTCACGGACTCGAGGACACATGAACAACAACTGCTGCTCCACGCAACTCACCGTTGCTCTCTTCACCCAAGCCAGCTCCTCTGCCACTCTACTGCTTTGCCCACGGCCCCGTACCTTCAAAGCAAAACCAAAACCCATTATCTAGTCGCACAGCCCCCGGCCACATCTTCCCACCGACACCGCAGCAGACCCACCTCGTTAGGGCGCTCGCCCGCACGCATCTCCGTCCGTGCCTCTTGGCGCACAGGTCCGGCCTCTACCTCTGAAAAACACAACAGCAAAGACATCACCCTGACGCTCAGCAACGCCCTAAGAAATCCAAGCCTCTCGCTTGCTTTTACTGAGGCCGCCTCTACTGGGCCTTACAGCCACGCTAAGCTAGTCCACAACCAAACCCAAACATGAATTGCCGCTCCCTTCACGTACAAACCCCTTCGCCACCGCTCCAACTGCCTTCTCCCACGCAGTTTTGGTCGTCCCCTCCGTGGCTCCAGAGAGAAGCAGAAACTACCCTCCTCACCCGCCACACCAAGGGCTGCTACTTCTGCAAAGTAATGGACGCCCCAAGACTGCAAAGTAATGGACGCCCCTAGACTGCAATGTCTAGTCTCGTCAAAACCTTAAGCCCGCAATCAGGCCACTCTACCTCGGCTGACTCTTAGCAATTCCTCTACGCACCAGGCAGAGCAGCTCCAACCAGACACAAATACACACAGACCACCAGCACACAAGACCAACGTCGCGAACCGGGACAAAAGAAGACTCACAGCGACAAAGAGGACTCCGGGACCACCCCTGCCAATGGGCAAGGCAATGGACAGGGCTCCGAGGGAGAACCTACGGCAGCCCTGGAAAAGCCATGAACCGTGCAGGGTTCCAAAGAGATGTGGCCGCAACTGGCTAGATGGACGGGCAAGAAGCCCCTTTTAAAGGCCTAAAGACGCAGAGGATATGCGGAACGAGTCCCACAACAGGGATCCAAGAAAACGGAAGAGTACCTCTTCCGGATGGCGAGGCGGGCTGCAAGGCCGCAGCAAAAGCCCGGCGTGCCTTGACCACAAAAGAGGACATCAAGACCTGCAGAAAATTTCAGACGCGGCACGGTGACTAGACAGACTAGACCCCAACAGATACAGGCTGGAACTGCCCTGCCCATGCAGGGTTTGGGCTCAGAAGTACGCCCCTCTGCCTTCACCGGCCCAAAGACGACTCTCCCTGCACAGCCTAGGCTACCTTCAAAACCCCTCCCTGCTAGCCCCAACCCGCCTCCCGCTTCCCACCTCTGCTCCCTCAACTTGGCTTTCAGAGGGCCACGACTCAAGCTGTCCTGGGCCAAAGCAGCTCAAATCACAGCGGCTAACGGTAATAATCCTGCAGTCACGGGGTTCCTCTTCAGCATCTGCAAGAAAAAAACAAAGAGGAAAACACAGTGCCAGCCGTCGGCACCACACCGCCAACATCTTCTACTACGCCCCGTCACCCATCGCAAAACCACACGGGCATTCTGCTCACCTGCCCCTTGCTCGCTCAAACGTCAGAACCGGCAGCTGACACCGCCTGGGGCACCTGCAGTTCCAAGACCAAAATCTCCTTTTGTGACCATGAGAAATCTACACTCCCACGCTCCTCCTCACGATGATCCAGTCTCCCCTCAGGCGCTCACCCTCTTCCAGACGCTCCCCGAACAGCACCTGCCAAAACCAAAAACGCTCAGCTGAGTTGCTACATAGCACTTGGCTCTTAGACACCACCTCGGACAAGCACTTCACCTTCTCACGCCGTTTGCTGACACCAAGCTGGGCCCCTCTGACGCCGCAGGCTGAACCTGCAAGAAGAGACCTGCTTAGGCACAACCCAAATAGACAGGCAGCTCCCAGCGAATCCCATCTCCCGCTACGTTACCTTCACCGCTCGGCCACCGAACCTCCATCACCTTGGGCTGACACGTCGAGGACGCGCTCCACCTGGAATCCACAAGCAGTCAAGGACGGCTGTACCTTCACGGACTCGAGGACACATGAACAACAACTGCTGCTCCACGCAACTCACCCTTGCTCTCTCCATCCAAGCTAGCTCCTCTGCCACTCTACTGCTTTGCCCACGGCCCCGTACCTTCAAAGCAAAACCAAAACCCATTATCTAGTCGCACAGCCCCCGGCCACATCTTCCCACCGACACCGCAGCAGACCCACCTCGCTAGGGCGCTCGCCCGCACACATCTCCGTCCGTGCCTCTCGGCGCACAGGTCCGGCCTCTACCTCTGAAAAACACAACAGCAAAGACATCACCCTGACGCTCAGCAACGCCCTAAGAAATCCAAGCCTCTCGCTTGCTTTTACTGAGGCCGCCTCTACTGGGCCTTACAGCCACGCTAAGCTAGTCCACAACCAAACCCAAACATGAATTGCCGCTCCCTTCACGTACAAACCCCTTCGCCACCGCTCCCACTGCCTTCTCCCACGCAGTTTTGGTCGTCCCCTCTGTGGCTCCAGAGAGTAGCAGAAACTACCCTCCTCACCCGCCACACCAAGGGCTGCTACTTCTGCAAAGTAATGGACGCCCCAAGACTGCAAAGTAATGGACGCCCCTAGACTGCAACGTCTAGTCTCGTCAAAACCTTAAGCCCGCAATCAGGCCACTCTACCTCGGCTGACTCTTAGCAATTCCTCTACGCACCAGGCAGAGCAGCTCCAACCAGACACAAATACACACAGAACACCAGCACACAAGACCAACGTCGCGAACCGGGACAAAAGAAGACTCACAGCGACAAAGAGGACTCCGGGACCACCCCTGCCAATGGGCAAGGCAATGGACAGGGCTCCGAGGGAGAACCTATGGCAGCCCTGGAAAAGCCATGAACCGTGCAGGGTTCCAAAGAGATGTGGCCGCAACTGGCTAGATGGACGGGCAAGAAGCCCCTTTTAAAGGCCTAAAGACGCAGAGGATATGCGGAACGAGTCCCACAACAGGGATCCAAGAAAACGGAAGAGTACCTCTTCCGGATGGCGAGGCGGGCTGCAAGGCCGCAGCAAAAGCCCGGCGTGCCTTGACCACAAAAGAGGACATCAAGACCTGCAGAAAATTTCAGACGCGGCACGGTGACTAGACAGACTAGACCCCAACAGATACAGGCTGGAACTGCCCTGCCCATGCAGGGTTTGGGCTCAGAAGTACGCCCCTCTGCCTTCACCGGCCCAAAGACGACTCTCCCTGCACAGCCTAGGCTACCTTCAAAACCCCTCCCTGCTAGCCCCAACCCGCCTCCCGCTTCCCACCTCTGCTCCCTCAACTTAGCTTTCAGAGGGCCACGACTCAAGCTGTCCTGGGCCAAAGCAGCTCAAATCACAGCGGCTAACGGTAATAATCCTGCAGTCACGGGGTTCCTCTTCAGCATCTGCAAGAAAAAAACAAAGAGGAAAACACAGTGCCAGCCATCGGCACCACACCGCCAACATCTTCTACTACGCCCCATCACCCATCGCAAAACCACACGGGCATTCTGCTCACCTGCCCCTTGCTCGCTCAAACGTCAGAACCGGCAGCTGACACGGCCTGGGGCACCTGCAGTTCCAAGACCAAAATCTCCTTTTGTGACCATGAGAAATCTACACTCCCACGCTCCTCCTCACGATGATCCAGTCTCCCCTCAGGCGCTCACCCTCTTCCAGACGCTCCCCGAACAGCACCTGCCAAAACCAAAAACGCTCAGCTGAGTTGCTACATAGCACTTGGCTCTTCGACACCACCTCGGACAACCACCTCATCTTCTCACGCCGTTTGCTGACACCAAGCTGGGCCCCTCTGACGCCGCAGGCTGAACCTGCAAGAAGAGACCTGCTTAGACACAACCCAAATAGACAGGCAGCTCCCAGCGAATCCCATCTCCCGCTACGTTACCTTCACCGCTCGGCCACCGAACCTCCATCACCTTGGGCTGACACGTCGAGGACGCGCTCCACCTGGAATCCACAAGCAGTCAAGGACGGCTGTACCTTCACGGACTCGAGGACACATGAACAACAACTGCTGCTCCACGCAACTCACCGTTGCTCTCTTCACCCAAGCCAGCTCCTCTGCCACTCTACTGCTTTGCCCACGGCCCCGTACCTTCAAAGCAAAACCAAAACCCATTATCTAGTCGCACAGCCCCCGGCCACATCTTCCCACCGACACCGCAGCAGACCCACCTCGTTAGGGCGCTCGCCCGCACGCATCTCCGTCCGTGCCTCTCGGCGCACAGGTCCGGCCTCTACCTCTGAAAAACACAACAGCAAAGACATCACCCTGACGCTCAGCAACGCCCTAAGAAATCCAAGCCTCTCGCTTGCTTTTACTGAGGCCGCCTCTACTGGGCCTTACAGCCACGCTAAGCTAGTCCACAACCAAACCCAAACATGAATTGCCGCTCCCTTCACGTACAAACCCCTTCGCCACCGCTCCAACTGCCTTCTCCCACGCAGTTTTGGTCGTCCCCTCCGTGGCTCCAGAGAGTAGCAGAAACTACCCTCCTCACCCGCCACACCAAGGGCTGCTACTTCTGCAAAGTAATGGACGCCCCAAGACTGCAAAGTAATGGACGCCCCTAGACTGCAACGTCTAGTCTCGTCAAAACCTTAAGCCCGCAATCAGGCCACTCTACCTCGGCTGACTCTTAGCAATTCCTCTACGCACCAGGCAGAGCAGCTCCAACCAGACACAAATACACACAGACCACCAGCACACAAGACCAACGTCGCGAACCGGGACAAAAGAAGACTCACAGCGACAAAGAGGACTCCGGGACCACCCCTGCCAATGGGCAAGGCAATGGACAGGGCTCCGAGGGAGAACCTACGGCAGCCCTGGAAAAGCCATGAACCGTGCAGGGTTCCAAAGAGATGTGGCCGCAACTGGCTAGATGGACGGGCAAGAAGCCCCTTTTAAAGGCCTAAAGACGCAGAGGATGTGCGGAACGAGTCCCACAACAGGGATCCAAGAAAACGGAAGAGTACCTCTTCCGGATGGCGAGGCGGGCTGCAAGGCCGCAGCAAAAGCCCGGCGTGCCTTGACCACAAAAGAGGACATCAAGACCTGCAGAAAATTTCAGACGCGGCACGGTGACTAGACAGACTAGACCCCAACAGATACAGGCTGGAACTGCCCTGCCCATGCAGGGTTTGGGCTCAGAAGTACGCCCCTCTGCCTTCACCGGCCCAAAGACGACTCTCCCTGCACAGCCTAGGCTACCTTCAAAACCCCTCCCTGCTAGCCCCAACCCGCCTCCCGCTTCCCACCTCTGCTCCCTCAACTTAGCTTTCAGAGGGCCACGACTCAAGCTGTCCTGGGCCAAAGCAGCTCAAATCACAGCGGCTAACGGTAATAATCCTGCAGTCACGGGGTTCCTCTTCAGCATCTGCAAGAAAAAAACAAAGAGGAAAACACAGTGCCAGCCGTCGGCACCACACCGCTCGCCGCCAACATCTTCTACTACGCCCCATCACCCATCGCAAAACCACACGGGCATTCTGCTCACCTGCCCCTTGCTCGCTCAAACGTCAGAACCGGCAGCTGACACCACCTGGGGCACCTGCAGTTCCAAGACCAAAATCTCCTTTTGTGACCATGAGAAATCTACACTCCCACGCTCCTCCTCACGATGATCCAGTCTCCCCTCAGGCGCTCACCCTCTTCCAGACGCTCCCCGAACAGCACCTGCCAAAACCAAAAACGCTCAGCTGAGTTGCTACATAGCACTTGGCTCTTAGACACCACCTCGGACAACCACCTCATCTTCTCACGCCGTTTGCTGACACCAAGCTGGGCCCCTCTGACGCCGCAGGCTGAACCTGCAAGAAGAGACCTGCTTAGACACAACCCAAATAGACAGGCAGCTCCCAGCGAATCCCATCTCCCGCTACGTTACCTTCACCGCTCGGCCACCGAACCTCCATCACCTTGGGCTGACACGTCGAGGACGCGCTCCACCTGGAATCCACAAGCAGTCAAGGACGGCTGTAACTTCACGGACTCGAGGACACATGAACAACAACTGTTGCTCCACGCAACTCACCGTTGCTCTCTCCATCCAAGCCAGCTCCTCTGCCACTCTACTGCTTTGCCCACGGCCCTGTACCTTCAAAGCAAAACCAAAACCCATTATCTAGTCGCACAGCCCCCGGCCACATCTTCCCACCGACACCGCAGTAGACCCACCTCGCTAGGGCGCTCGCCCGCACGCATCTCCGTCCGTGCCTCTCGGCGCACAGGTCCGGCCTCTACCTCTGAAAAACACAACAGCAAAGACATCACCCTGACGCTCAGCAACGCCCTAAGAAATCCAAGCCTCTCGCTTGCTTTTACTGAGGCCGCCTCTACTGGGCCTTACAGCCACGCTAAGCTAGTCCACAACCAAACCCAAACATGAATTGCCGCTCCCTTCACGTACAAACCCCTTCGCCACCGCTCCCACTGCCTTCTCCCACGCAGTTTTGGTCGTCCCCTCTGTGGCTCCAGAGAGTAGCAGAAACTACCCTCCTCACCCGCCACACCAAGGGCTGCTACTTCTGCAAAGTAATGGACGCCCCAAGACTGCAAAGTAATGGACGCCCCTAGACTGCAACGTCTAGTCTCGTCAAAACCTTAAGCCCGCAATCAGGCCACTCTACCTCGGCTGACTCTTAGCAATTCCTCTACGCACCAGGCAGAGCAGCTCCAACCAGACACAAATACACACAGAACACCAGCACACAAGACCAACGTCGCGAACCGGGACAAAAGAAGACTCACAGCGACAAAGAGGACTCCGGGACCACCCCTGCCAATGGGCAAGGCAATGGACAGGGCTCCGAGGGAGAACCTATGGCAGCCCTGGAAAAGCCATGAACCGTGCAGGGTTCCAAAGAGATGTGGCCGCAACTGGCTAGATGGACGGGCAAGAAGCCCCTTTTAAAGGCCTAAAGACGCAGAGGATATGCGGAACGAGTCCCACAACAGGGATCCAAGAAAACGGAAGAGTACCTCTTCCGGATGGCGAGGCGGGCTGCAAGGCCGCAGCAAAAGCCCGGCGTGCCTTGACCACAAAAGAGGACATCAAGACCTGCAGAAAATTTCAGACGCGGCACGGTGACTAGACAGACTAGACCCCAACAGATACAGGCTGGAACTGCCCTGCCCATGCAGGGTTTGGGCTCAGAAGTACGCCCCTCTGCCTTCACCGGCCCAAAGACGACTCTCCCTGCACAGCCTAGGCTACCTTCAAAACCCCTCCCTGCTAGCCCCAACCCGCCTCCCGCTTCCCACCTCTGCTCCCTCAACTTGGCTTTCAGAGGGCCACGACTCAAGCTGTCCTGGGCCAAAGCAGCTCAAATCACAGCGGCTAACGGTAATAATCCTGCAGTCACGGGGTTCCTCTTCAGCATCTGCAAGAAAAAAACAACGAGGAAAACACAGTGCCAGCCGTCGGCACCACACCGCCAACATCTTCTACTACGCCCCATCACCCATCGCAAAACCACACGGGCATTCTGCTCACCTGCCCCTTGCTCGCTCAAACGTCAGAACCGGCAGCTGACACCGCCTGGGGCACCTGCAGTTCCAAGACCAAAATCTCCTTTTGTGACCATGAGAAATCTACACTCCCACGCTCCTCCTCACGATGATCCAGTCTCCCCTCAGGCGCTCACCCTCTTCCAGACGCTCCCCGAACAGCACCTGCCAAAACCAAAAACGCTCAGCTGAGTTGCTACATAGCACTTGGCTCTTCGACACCACCTCGGACAACCACCTCATCTTCTCACGCCGTTTGCTGACACCAAGCTGGGCCCCTCTGACGCCGCAGGCTCAACCTGCAAGAAGAGACCTGCTTAGACACAACCCAAATAGACAGGCAGCTCCCAGCGAATCCCATCTCCCGCTACGTTACCTTCACCGCTCGGCCACCGAACCTCCATCACCTTGGGCTGACACGTCGAGGACGCGCTCCACCTGGAATCCACAAGCAGTCAAGGACGGCTGTACCTTCACGGACTTGAGGACACATGAACAACAACTGCTGCTCCACGCAACTCACCGTTGCTCTCTTCACCCAAGCCAGCTCCTCTGCCACTCTACTGCTTTGCCCACGGCCCCGTACCTTCAAAGCAAAACCAAAACCCATTATCTAGTCGCACAGCCCCCGGCCACATCTTCCCACCGACACCGCAGCAGACCCACCTCGTTAGGGCGCTCGCCCGCACGCATCTCCGTCCGTGCCTCTCGGCGCACAGGTCCGGCCTCTACCTCTGAAAAACACAACAGCAAAGACATCACCCTGACGCTCAGCAACGCCCTAAGAAATCCAAGCCTCTCGCTTGCTTTTACTGAGGCCGCCTCTACTGGGCCTTACAGCCACGCTAAGCTAGTCCACAACCAAACCCAAACATGAATTGCCGCTCCCTTCACGTACAAACCCCTTCGCCACCGCTCCCACTGCCTTCTCCCACGCAGTTTTGGTCGTCCCCTCCGTGGCTCCAGAGAGTAGCAGAAACTACCCTCCTCACCCGCCACACCAAGGGCTGCTACTTCTGCAAAGTAATGGACGCCCCAAGACTGCAAAGTAATGGACGCCCCAAGACTGCAAAGTAATGGATGCCCCTAGACTGCAACGTCTAGTCTCGTCAAAACCTTAAGCCCGCAATCAGGCCACTCTACCTCGGCTGACTCTTAGCAATTCCTCTACGCATCAGGCAGAGCAGCTCCAACCAGACACAAATACACACAGAACACCAGCACACAAGACCAACGTCGCGAACCGGGACAAAAGAAGACTCACAGCGACAAAGAGGACTCCGGGACCACCCCTGCCAATGGGCAAGGCAATGGACAGGGCTCCGAGGGACAACCTACGGCAGCCCTGGAAAAGCCATGAACCGTGCAGGGTTCCAAAGAGATGTGGCCGCAACTGGCTAGATGGACGGGCAAGAAGCCCCTTTTAAAGGCCTAAAGACGCAGAGGATATGCAGAACGAGTCCCACAACAGGGATCCAAGAAAACGGAAGAGTACCTCTTCCAGATGGCGAGGCGGGCTGCAAGGCCGCAGCAAAAGCCCGGCGTGCCTTGACCACAAAAGAGGACATCAAGACCTGCAGAAAATTTCAGATGCGGCACGGTGACTAGACAGACTAGACCCCAACAGATACAGGCTGGAACTGCCCTGCCCATGCAGGGTTTGGGCTCAGAAGTACGCCCCTCTGCCTTCACCGGCCCAAAGACGACTCTCCCTGCACAGCCAAGGCTACCTTCAAAACCCCTCCCTGCTAGCCCCAACCCGCCTCCCGCTTCCCACCTCTGCTCCCTCAACTTAGCTTTCAGAGCGCCACGACTCAAGCTGTCCTGGGCCAAAGCAGCTCAAATCACAGCGGCTAACGGTAATAATCCTGCAGTCACGGGGTTCCTCTTCAGCATCTGCAAGAAAAAAACAAAGAGGAAAACACAGTGCCAGCCGTCGGCACCACACCGCCAACATCTTCTACTACGCCCCATCACCCATCGCAAAACCACACGGGCATTCTGCTCACCTGCCCCTTGCTCGCTCAAACGTCAGAACCGGCAGCTGACACCGCCTGGGGCACCTGCAGTTCCAAGACCAAAATCTCCTTTTGTGACCATGAGAAATCTACACTCCCACGCTCCTCCTCACGATGATCCAGTCTCCCCTCAGGCGCTCACCCTCTTCCAGACGCTCCCCGAACAGCACCTGCCAAAACCAAAAACGCTCAGCTGAGTTGCTACATAGCACTTGGCTCTTCGACACCACCTCGGACAACCACCTCATCTTCTCACGCCGTTTGCTGACACCAAGCTGGGCCCCTCTGACGCCGCAGGCTGAACCTGCAAGAAGAGACCTGCTTAGACACAACCCAAATAGACAGGCAGCTCCCAGCGAATCCCATCTCCCGCTACGTTACCTTCACCGCTCGGCCACCGAACCTCCATCACCTTGGGCTGACACGTCGAGGACACGCTCCACCTGGAATCCACAAGCAGTCAAGGACGGCTGTAACTTCACGGACTCGAGGACACATGAACAACAACTGTTGCTCCACGCAACTCACCGTTGCTCTCTCCATCCAACCCAGCTCCTCTTCCACTCTACTGCTTTGCCCACGGCCCTGTACCTTCAAAGCAAAACCAAAACCCATTATCTAGTCGCACAGCCCCCGGCCACATCTTCCCACCGACACCGCAGTAGACCCACCTCGCTAGGGCGCTCGCCCGCACGCATCTCCGTCCGTGCCTCTCGGCGCACAGGTCCGGCCTCTACCTCTGAAAAACACAACAGCAAAGACATCACCCTGACGCTCAGCAACGCCCTAAGAAATCCAAGCCTCTCGCTTGCTTTTACTGAGGCCGCCTCTACTGGGCCTTACAGCCACGCTAAGCTAGTCCACAACCAAACCCAAACATGAATTGCCGCTCCCTTCACGTACAAACCCCTTCGCCACCGCTCCAACTGCCTTCTCCCACGCAGTTTTGGTCATCCCCTCCGTGGCTCCAGAGAGTAGCAGAAACTACCCTCCTCACCCGCCACACCAAGGGCTGCTACTTCTGCAAAGTAATGGATGCCCCAAGACTGCAAAGTAATGGACGCCCCTAGACTGCAACGTCTAGTCTCGTCAAAACCTTAAGCCCGCAATCAGGCCACTCTACCTCGGCTGACTCTTAGCAATTCCTCTACGCACCAGGCAGAGCAGCTCCAACCAGACACAAATACACACAGACCACCAGCACACAAGACCAACGTCGCGAACCGGGACAAAAGAAGACTCACAGCGACAAAGAGGACTCCGGGACCACCCCTGCCAATGGGCAAGGCAATGGACAGGGCTCCGAGGGACAACCTACGGCAGCCCTGGAAAAGCCATGAACCGTGCAGGGTTCCAAAGAGATGTGGCCGCAACTGGCTAGATGGACGGGCAAGAAGCCCCTTTTAAAGGCCTAAAGACGCAGAGGATGTGCGGAACGAGTCCCACAACAGGGATCCAAGAAAACGGAAGAGTACCTCTTCCGGATGGCGAGGCGGGCTGCAAGGCCGCAGCAAAAGCCCGGCGTGCCTTGACCACAAAAGAGGACATCAAGACCTGCAGAAAATTTCAGACGCGGCACGGTGACTAGACAGACTAGACCCCAACAGATACAGGCTGGAACTGCCCTGCCCATGCAGGGTTTGGGCTCAGAAGTACGCCCCTCTGCCTTCACCGGCCCAAAGACGACTCTCCCTGCACAGCCTAGGCTACCTTCAAAACCCCTCCCTGCTAGCACCAACCCGCCTCCCGCTTCCCACCTCTGCTCCCTCAACTTAGCTTTCAGAGGGCCACGACTCAAGCTGTCCTGGGCCAAAGCAGCTCAAATCACAGCGGCTAACGGTAATAATCCTGCAGTCACGGGGTTCCTCTTCAGCATCTGCAAGAAAAAAACAAAGAGGAAAACACAGTGCCAGCCGTCGGCACCACACCGCTCGCCGCCAACATCTTCTACTACGCCCCGTCACCCATCGCAAAACCACACGGGCATTCTGCTCACCTGCCCCTTGCTCGCTCAAACGTCAGAACCGGCAGCTGACACCGCCTGGGGCACCTGCAGTTCCAAGACCAAAATCTCCTTTTGTGACCATGAGAAATCTACACTCCCACGCTCCTCCTCACGATGATCCAGTCTCCCCTCAGGCGCTCACCCTCTTCCAGACGCTCCCCGAACAGCACCTGCCAAAACCAAAAACGCTCAGCTGAGTTGCTACATAGCACTTGGCTCTTAGACACCACCTCGGACAACCACCTCACCTTCTCACGCCGTTTGCTGACACCAAGCTGGGCCCCTCTGACGCCGCAGGCTGAACCTGCAAGAAGAGACCTGCTTAGACACAACCCAAATAGACAGGCAGCTCCCAGCGAATCCCATCTCCCGCTACGTTACCTTCACCGCTCGGCCACCGAACCTCCATCACCTTGGGCTGACACGTCGAGGACGCGCTCCACCTGGAATCCACAAGCAGTCAAGGACGGCTGTAACTTCACGGACTCGAGGACACATGAACAACAACTGCTGCTCCACGCAACTCACCGTTGCTCTCTCCATCCAAGCCAGCTCCTCTGCCACTCTACTGCTTTGCCCACGGCCCCGTACCTTCAAAGCAAAACCAAAACCCATTATCTAGTCGCACAGCCCCCGGCCACATCTTCCCACCGACACCGCAGCAGACCCACCTCGCTAGGGCGCTCGCCCGCACGCATCTCCGTCCGTGCCTCTCGGCGCACAGGTCCGGCCTCTACCTCTGAAAAACACAACAGCAAAGACATCACCCTGACGCTCAGCAACGCCCTAAGAAATCCAAGCCTCTCGCTTGCTTTTACTGAGGCCGCCTCTACTGGGCCTTACAGCCACGCTAAGCTAGTCCACAACCAAACCCAAACATGAATTGCCGCTCCCTTCACGTACAAACCCCTTCGCCACCGCTCCCACTGCCTTCTCCCACGCAGTTTTGGTCGTCCCCTCCGTGGCTCCAGAGAGTAGCAGAAACTACCCTCCTCACCCGCCACGCCAAGGGCTGCTACTTCTGCAAAGTAATGGACGCCCCAAGACTGCAAAGTAATGGACGCCCCTAGACTGCAACGTCTAGTCTCGTCAAAACCTTAAGCCCGCAATCAGGCCACTCTACCTCGGCTGACTCTTAGCAATTCCTCTACGCACCAGGCAGAGCAGCTCCAACCAGACACAAATACACACAGACCACCAGCACACAAGACCAACGTCGCGAACCGGGACAAAAGAAGACTCACAGCGACAAAGAGGACTCCGGGACCACCCCTGCCAATGGGCAAGGCAATGGACAGGGCTCCGAGGGACAACCTACGGCAGCCCTGGAAAAGCCATGAACCGTGCAGGGTTCCAAAGAGATGTGGCTGCAACTGGCTAGATGGACGGGCAAGAAGCCCCTTTTAAAGGCCTAAAGACGCAGAGGATATGCAGAACGAGTCCCACAACAGGGATCCAAGAAAACGGAAGAGTACCTCTTCCGGATGGCGAGGCGGGCTGCAAGGCCGCAGCAAAAGCCCGGCGTGCCTTGACCACAAAAGAGGACATCAAGACCTGCAGAAAATTTCAGACGCGGCACGGTGACTAGACAGACTAGACCCCAACAGATACAGGCTGGAACTGCCCTGCCCATGCAGGGTTTGGGCTCAGAAGTACGCCCCTCTGCCTTCACCGGCCCAAAGACGACTCTCCCTGCACAGCCTAGGCTACCTTCAAAACCCCTCCCTGCTAGCCCCAACCCGCCTCCCGCTTCCCACCTCTGCTCCCTCAACTTAGCTTTCAGAGGGCCACGACTCAAGCTGTCCTGGGCCAAAGCAGCTCAAATCACAGCGGCTAACGGTAATAATCCTGCAGTCACGGGGTTCCTCTTCAGCATCTGCAAGAAAAAAACAACGAGGAAAACACAGTGCCAGCCGTCGGCACCACACCGCCAACATCTTCTACTACGCCCCATCACCCATCGCAAAACCACACGGGCATTCTGCTCACCTGCCCCTTGCTCGCTCAAACGTCAGAACCGGCAGCTGACACCGCCTGGGGCACCTGCAGTTCCAAGACCAAAATCTCCTTTTGTGACCATGAGAAATCTACACTCCCACGCTCCTCCTCACGATGATCCAGTCTCCCCTCAGGCGCTCACCCTCTTCCAGACGCTCCCCGAACAGCACCTGCCAAAACCAAAAACGCTCAGCTGAGTTGCTACATAGCACTTGGCTCTTCGACACCACCTCGGACAACCACCTCATCTTCTCACGCCGTTTGCTGACACCAAGCTGGGCCCCTCTGACGCCGCAGGCTGAACCTGCAAGAAGACACCTGCTTAGACACAACCCAAATAGACAGGCAGCTCCCAGCGAATCCCATCTCCCGCTACGTTACCTTCACCGCTCGGCCACCGAACCTCCATCACCTTGGGCTGACACGTCGAGGACGCGCTCCACCTGGAATCCACAAGCAGTCAAGGACGGCTGTACCTTCACGGACTCGAGGACACATGAACAACAACTGCTGCTTCACGCAACTCACCGTTGCTCTCTTCACCCAAGCCAGCTCCTCTGCCACTCTACTGCTTTGCCCACGGCCCCGTACCTTCAAAGCAAAACCAAAACCCATTATCTAGTCGCACAGCCCCCGGCCACATCTTCCCACCGACACCGCAGCAGACCCACCTCGCTAGGGCGCTCGCCCGCACGCATCTCCGTCCGTGCCTCTCGGCGCACAGGTCCGGCCTTTACCTCTGAAAAACACAACAGCAAAGACATCACCCTGACGCTCAGCAACGCCCTAAGAAATCCAAGCCTCTCGCTTGCTTTTACTGAGGCCGCCTCTACTGGGCCTTACAGCCACGCTAAGCTAGTCCACAACCAAACCCAAACATGAATTGCCGCTCCCTTCACGTACAAACCCCTTCGCCACCGCTCCAACTGCCTTCTCCCACGCAGTTTTGGTCGTCCCCTCCGTGGCTCCAGAGAGTAGCAGAAACTACCCTCCTCACCCGCCACACCAAGGGCTGCTACTTCTGCAAAGTAATGGACGCCCCAAGACTGCAAAGTAATGGACGCCCCTAGACTGCAACGTCTAGTCTCGTCAAAACCTTAAGCCCGCAATCAGGCCACTCTACCTCGGCTGACTCTTAGCAATTCCTCTACGCATCAGGCAGAGCAGCTCCAACCAGACACAAATACACACAGACCACCAGCACACAAGACCAACGTCGCGAACCGGGACAAAAGAAGACTCACAGCGACAAAGAGGACTCCGGGACCACCCCTGCCAATGGGCAAGGCAATGGACAGGGCTCCGAGGGAGAACCTATGGCAGCCCTGGAAAAGCCATGAACCGTGCAGGGTTCCAAAGAGATGTGGCCGCAACTGGCTAGATGGACGGGCAAGAAGCCCCTTTTAAAGGCCTAAAGACGCAGAGGATATGCGGAACGAGTCCCACAACAGGGATCCAAGAAAACGGAAGAGTACCTCTTCCGGATGGCGAGGCGGGCTGCAAGGCCGCAGCAAAAGCCCGGCGTGCCTTGACCACAAAAGAGGACATCAAGACCTGCAGAAAATTTCAGACACGGCACGGTGACTAGACAGACTAGACCCCAACAGATACAGGCTGGAACTGCCCTGCCCATGCAGGGTTTGGGCTCAGAAGTACGCCCCTCTGCCTTCACCGGCCCAAAGACGACTCTCCCTGCACAGCCTAGGCTACCTTCAAAACCCCTCCCTGCTAGCCCCAACCCGCCTCCCGCTTCCCACCTCTGCTCCCTCAACTTAGCTTTCAGAGGGCCACGACTCAAGCTGTCCTGGGCCAAAGCAGCTCAAATCACAGCGGCTAACGGTAATAATCCTGCAGTCACGGGGTTCCTCTTCAGCATCTGCAAGAAAAAAACAAAGAGGAAAACACAGTGCCAGCCGTCGGCACCACACCGCCAACATCTTCTACTACGCCCCATCACCCATCGCAAAACCACACGGGCATTCTGCTCACCTGCCCCTTGCTCGCTCAAACGTCAGAACCGGCAGCTGACACCGCCTGGGGCACCTGCAGTTCCAAGACCAAAATCTCCTTTTGTGACCATGAGAAATCTACACTCCCACGCTCCTCCTCACGATGATCCAGTCTCCCCTCAGGCGCTCACCCTCTTCCAGACGCTCCCCGAACAGCACCTGCCAAAACCAAAAACGCTCAGCTGAGTTGCTACATAGCACTTGGCTCTTCGACACCACCTCGGACAACCACCTCATCTTCTCAGGCCGTTTGCTGACACCAAGCTGGGCCCCTCTGACGCCGCAGGCTGAACCTGCAAGAAGAGACCTGCTTAGACACAACCCAAATAGACAGGCAGCTCCCAGCGAATCCCATCTCCCGCTACGTTACCTTCACCGCTCGGCCACCGAACCTCCATCACCTTGGGCTGACACGTCGAGGACGCGCTCCACCTGGAATCCACAAGCAGTCAAGGACGGCTGTACCTTCACGGACTCGAGGACACATGAACAACAACTGCTGCTTCACGCAACTCACCGTTGCTCTCTTCACCCAAGCCAGCTCCTCTGCCACTCTACTGCTTTGCCCACGGCCCCGTACCTTCAAAGCAAAACCAAAACCCATTATCTAGTCGCACAGCCCCCGGCCACATCTTCCCACCGACACCGCAGCAGACCCACCTCGCTAGGGCGCTCGCCCGCACGCATCTCCGTCCGTGCCTCTCGGCGCACAGGTCCGGCCTCTACATTTGAAAAACACAACAGCAAAGACATCACCCTGACGCTCAGCAACGCCCTAAGAAATCCAAGCCTCTCGCTTGCTTTTACTGAGGCCGCCTCTACTGGGCCTTACAGCCACGCTAAGCTAGTCCACAACCAAACCCAAACATGAATTGCCGCTCCCTTCACGTACAAACCCCTTCGCCACCGCTCCCACTGCCTTCTCCCACGCAGTTTTGGTCGTCCCCTCCGTGGCTCCAGAGAGTAGCAGAAACTACCCTCCTCACCCGCCACGCCAAGGGCTGCTACTTCTGCAAAGTAATGGACGCCCCAAGACTGCAAAGTAATGGACGCCCCTAGACTGCAACGTCTAGTCTCGTCAAAACCTTAAGCCCGCAATCAGGCCACTCTACCTCGGCTGACTCTTAGCAATTCCTCTACGCACCAGGCAGAGCAGCTCCAACCAGACACAAATACACACAGAACACCAGCACACAAGACCAACGTCGCGAACCGGGACAAAAGAAGACTCACAGCGACAAAGAGGACTCCGGGACCACCCCTGCCAATGGGCAAGGCAATGGACAGGGCTCCGAGGGACAACCTACGGCAGCCCTGGAAAAGCCATGAACCGTGCAGGGTTCCAAAGAGATGTGGCCGCAACTGGCTAGATGGACGGGCAAGAAGCCCCTTTTAAAGGCCTAAAGACGCAGAGGATGTGCGGAACGAGTCCCACAACAGGGATCCAAGAAAACGGAAGAGTACCTCTTCCGGATGGCGAGGCGGGCTGCAAGGCCGCAGCAAAAGCCCGGCGTGCCTTGACCACAAAAGAGGACATCAAGACCTGCAGAAAATTTCAGACGCGGCACGGTGACTAGACAGACTAGACCCCAACAGATACAGGCTGGAACTGCCCTGCCCATGCAGGGTTTGGGCTCAGAAGTACGCCCCTCTGCCTTCACCCGCCCAAAGACGACTCTCCCTGCACAGCCTAGGCTACCTTCAAAACCCCTCCCTGCTAGCCCCAACCCGCCTCCCGCTTCCCACCTCTGCTCCCTCAACTTAGCTTTCAGAGGGCCACGACTCAAGCTGTCCTGGGCCAAAGCAGCTCAAATCACAGCGGCTAACGGTAATAATCCTGCAGTCACGGGGTTCCTCTTCAGCATCTGCAAGAAAAAAACAAAGAGGAAAACACAGTGCCAGCCGTCGGCACCACACCGCCAACATCTTCTACTACGCCCCATCACCCATCGCAAAACCACACGGGCATTCTGCTCACCTGCCCCTTGCTCGCTCAAACGTCAGAACCGGCAGCTGACACGGCCTGGGGCACCTGCAGTTCCAAGACCAAAATCTCCTTTTGTGACCATGAGAAATCTACACTCCCACGCTCCTCCTCACGATGATCCAGTCTCCCCTCAGGCGCTCACCCTCTTCCAGACGCTCCCCGAACAGCACCTGCCAAAACCAAAAACGCTCAGCTGAGTTGCTACATAGCACTTGGCTCTTCGACACCACCTCGGACAACCACCTCATCTTCTCACGCCGTTTGCTGACACCAAGCTGCGCCCCTCTGACGCCGCAGGCTGAACCTGCAAGAAGAGACCTGCCTAGACACAACCCAAATAGACAGGCAGCTCCCAGCGAATCCCATCTCCCGCTACGTTACCTTCACCGCTCGGCCACCGAACCTCCATCACCTTGGGCTGACACGTCGAGGACGCGCTCCACCTGGAATCCACAAGCAGTCAAGGACGGCTGTACCTTCACGGACTCGAGGACACATGAACAACAACTGCTGCTCCACGCAACTCACCGTTGCTCTCTTCACCCAAGCCAGCTCCTCTGCCACTCTACTGCTTTGCCCACGGCCCCGTACCTTCAAAGCAAAACCAAAACCCATTATCTAGTCGCACAGCCCCCGGCCACATCTTCCCACCGACACCGCAGCAGACCCACCTCGCTAGGGCGCTCGCCCGCACGCATCTCCGTCCGTGCCTCTCGGCGCACAGGTCCGGCCTCTACATTTGAAAAACACAACAGCAAAGACATCACCCTGACGCTCAGCAACGCCCTAAGAAATCCAAGCCTCTCGCTTGCTTTTACTGAGGCCGCCTCTACTGGGCCTTACAGCCACGCTAAGCTAGTCCACAACCAAACCCAAACATGAATTGCCGCTCCCTTCACGTACAAACCCCTTCGCCACCGCTCCAACTGCCTTCTCCAACGCAGTTTTGGTCATCCCCTCCGTGGCTCCAGAGAGTAGCAGAAACTACCCTCCTCACCCGCCACACCAAGGGCTGCTACTTCTGCAAAGTAATGGACGCCCCAAGACTGCAAAGTAATGGACGCCCCTAGACTGCAACGTCTAGTCTCGTCAAAACCTTAAGCCCGCAATCAGGCCACTCTACCTCGGCTGACTCTTAGCAATTCCTCTACGCATCAGGCAGAGCAGCTCCAACCAGACACAAATACACACAGACCACCAGCACACAAGACCAACGTCGCGAACCGGGACAAAAGAAGACTCACAGCGACAAAGAGGACTCCGGGACCACCCCTGCCAATGGGCAAGGCAATGGACAGGGCTCCGAGGGACAACCTACGGCAGCCCTGGAAAAGCCATGAACCGTGCAGGGTTCCAAAGAGATGTGGCCGCAACTGGCTAGATGGACGGGCAAGAAGCCCCTTTTAAAGGCCTAAAGACGCAGAGGATATGCGGAACGAGTCCCACAACAGGGATCCAAGAAAACGGAAGAGTACCTCTTCCGGATGGCGAGGCGGGCTGCAAGGCCGCAGCAAAAGCCCGGCGTGCCTTGACCACAAAAGAGGACATCAAGACCTGCAGAAAATTTCAGACGCGGCACGGTGACTAGACAGACTAGACCCCAACAGATACAGGCTGGAACTGCCCTGCCCATGCAGGGTTTGGGCTCAGAAGTACGCCCCTCTGCCTTCACCGGCCCAAAGACGACTCTCCCTGCACAGCCTAGGCTACCTTCAAAACCCCTCCCTGCTAGCCCCAACCCGCCTCCCGCTTCCCACCTCTGCTCCCTCAACTTAGCTTTCAGAGGGCCACGACTCAAGCTGTCCTGGGCCAAAGCAGCTCAAATCACAGCGGCTAACGGTAATAATCCTGCAGTCACGGGGTTCCTCTTCAGCATCTGCAAGAAAAAAACAAAGAGGAAAACACAGTGCCAGCCGTCGGCACCACACCGCCAACATCTTCTACTACGCCCCATCACCCATCGCAAAACCACACGGGCATTCTGCTCACCTGCCCCTTGCTCGCTCAAACGTCAGAACCGGCAGCTGACACCGCCTGGGGCACCTGCAGTTCCAAGACCAAAATCTCCTTTTGTGACCATGAGAAATCTACACTCCCACGCTCCTCCTCACGATGATCCAGTCTCCCCTCAGGCGCTCACCCTCTTCCAGACGCTCCCCGAACAGCACCTGCCAAAACCAAAAACGCTCAGCTGAGTTGCTACATAGCACTTGGCTCTTAGACACCACCTCGGACAACCACCTCATCTTCTCACGCCGTTTGCTGACACCAAGCTGGGCCCCTCTGACGCCACAGGCTGAACCTGCAAGAAGAGACCTGCTTAGACACAACCCAAATAGACAGGCAGCTCCCAGCGAATCCCATCTCCCGCTACGTTACCTTCACCGCTCGGCCACCGAACCTCAATCACCTTGGGCTGACACGTCGAGGACGCGCTCCACCTGGAATCCACAAGCAGTCAAGGACGGCTGTACCTTCACGGACTCGAGGACACATGAACAACAACTGCTGCTCCACGCAACTCACCGTTGCTCTCTTCACCCAAGCCAGCTCCTCTGCCACTCTACTGCTTTGCCCACGGCCCCGTACCTTCAAAGCAAAACCAAAACCCATTATCTAGTCGCACAGCCCCCGGCCACATCTTCCCACCGACACCGCAGCAGACCCACCTCGCTAGGGCGCTCGCCCGCACGCATCTCCGTCCGTGCCTCTCGGCGCACAGGTCCGGCCTCTACATTTGAAAAACACAACAGCAAAGACATCACCCTGACGCTCAGCAACGCCCTAAGAAATCCAAGCCTCTCGCTTGCTTTTACTGAGGCCGCCTCTACTGGGCCTTACAGCCACGCTAAGCTAGTCCACAACCAAACCCAAACATGAATTGCCGCTCCCTTCACGTACAAACCCCTTCGCCACCGCTCCAACTGCCTTCTCCCACGCAGTTTTGGTCATCCCCTCCGTGGCTCCAGAGAGTAGCAGAAACTACCCTCCTCACCCGCCACACCAAGGGCTGCTACTTCTGCAAAGTAATGGACGCCCCAAGACTGCAAAGTAATGGACGCCCCTAGACTGCAACGTCTAGTCTCGTCAAAACCTTAAGCCCGCAATCAGGCCACTCTACCTCGGCTGACTCTTAGCAATTCCTCTACGCATCAGGCAGAGCAGCTCCAACCAGACACAAATACACACAGACCACCAGCACACAAGACCAACGTCGCGAACCGGGACAAAAGAAGACTCACAGCGACAAAGAGGACTCCGGGACCACCCCTGCCAATGGGCAAGGCAATGGACAGGGCTCCGAGGGACAACCTACGGCAGCCCTGGAAAAGCCATGAACCGTGCAGGGTTCCAAAGAGATGTGGCCGCAACTGGCTAGATGGACGGGCAAGAAGCCCCTTTTAAAGGCCTAAAGACGCAGAGGATATGCGGAACGAGTCCCACAACAGGGATCCAAGAAAACGGAAGAGTACCTCTTCCGGATGGCGAGGCGGGCTGCAAGGCCGCAGCAAAAGCCCGGCGTGCCTTGACCACAAAAGAGGACATCAAGACCTGCAGAAAATTTCAGACGCGGCACGGTGACTAGACAGACTAGACCCCAACAGATACAGGCTGGAACTGCCCTGCCCATGCAGGGTTTGGGCTCAGAAGTACGCCCCTCTGCCTTCACCGGCCCAAAGACGACTCTCCCTGCACAGCCTAGGCTACCTTCAAAACCCCTCCCTGCTAGCCCCAACCCGCCTCCCGCTTCCCACCTCTGCTCCCTCAACTTAGCTTTCAGAGGGCCACGACTCAAGCTGTCCTGGGCCAAAGCAGCTCAAATCACAGCGGCTAACGGTAATAATCCTGCAGTCACGGGGTTCCTCTTCAGCATCTGCAAGAAAAAAACAAAGAGGAAAACACAGTGCCAGCCGTCGGCACCACACCGCCAACATCTTCTACTACGCCCCATCACCCATCGCAAAACCACACGGGCATTCTGCTCACCTGCCCCTTGCTCGCTCAAACGTCAGAACCGGCAGCTGACACCGCCTGGGGCACCTGCAGTTCCAAGACCAAAATCTCCTTTTGTGACCATGAGAAATCTACACTCCCACGCTCCTCCTCACGATGATCCAGTCTCCCCTCAGGCGCTCACCCTCTTCCAGACGCTCCCCGAACAGCACCTGCCAAAACCAAAAACGCTCAGCTGAGTTGCTACATAGCACTTGGCTCTTAGACACCACCTCGGACAACCACCTCATCTTCTCACGCCGTTTGCTGACACCAAGCTGGGCCCCTCTGACGCCACAGGCTGAACCTGCAAGAAGAGACCTGCTTAGACACAACCCAAATAGACAGGCAGCTCCCAGCGAATCCCATCTCCCGCTACGTTACCTTCACCGCTCGGCCACCGAACCTCCATCACCTTGGGCTGACACGTCGAGGACGCGCTCCACCTGGAATCCACAAGCAGTCAAGGACGGCTGTACCTTCACGGACTCGAGGACACATGAACAACAACTGCTGCTCCACGCAACTCACCGTTGCTCTCTTCACCCAAGCCAGCTCCTCTGCCACTCTACTGCTTTGCCCACGGCCCCGTACCTTCAAAGCAAAACCAAAACCCATTATCTAGTCGCACAGCCCCCGGCCACATCTTCCCACCGACACCGCAGCAGACCCACCTCGCTAGGGCACTCGCCCGCACGCATCTCAGTCCGTGCCTCTCGGCGCACAGGTCCGGCCTCTACATCTGAAAAACACAACAGCAAAGACACCACCCTGACGCTCAGCAACGCCCTAAGAAATCCAAGCCTCTCGCTTGCTTTTACTGAGGCCGCCTCTACTGGGCCTTACAGCCACGCTAAGCTAGTCCACAACCAAACCCAAACATGAATTGCCGCTCCCTTCACGTACAAACCCCTTCGCCACCGCTCCAACTGCCTTCTCCCACGCAGTTTTGGTCGTCCCCTCCGTGGCTCCAGAGAGTAGCAGAAACTACCCTCCTCACCCGCCACACCAAGGGCTGCTACTTCTGCAAAGTAATGGACGCCCCAAGACTGCAAAGTAATGGACGCCCCTAGACTGCAACGTCTAGTCTCGTCAAAACCTTAAGCCCGCAATCAGGCCACTCTACCTCGGCTGACTCTTAGCAATTCCTCTACGCACCAGGCAGAGCAGCTCCAACCAGACACAAATACACACAGAACACCAGCACACAAGACCAACGTCGCGAACCGGGACAAAAGAAGACTCACAGCGACAAAGAGGACTCCGGGACCACCCCTGCCAATGGGCAAGGCAATGGAAAGGGCTCCGAGGGAGAACCTCCGGCAGCCTTGGAAAAGCCATGAACCGTGCAGGGTTCCAAAGAGATGTGGCCGCAACTGGCTAGATGGACGGGCAAGAAGCCCCTTTTAAAGGCCTAAAGATGCAGAGGATATGCGGAACGAGTCCCACAACAGGGATCCAAGAAAACGGAAGAGTACCTCTTCCGGATGGCGAGGCGGGCTGCAAGGCCGCAGCAAAAGCCCGGCGTGCCTTGACCACAAAAGAGGACATCAAGACCTGCAGAAAATTTCAGACGCGGCACGGTGACTAGACAGACTAGACCCCAACAGATACAGGCTGGAACTGCCCTGCCCATGCAGGGTTTGGGCTCAGAAGTACGCCCCTCTGCCTTCACCGGCCCAAAGACGACTCTCCCTGCACAGCCAAGGCTACCTTCAAAACCCCTCCCTGCTAGCCCCAACCCGCCTCCCGCTTCCCACCTCTGCTCCCTCAACTTAGCTTTCAGAGCGCCACGACTCAAGCTGTCCTGGGCCAAAGCAGCTCAAATCACAGCGGCTAACGGTAATAATCCTGCAGTCACGGGGTTCCTCTTCAGCATCTGCAAGAAAAAAACAAAGAGGAAAACACAGTGCCAGCCGTCGGCACCACACCGCCAACATCTTCTACTACGCCCCATCACCCATCGCAAAACCACACGGGCATTCTGCTCACCTGCCCCTTGCTCGCTCAAACGTCAGAACCGGCAGCTGACACCGCCTGGGGCACCTGCAGTTCCAAGACCAAAATCTCCTTTTGTGACCATGAGAAATCTACACTCCCACGCTCCTCCTCACGATGATCCAGTCTCCCCTCAGGCGCTCACCCTCTTCCAGACGCTCCCCGAACAGCACCTGCCAAAACCAAAAACGCTCAGCTGAGTTGCTACATAGCACTTGGCTCTTCGACACCACCTCGGACAACCACCTCATCTTCTCACGCCGTTTGCTGACACCAAGCTGGGCCCCTCTGACGCCGCAGGCTGAACCTGCAAGAAGAGACCTGCTTAGACACAACCCAAATAGACAGGCAGCTCCCAGCGAATCCCATCTCCCGCTACGTTACCTTCACCGCTCGGCCACCGAACCTCCATCACCTTGGGCTGACACGTCGAGGACACGCTCCACCTGGAATCCACAAGCAGTCAAGGACGGCTGTAACTTCACGGACTCGAGGACACATGAACAACAACTGCTGCTCCACGCAACTCACCGTTGCTCTCTCCATCCAACCCAGCTCCTCTGCCACTCTACTGCTTTGCCCACGGCCCTGTACCTTCAAAGCAAAACCAAAACCCATTATCTAGTCGCACAGCCCCCGGCCACATCTTCCCACCGACACCGCAGTAGACCCACCTCGCTAGGGCGCTCGCCCGCACGCATCTCCGTCCGTGCCTCTCGGCGCACAGGTCCGGCCTCTACCTCTGAAAAACACAACAGCAAAGACATCACCCTGACGCTCAGCAACGCCCTAAGAAATCCAAGCCTCTCGCTTGCTTTTACTGAGGCCGCCTCTACTGGGCCTTACAGCCACGCTAAGCTAGTCCACAACCAAACCCAAACATGAATTGCCGCTCCCTTCACGTACAAACCCCTTCGCCACCGCTCCCACTGCCTTCTCCCACGCAGTTTTGGTCGTCCCCTCCGTGGCTCCAGAGAGTAGCAGAAACTACCCTCCTCACCCGCCACACCAAGGGCTGCTACTTCTGCAAAGTAATGGATGCCCCAAGACTGCAAAGTAATGGACGCCCCTAGACTGCAACGTCTAGTCTCGTCAAAACCTTAAGCCCGCAATCAGGCCACTCTACCTCGGCTGACTCTTAGCAATTCCTCTACGCATCAGGCAGAGCAGCTCCAACCAGACACAAATACACACAGAACACCAGCACACAAGACCAACGTCGCGAACCGGGACAAAAGAAGACTCACAGCGACAAAGAGGACTCCGGGACCACCCCTGCCAATGGGCAAGGCAATGGACAGGGCTCCGAGGGAGAACCTACGGCAGCCCTGGAAAAGCCATGAACCGTGCAGGGTTCCAAAGAGATGTGGCTGCAACTGGCTAGATGGACGGGCAAGAAGCCCCTTTTAAAGGCCTAAAGACGCAGAGGATGTGCGGAACGAGTCCCACAACAGGGATCCAAGAAAACGGAAGAGTACCTCTTCCGGATGGCGAGGCGGGCTGCAAGGCCGCAGCAAAAGCCCGGCGTGCCTTGACCACAAAAGAGGACATCAAGACCTGCAGAAAATTTCAGACGCGGCACGGTGACTAGACAGACTAGACCCCAACAGATACAGGCTGGAACTGCCCTGCCCATGCAGGGTTTGGGCTCAGAAGTACGCCCCTCTGCCTTCACCGGCCCAAAGACGACTCTCCCTGCACAGCCTAGGCTACCTTCAAAACCCCTCCCTGCTAGCCCCAACCCGCCTCCCGCTTCCCACCTCTGCTCCCTCAACTTAGCTTTCAGAGGGCCACGACTCAAGCTGTCCTGGGCCAAAGCAGCTCAAATCACAGCGGCTAACGGTAATAATCCTGCAGTCACGGGGTTCCTCTTCAGCATCTGCAAGAAAAAAACAACGAGGAAAACACAGTGCCAGCCGTCGGCACCACACCGCCAACATCTTCTACTACGCCCCATCACCCATCGCAAAACCACACGGGCATTCTGCTCACCTGCCCCTTGCTCGCTCAAACGTCAGAACCGGCAGCTGACACCGCCTGGGGCACCTGCAGTTCCAAGACCAAAATCTCCTTTTGTGACCATGAGAAATCTACACTCCCACGCTCCTCCTCACGATGATCCAGTCTCCCCTCAGGCGCTCACCCTCTTCCAGACGCTCCCCGAACAGCACCTGCCAAAACCAAAAACGCTCAGCTGAGTTGCTACATAGCACTTGGCTCTTCGACACCACCTCGGACAACCACCTCATCTTCTCAGGCCGTTTGCTGACACCAAGCTGGGCCCCTCTGACGCCGCAGGCTGAACCTGCAAGAAGAGACCTGCTTAGACACAACCCAAATAGACAGGCAGCTCCCAGCGAATCCCATCTCCCGCTACGTTACCTTCACCGCTCGGCCACCGAACCTCCATCACCTTGGGCTGACACGTCGAGGACGCGCTCCACCTGGAATCCACAAGCAGTCAAGGACGGCTGTACCTTCACGGACTCGAGGACACATGAACAACAACTGCTGCTTCACGCAACTCACCGTTGCTCTCTTCACCCAAGCCAGCTCCTCTGCCACTCTACTGCTTTGCCCACGGCCCCGTACCTTCAAAGCAAAACCAAAACCCATTATCTAGTCGCACAGCCCCCGGCCACATCTTCCCACCGACACCGCAGCAGACCCACCTCGCTAGGGCGCTCGCCCGCACGCATCTCCGTCCGTGCCTCTCGGCGCACAGGTCCGGCCTTTACCTCTGAAAAACACAACAGCAAAGACATCACCCTGACGCTCAGCAACGCCCTAAGAAATCCAAGCCTCTCGCTTGCTTTTACTGAGGCCGCCTCTACTGGGCCTTACAGCCACGCTAAGCTAGTCCACAACCAAACCCAAACATGAATTGCCGCTCCCTTCACGTACAAACCCCTTCGCCACCGCTCCCACTGCCTTCTCCCACGCAGTTTTGGTCGTCCCCTCCGTGGCTCCAGAGAGTAGCAGAAACTACCCTCCTCACCCGCCACACCAAGGGCTGCTACTTCTGCAAAGTAATGGACGCCCCAAGACTGCAAAGTAATGGACGCCCCTAGACTGCAACGTCTAGTCTCGTCAAAACCTTAAGCCCGCAATCAGGCCACTCTACCTCGGCTGACTCTTAGCAATTCCTCTACGCATCAGGCAGAGCAGCTCCAACCAGACACAAATACACACAGACCACCAGCACACAAGACCAACGTCGCGAACCGGGACAAAAGAAGACTCACAGCGACAAAGAGGACTCCGGGACCACCCCTGCCAATGGGCAAGGCAATGGACAGGGCTCCGAGGGAGAACCTACGGCAGCCCTGGAAAAGCCATGAACCGTGCAGGGTTCCAAAGAGATGTGGCCGCAACTGGCTAGATGGACGGGCAAGAAGCCCCTTTTAAAGGCCTAAAGACGCAGAGGATATGCGGAACGAGTCCCACAACAGGGATCCAAGAAAACGGAAGAGTACCTCTTCCGGATGGCGAGGCGGGCTGCAAGGCCGCAGCAAAAGCCCGGCGTGCCTTGACCACAAAAGAGGACATCAAGACCTGCAGAAAATTTCAGACGCGGCACGGTGACTAGACAGACTAGACCCCAACAGATACAGGCTGGAACTGCCCTGCCCATGCAGGGTTTGGGCTCAGAAGTACGCCCCTCTGCCTTCACCGGCCCAAAGACGACTCTCCCTGCACAGCCTAGGCTACCTTCAAAACCCCTCCCTGCTAGCCCCAACCCGCCTCCCGCTTCCCACCTCTGCTCCCTCAACTTAGCTTTCAGAGGGCCACGACTCAAGCTGTCCTGGGCCAAAGCAGCTCAAATCACAGCGGCTAACGGTAATAATCCTGCAGTCACGGGGTTCCTCTTCAGCATCTGCAAGAAAAAAACAAAGAGGAAAACACAGTGCCAGCCGTCGGCACCACACCGCCAACATCTTCTACTACGCCCCATCACCCATCGCAAAACCACACGGGCATTCTGCTCACCTGCCCCTTGCTCGCTCAAACGTCAGAACCGGCAGCTGACACGGCCTGGGGCACCTGCAGTTCCAAGACCAAAATCTCCTTTTGTGACCATGAGAAATCTACACTCCCACGCTCCTCCTCACGATGATCCAGTCTCCCCTCAGGCGCTCACCCTCTTCCAGACGCTCCCCGAACAGCACCTGCCAAAACCAAAAACGCTCAGCTGAGTTGCTACATAGCACTTGGCTCTTCGACACCACCTCGGACAACCACCTCATCTTCTCACGCCGTTTGCTGACACCAAGCTGGGCCCCTCTGACGCCGCAGGCTGAACCTGCAAGAAGAGACCTGCTTAGACACAACCCAAATAGACAGGCAGCTCCCAGCGAATCCCATCTCCCGCTACGTTACCTTCACCGCTCGGCCACCGAACCTCCATCACCTTGGGCTGACACGTCGAGGACGCGCTCCACCTGGAATCCACAAGCAGTCAAGGACGGCTGTACCTTCACGGACTCGAGGACACATGAACAACAACTGCTGCTTCACGCAACTCACCGTTGCTCTCTTCACCCAAGCCAGCTCCTCTGCCACTCTACTGCTTTGCCCACGGCCCCGTACCTTCAAAGCAAAACCAAAACCCATTATCTAGTCGCACAGCCCCCGGCCACATCTTCCCACCGACACCGCAGCAGACCCACCTCGCTAGGGCGCTCGCCCGCACGCATCTCCGTCCGTGCCTCTCGGCGCACAGGTCCGGCCTCTACATTTGAAAAACACAACAGCAAAGACATCACCCTGACGCTCAGCAACGCCCTAAGAAATCCAAGCCTCTCGCTTGCTTTTACTGAGGCCGCCTCTACTGGGCCTTACAGCCACGCTAAGCTAGTCCACAACCAAACCCAAACATGAATTGCCGCTCCCTTCACGTACAAACCCCTTCGCCACCGCTCCCACTGCCTTCTCCCACGCAGTTTTGGTCGTCCCCTCCGTGGCTCCAGAGAGTAGCAGAAACTACCCTCCTCACCCGCCACGCCAAGGGCTGCTACTTCTGCAAAGTAATGGACGCCCCAAGACTGCAAAGTAATGGACGCCCCTAGACTGCAACGTCTAGTCTCGTCAAAACCTTAAGCCCGCAATCAGGCCACTCTACCTCGGCTGACTCTTAGCAATTCCTCTACGCACCAGGCAGAGCAGCTCCAACCAGACACAAATACACACAGAACACCAGCACACAAGACCAACGTCGCGAACCGGGACAAAAGAAGACTCACAGCGACAAAGAGGACTCCGGGACCACCCCTGCCAATGGGCAAGGCAATGGACAGGGCTCCGAGGGAGAACCTACGGCAGCCCTGGAAAAGCCATGAACCGTGCAGGGTTCCAAAGAGATGTGGCCGCAACTGGCTAGATGGACGGGCAAGAAGCCCCTTTTAAAGGCCTAAAGACGCAGAGGATGTGCGGAACGAGTCCCACAACAGGGATCCAAGAAAACGGAAGAGTACCTCTTCCGGATGGCGAGGCGGGCTGCAAGGCCGCAGCAAAAGCCCGGCGTGCCTTGACCACAAAAGAGGACATCAAGACCTGCAGAAAATTTCAGACGCGGCACGGTGACTAGACAGACTAGACCCCAACAGATACAGGCTGGAACTGCCCTGCCCATGCAGGGTTTGGGCTCAGAAGTACGCCCCTCTGCCTTCACCGGCCCAAAGACGACTCTCCCTGCACAGCCTAGGCTACCTTCAAAACCCCTCCCTGCTAGCCCCAACCCGCCTCCCGCTTCCCACCTCTGCTCCCTCAACTTAGCTTTCAGAGGGCCACGACTCAAGCTGTCCTGGGCCAAAGCAGCTCAAATCACAGCGGCTAACGGTAATAATCCTGCAGTCACGGGGTTCCTCTTCAGCATCTGCAAGAAAAAAACAAAGAGGAAAACACAGTGCCAGCCGTCGGCACCACACCGCCAACATCTTCTACTACGCCCCATCACCCATCGCAAAACCACACGGGCATTCTGCTCACCTGCCCCTTGCTCGCTCAAACGTCAGAACCGGCAGCTGACACGGCCTGGGGCACCTGCAGTTCCAAGACCAAAATCTCCTTTTGTGACCATGAGAAATCTACACTCCCACGCTCCTCCTCACGATGATCCAGTCTCCCCTCAGGCGCTCACCCTCTTCCAGACGCTCCCCGAACAGCACCTGCCAAAACCAAAAACGCTCAGCTGAGTTGCTACATAGCACTTGGCTCTTCGACACCACCTCGGACAACCACCTCATCTTCTCACGCCGTTTGCTGACACCAAGCTGCGCCCCTCTGACGCCGCAGGCTGAACCTGCAAGAAGAGACCTGCCTAGACACAACCCAAATAGACAGGCAGCTCCCAGCGAATCCCATCTCCCGCTACGTTACCTTCACCGCTCGGCCACCGAACCTCCATCACCTTGGGCTGACACGTCGAGGACGCGCTCCACCTGGAATCCACAAGCAGTCAAGGACGGCTGTACCTTCACGGACTCGAGGACACATGAACAACAACTGCTGCTCCACGCAACTCACCGTTGCTCTCTTCACCCAAGCCAGCTCCTCTGCCACTCTACTGCTTTGCCCACGGCCCCGTACCTTCAAAGCAAAACCAAAACCCATTATCTAGTCGCACAGCCCCCGGCCACATCTTCCCACCGACACCGCAGCAGACCCACCTCGCTAGGGCGCTCGCCCGCACGCATCTCCGTCCGTGCCTCTCGGCGCACAGGTCCGGCCTCTACCTCTGAAAAACACAACAGCAAAGACATCACCCTGACGCTCAGCAACGCCCTAAGAAATCCAAGCCTCTCGCTTGCTTTTACTGAGGCCGCCTCTACTGGGCCTTACAGCCACGCTAAGCTAGTCCACAACCAAACCCAAACATGAATTGCCGCTCCCTTCACGTACAAACCCCTTCGCCACCGCTCCAACTGCCTTCTCCCACGCAGTTTTGGTCATCCCCTCCGTGGCTCCAGAGAGTAGCAGAAACTACCCTCCTCACCCGCCACACCAAGGGCTGCTACTTCTGCAAAGTAATGGACGCCCCAAGACTGCAAAGTAATGGACGCCCCTAGACTGCAACGTCTAGTCTCGTCAAAACCTTAAGCCCGCAATCAGGCCACTCTACCTCGGCTGACTCTTAGCAATTCCTCTACGCATCAGGCAGAGCAGCTCCAACCAGACACAAATACACACAGAACACCAGCACACAAGACCAACGTCGCGAACCGGGACAAAAGAAGACTCACAGCGACAAAGAGGACTCCGGGACCACCCCTGCCAATGGGCAAGGCAATGGAAAGGGCTCCGAGGGAGAACCTCCGGCAGCCTTGGAAAAGCCATGAACCGTGCAGGGTTCCAAAGAGATGTGGCCGCAACTGGCTAGATGGACGGGCAAGAAGCCCCTTTTAAAGGCCTAAAGATGCAGAGGATATGCGGAACGAGTCCCACAACAGGGATCCAAGAAAACGGAAGAGTACCTCTTCCGGATGGCGAGGCGGGCTGCAAGGCCGCAGCAAAAGCCCGGCGTGCCTTGACCACAAAAGAGGACATCAAGACCTGCAGAAAATTTCAGACGCGGCACGGTGACTAGACAGACTAGACCCCAACAGATACAGGCTGGAACTGCCCTGCCCATGCAGGGTTTGGGCTCAGAAGTACGCCCCTCTGCCTTCACCGGCCCAAAGACGACTCTCCCTGCACAGCCTAGGCTACCCTCAAAACCCCTCCCTGCTAGCCCCAACCCGCCTCCCGCTTCCCACCTCTGCTCCCTCAACTTAGCTTTCAGAGCGCCACGACTCAAGCTGTCCTGGGCCAAAGCAGCTCAAATCACAGCCGCTAACGGTAATAATCCTGCAGTCACGGGGTTCCTCTTCAGCATCTGCAAGAAAAAAACAAAGAGGAAAACACAGTGCCAGCCGTCGGCACCACACCGCCAACATCTTCTACTACGCCCCGTCACCCATCGCAAAACCACACGGGCATTCTGCTCACCTGCCCCTTGCTCGCTCAAACGTCAGAACCGGCAGCTGACACCGCCTGGGGCACCTGCAGTTCCAAGACCAAAATCTCCTTTTGTGACCATGAGAAATCTACACTCCCACGCTCCTCCTCACGATGATCCAGTCTCCCCTCAGGCGCTCACCCTCTTCCAGACGCCCCCCAAACAGCACCTGCCAAAACCAAAAACGCTCAGCTGAGTTGCTACATAGCACTTGGCTCTTAGACACCACCTCGGACAACCACCTCACCTTCTCACGCCGTTTGCTGACACCAAGCTGGGCCCCTCTGACGCCGCAGGCTGAACCTGCAAGAAGACACCTGCTTAGACACAACCCAAATAGACAGGCAGCTCCCAGCGAATCCCATCTCCCGCTACGTTACCTTCACCGCTCGGCCACCGAACCTCCATCACCTTGGGCTGACAGGTCGAGGACGCGCTCCACCTGCAATCCACAAGCAGTCAAGGACGGCTGTACCTTCATGGACTCGAGGACACATGAACAACAACTGCTGCTCCACGCAACTCACCGTTGCTCTCTCCATCCAAGCCAGCTCCTCTGCCACTCTACTGCTTTGCCCACGGCCCCGTACCTTCAAAGCAAAACCAAAACCCATTATCTAGTCGCACAGCCCCCGGCCACATCTTCCCACCGACACCGCAGCAGACCCACCTCGCTAGGGCGCTCGCCCGCACGCATCTCCGTCCGTGCCTCTCGGCGCACAGGTCCGGCCTCTACCTCTGAAAAACACAACAGCAAAGACACCACCCTGACGCTCAGCAACGCCCTAAGAAATCCAAGCCTCTCGCTTGCTTTTACTGAGGCCGCCTCTACTGGGCCTTACAGCCACGCTAAGCTAGTCCACAACCAAACCCAAACATGAATTGCCGCTCCCTTCACGTACAAACCCCTTCGCCACCGCTCCCACTGCCTTCTCCCACGCAGTTTTGGTCGTCCCCTCCGTGGCTCCAGAGAGTAGCAGAAACTACCCTCCTCACCCGCCACACCAAGGGCTGCTACTTCTGCAAAGTAATGGACGCCCCTAGACTGCAACGTCTAGTCTCGTCAAAACCTTAAGCCCGCAATCAGGCCACTCTACCTCGGCTGACTCTTAGCAATTCCTCTACGCACCAGGCAGAGCAGCTCCAACCAGACACAAATACACACAGAACACCAGCACACAAGACCAACGTCGCGAACCGGGACAAAAGAAGACTCACAGCGACAAAGAGGACTCCGGGACCACCCCTGCCAATGGGCAAGGCAATGGACAGGGCTCCGAGGGAGAACCTACGGCAGCCCTGGAAAAGCCATGAACCGTGCAGGGTTCCAAAGAGATGTGGCTGCAACTGGCTAGATGGACGGGCAAGAAGCCCCTTTTAAAGGCCTAAAGACGCAGAGGATGTGCGGAACGAGTCCCACAACAGGGATCCAAGAAAACGGAAGAGTACCTCTTCCGGATGGCGAGGCGGGCTGCAAGGCCGCAGCAAAAGCCCGGCGTGCCTTGACCACAAAAGAGGACATCAAGACCTGCAGAAAATTTCAGACGCGGCACGGTGACTAGACAGACTAGACCCCAACAGATACAGGCTGGAACTGCCCTGCCCATGCAGGGTTTGGGCTCAGAAGTACGCCCCTCTGCCTTCACCGGCCCAAAGACGACTCTCCCTGCACAGCCTAGGCTACCTTCAAAACCCCTCCCTGCTAGCCCCAACCCGCCTCCCGCTTCCCACCTCTGCTCCCTCAACTTAGCTTTCAGAGGGCCACGACTCAAGCTGTCCTGGGCCAAAGCAGCTCAAATCACAGCGGCTAACGGTAATAATCCTGCAGTCACGGGGTTCCTCTTCAGCATCTGCAAGAAAAAAACAACGAGGAAAACACAGTGCCAGCCGTCGGCACCACACCGCCAACATCTTCTACTACGCCCCATCACCCATCGCAAAACCACACGGGCATTCTGCTCACCTGCCCCTTGCTCGCTCAAACGTCAGAACCGGCAGCTGACACCGCCTGGGGCACCTGCAGTTCCAAGACCAAAATCTCCTTTTGTGACCATGAGAAATCTACACTCCCACGCTCCTCCTCACGATGATCCAGTCTCCCCTCAGGCGCTCACCCTCTTCCAGACGCTCCCCGAACAGCACCTGCCAAAACCAAAAACGCTCAGCTGAGTTGCTACATAGCACTTGGCTCTTCGACACCACCTCGGACAACCACCTCATCTTCTCAGGCCGTTTGCTGACACCAAGCTGGGCCCCTCTGACGCCGCAGGCTGAACCTGCAAGAAGAGACCTGCTTAGACACAACCCAAATAGACAGGCAGCTCCCAGCGAATCCCATCTCCCGCTACGTTACCTTCACCGCTCGGCCACCGAACCTCCATCACCTTGGGCTGACACGTCGAGGACGCGCTCCACCTGGAATCCACAAGCAGTCAAGGACGGCTGTACCTTCACGGACTCGAGGACACATGAACAACAACTGCTGCTTCACGCAACTCACCGTTGCTCTCTTCACCCAAGCCAGCTCCTCTGCCACTCTACTGCTTTGCCCACGGCCCCGTACCTTCAAAGCAAAACCAAAACCCATTATCTAGTCGCACAGCCCCCGGCCACATCTTCCCACCGACACCGCAGCAGACCCACCTCGCTAGGGCGCTCGCCCGCACGCATCTCCGTCCGTGCCTCTCGGCGCACAGGTCCGGCCTTTACCTCTGAAAAACACAACAGCAAAGACATCACCCTGACGCTCAGCAACGCCCTAAGAAATCCAAGCCTCTCGCTTGCTTTTACTGAGGCCGCCTCTACTGGGCCTTACAGCCACGCTAAGCTAGTCCACAACCAAACCCAAACATGAATTGCCGCTCCCTTCACGTACAAACCCCTTCGCCACCGCTCCCACTGCCTTCTCCCACGCAGTTTTGGTCGTCCCCTCCGTGGCTCCAGAGAGTAGCAGAAACTACCCTCCTCACCCGCCACACCAAGGGCTGCTACTTCTGCAAAGTAATGGACGCCCCAAGACTGCAAAGTAATGGACGCCCCTAGACTGCAACGTCTAGTCTCGTCAAAACCTTAAGCCCGCAATCAGGCCACTCTACCTCGGCTGACTCTTAGCAATTCCTCTACGCATCAGGCAGAGCAGCTCCAACCAGACACAAATACACACAGACCACCAGCACACAAGACCAACGTCGCGAACCGGGACAAAAGAAGACTCACAGCGACAAAGAGGACTCCGGGACCACCCCTGCCAATGGGCAAGGCAATGGACAGGGCTCCGAGGGAGAACCTACGGCAGCCCTGGAAAAGCCATGAACCGTGCAGGGTTCCAAAGAGATGTGGCCGCAACTGGCTAGATGGACGGGCAAGAAGCCCCTTTTAAAGGCCTAAAGACGCAGAGGATATGCGGAACGAGTCCCACAACAGGGATCCAAGAAAACGGAAGAGTACCTCTTCCGGATGGCGAGGCGGGCTGCAAGGCCGCAGCAAAAGCCCGGCGTGCCTTGACCACAAAAGAGGACATCAAGACCTGCAGAAAATTTCAGACGCGGCACGGTGACTAGACAGACTAGACCCCAACAGATACAGGCTGGAACTGCCCTGCCCATGCAGGGTTTGGGCTCAGAAGTACGCCCCTCTGCCTTCACCGGCCCAAAGACGACTCTCCCTGCACAGCCTAGGCTACCTTCAAAACCCCTCCCTGCTAGCCCCAACCCGCCTCCCGCTTCCCACCTCTGCTCCCTCAACTTAGCTTTCAGAGGGCCACGACTCAAGCTGTCCTGGGCCAAAGCAGCTCAAATCACAGCGGCTAACGGTAATAATCCTGCAGTCACGGGGTTCCTCTTCAGCATCTGCAAGAAAAAAACAAAGAGGAAAACACAGTGCCAGCCGTCGGCACCACACCGCCAACATCTTCTACTACGCCCCATCACCCATCGCAAAACCACACGGGCATTCTGCTCACCTGCCCCTTGCTCGCTCAAACGTCAGAACCGGCAGCTGACACGGCCTGGGGCACCTGCAGTTCCAAGACCAAAATCTCCTTTTGTGACCATGAGAAATCTACACTCCCACGCTCCTCCTCACGATGATCCAGTCTCCCCTCAGGCGCTCACCCTCTTCCAGACGCTCCCCGAACAGCACCTGCCAAAACCAAAAACGCTCAGCTGAGTTGCTACATAGCACTTGGCTCTTCGACACCACCTCGGACAACCACCTCATCTTCTCACGCCGTTTGCTGACACCAAGCTGGGCCCCTCTGACGCCGCAGGCTGAACCTGCAAGAAGAGACCTGCTTAGACACAACCCAAATAGACAGGCAGCTCCCAGCGAATCCCATCTCCCGCTACGTTACCTTCACCGCTCGGCCACCGAACCTCCATCACCTTGGGCTGACACGTCGAGGACGCGCTCCACCTGGAATCCACAAGCAGTCAAGGACGGCTGTACCTTCACGGACTCGAGGACACATGAACAACAACTGCTGCTTCACGCAACTCACCGTTGCTCTCTTCACCCAAGCCAGCTCCTCTGCCACTCTACTGCTTTGCCCACGGCCCCGTACCTTCAAAGCAAAACCAAAACCCATTATCTAGTCGCACAGCCCCCGGCCACATCTTCCCACCGACACCGCAGCAGACCCACCTCGCTAGGGCGCTCGCCCGCACGCATCTCCGTCCGTGCCTCTCGGCGCACAGGTCCGGCCTCTACATTTGAAAAACACAACAGCAAAGACATCACCCTGACGCTCAGCAACGCCCTAAGAAATCCAAGCCTCTCGCTTGCTTTTACTGAGGCCGCCTCTACTGGGCCTTACAGCCACGCTAAGCTAGTCCACAACCAAACCCAAACATGAATTGCCGCTCCCTTCACGTACAAACCCCTTCGCCACCGCTCCCACTGCCTTCTCCCACGCAGTTTTGGTCGTCCCCTCCGTGGCTCCAGAGAGTAGCAGAAACTACCCTCCTCACCCGCCACGCCAAGGGCTGCTACTTCTGCAAAGTAATGGACGCCCCAAGACTGCAAAGTAATGGACGCCCCTAGACTGCAACGTCTAGTCTCGTCAAAACCTTAAGCCCGCAATCAGGCCACTCTACCTCGGCTGACTCTTAGCAATTCCTCTACGCACCAGGCAGAGCAGCTCCAACCAGACACAAATACACACAGAACACCAGCACACAAGACCAACGTCGCGAACCGGGACAAAAGAAGACTCACAGCGACAAAGAGGACTCCGGGACCACCCCTGCCAATGGGCAAGGCAATGGACAGGGCTCCGAGGGAGAACCTACGGCAGCCCTGGAAAAGCCATGAACCGTGCAGGGTTCCAAAGAGATGTGGCCGCAACTGGCTAGATGGACGGGCAAGAAGCCCCTTTTAAAGGCCTAAAGACGCAGAGGATGTGCGGAACGAGTCCCACAACAGGGATCCAAGAAAACGGAAGAGTACCTCTTCCGGATGGCGAGGCGGGCTGCAAGGCCGCAGCAAAAGCCCGGCGTGCCTTGACCACAAAAGAGGACATCAAGACCTGCAGAAAATTTCAGACGCGGCACGGTGACTAGACAGACTAGACCCCAACAGATACAGGCTGGAACTGCCCTGCCCATGCAGGGTTTGGGCTCAGAAGTACGCCCCTCTGCCTTCACCGGCCCAAAGACGACTCTCCCTGCACAGCCTAGGCTACCTTCAAAACCCCTCCCTGCTAGCCCCAACCCGCCTCCCGCTTCCCACCTCTGCTCCCTCAACTTAGCTTTCAGAGGGCCACGACTCAAGCTGTCCTGGGCCAAAGCAGCTCAAATCACAGCGGCTAACGGTAATAATCCTGCAGTCACGGGGTTCCTCTTCAGCATCTGCAAGAAAAAAACAAAGAGGAAAACACAGTGCCAGCCGTCGGCACCACACCGCCAACATCTTCTACTACGCCCCATCACCCATCGCAAAACCACACGGGCATTCTGCTCACCTGCCCCTTGCTCGCTCAAACGTCAGAACCGGCAGCTGACACGGCCTGGGGCACCTGCAGTTCCAAGACCAAAATCTCCTTTTGTGACCATGAGAAATCTACACTCCCACGCTCCTCCTCACGATGATCCAGTCTCCCCTCAGGCGCTCACCCTCTTCCAGACGCTCCCCGAACAGCACCTGCCAAAACCAAAAACGCTCAGCTGAGTTGCTACATAGCACTTGGCTCTTCGACACCACCTCGGACAACCACCTCATCTTCTCACGCCGTTTGCTGACACCAAGCTGCGCCCCTCTGACGCCGCAGGCTGAACCTGCAAGAAGAGACCTGCCTAGACACAACCCAAATAGACAGGCAGCTCCCAGCGAATCCCATCTCCCGCTACGTTACCTTCACCGCTCGGCCACCGAACCTCCATCACCTTGGGCTGACACGTCGAGGACGCGCTCCACCTGGAATCCACAAGCAGTCAAGGACGGCTGTACCTTCACGGACTCGAGGACACATGAACAACAACTGCTGCTCCACGCAACTCACCGTTGCTCTCTTCACCCAAGCCAGCTCCTCTGCCACTCTACTGCTTTGCCCACGGCCCCGTACCTTCAAAGCAAAACCAAAACCCATTATCTAGTCGCACAGCCCCCGGCCACATCTTCCCACCGACACCGCAGCAGACCCACCTCGCTAGGGCGCTCGCCCGCACGCATCTCCGTCCGTGCCTCTCGGCGCACAGGTCCGGCCTCTACCTCTGAAAAACACAACAGCAAAGACACCACCCTGACGCTCAGCAACGCCCTAAGAAATCCAAGCCTCTCGCTTGCTTTTACTGAGGCCGCCTCTACTGGGCCTTACAGCCACGCTAAGCTAGTCCACAACCAAACCCAAACATGAATTGCCGCTCCCTTCACGTACAAACCCCTTCGCCACCGCTCCCACTGCCTTCTCCCACGCAGTTTTGGTCGTCCCCTCCGTGGCTCCAGAGAGTAGCAGAAACTACCCTCCTCACCCGCCACACCAAGGGCTGCTACTTCTGCAAAGTAATGGACGCCCCTAGACTGCAACGTCTAGTCTCGTCAAAACCTTAAGCCCGCAATCAGGCCACTCTACCTCGGCTGACTCTTAGCAATTCCTCTACGCACCAGGCAGAGCAGCTCCAACCAGACACAAATACACACAGAACACCAGCACACAAGACCAACGTCGCGAACCGGGACAAAAGAAGACTCACAGCGACAAAGAGGACTCCGGGACCACCCCTGCCAATGGGCAAGGCAATGGACAGGGCTCCGAGGGAGAACCTCCGGCAGCCCTGGAAAAGCCATGAACCGTGCAGGGTTCCAAAGAGATGTGGCCGCAACTGGCTAGATGGACGGGCAAGAAGCCCCTTTTAAAGGCCTAAAGATGCAGAGGATATGCGGAACGAGTCCCACAACAGGGATCCAAGAAAACGGAAGAGTACCTCTTCCGGATGGCGAGGCGGGCTGCAAGGCCGAAGCAAAAGCCCGGCGTGCCTTGACCACAAAAGAGGACATCAAGACCTGCAGAAAATTTCAGACGCGGCACGGTGACTAGACAGACTAGACCCCAACAGATACAGGCTGGAACTGCCCTGCCCATGCAGGGTTTGGGCTCAGAAGTACGCCCCTCTGCCTTCACCGGCCCAAAGACGACTCTCCCTGCACAGCCTAGGCTACCCTCAAAACCCCTCCCTGCTAGCCCCAACCCGCCTCCCGCTTCCCACCTCTGCTCCCTCAACTTAGCTTTCAGAGCGCCACGACTCAAGCTGTCCTGGGCCAAAGCAGCTCAAATCACAGCCGCTAACGGTAATAATCCTGCAGTCACGGGGTTCCTCTTCAGCATCTGCAAGAAAAAAACAAAGAGGAAAACACAGTGCCAGCCGTCGGCACCACACCGCCAACATCTTCTACTACGCCCCGTCACCCATCGCAAAACCACACGGGCATTCTGCTCACCTGCCCCTTGCTCGCTCAAACGTCAGAACCGGCAGCTGACACCGCCTGGGGCACCTGCAGTTCCAAGACCAAAATCTCCTTTTGTGACCATGAGAAATCTACACTCCCACGCTCCTCCTCACGATGATCCAGTCTCCCCTCAGGCGCTCACCCTCTTCCAGACGCCCCCCAAACAGCACCTGCCAAAACCAAAAACGCTCAGCTGAGTTGCTACATAGCACTTGGCTCTTAGACACCACCTCGGACAACCACCTCATCTTCTCACGCCGTTTGCTGACACCAAGCTGGGCCCCTCTGACGCCGCAGGCTGAACCTGCAAGAAGACACCTGCTTAGACACAACCCAAATAGACAGGCAGCTCCCAGCGAATCCCATCTCCCGCTACGTTACCTTCACCGCTCGGCCACCGAACCTCCATCACCTTGGGCTGACAGGTCGAGGACGCGCTCCACCTGCAATCCACAAGCAGTCAAGGACGGCTGTACCTTCATGGACTCGAGGACACATGAACAACAACTGCTGCTCCACGCAACTCACCGTTGCTCTCTCCATCCAAGCCAGCTCCTCTGCCACTCTACTGCTTTGCCCACGGCCCCGTACCTTCAAAGCAAAACCAAAACCCATTATCTAGTCGCACAGCCCCCGGCCACATCTTCCCACCGACACCGCAGCAGACCCACCTCGCTAGGGCGCTCGCCCACACGCATCTCCGTCCGTGCCTCTCGGCGCACAGGTCCGGCCTCTACCTCTGAAAAACACAACAGCAAAGACACCACCCTGACGCTCAGCAACGCCCTAAGAAATCCAAGCCTCTCGCTTGCTTTTACTGAGGCCGCCTCTACTGGGCCTTACAGCCACGCTAAGCTAGTCCACAACCAAACCCAAACATGAATTGCCGCTCCCTTCACGTACAAACCCCTTCGCCACCGCTCCCACTGCCTTCTCCCATGCAGTTTTGGTCATCCCCTCCGTGGCTCCAGAGAGTAGCAGAAACTACCCTCCTCACCCGCCACACCAAGGGCTGCTACTTCTGCAAAGTAATGGACGCCCCTAGACTGCAACATCTAGTCTCGTCAAAACCTTAAGCCCGCAATCAGGCCACTCTACCTCGGCTGACTCTTAGCAATTCCTCTACGCACCAGGCAGAGCAGCTCCAACCAGACACAAATACACACAGAACACCAGCACACAAGACCAACGTCGCGAACCGGGACAAAAGAAGACTCACAGCGACAAAGAGGACTCCGGGACCACCCCTGCCAATGGGCAAGGCAATGGAAAGGGCTCCGAGGGAGAACCTCCGGCAGCCTTGGAAAAGCCATGAACCGTGCAGGGTTCCAAAGAGATGTGGCCGCAACTGGCTAGATGGACGGGCAAGAAGCCCCTTTTAAAGGCCTAAAGATGCAGAGGATATGCGGAACGAGTCCCACAACAGGGATCCAAGAAAACGGAAGAGTACCTCTTCCGGATGGCGAGGCGGGCTGCAAGGCCGCAGCAAAAGCCCGGCGTGCCTTGACCACAAAAGAGGACATCAAGACCTGCAGAAAATTTCAGACGCGGCACGGTGACTAGACAGACTAGACCCCAACAGATACAGGCTGGAACTGCCCTGCCCATGCAGGGTTTGGGCTCAGAAGTACGCCCCTCTGCCTTCACCGGCCCAAAGACGACTCTCCCTGCACAGCCTAGGCTACCCTCAAAACCCCTCCCTGCTAGCCCCAACCCGCCTCCCGCTTCCCACCTCTGCTCCCTCAACTTAGCTTTCAGAGCGCCACGACTCAAGCTGTCCTGGGCCAAAGCAGCTCAAATCACAGCCGCTAACGGTAATAATCCTGCAGTCACGGGGTTCCTCTTCAGCATCTGCAAGAAAAAAACAAAGAGGAAAACACAGTGCCAGCCGTCGGCACCACACCGCCAACATCTTCTACTACGCCCCGTCACCCATCGCAAAACCACACGGGCATTCTGCTCACCTGCCCCTTGCTCGCTCAAACGTCAGAACCGGCAGCTGACACCGCCTGGGGCACCTGCAGTTCCAAGACCAAAATCTCCTTTTGTGACCATGAGAAATCTACACTCCCACGCTCCTCCTCACGATGATCCAGTCTCCCCTCAGGCGCTCACCCTCTTCCAGACGCCCCCCAAACAGCACCTGCCAAAACCAAAAACGCTCAGCTGAGTTGCTACATAGCACTTGGCTCTTAGACACCACCTCGGACAACCACCTCATCTTCTCACGCCGTTTGCTGACACCAAGCTGGGCCCCTCTGACGCCGCAGGCTGAACCTGCAAGAAGACACCTGCTTAGACACAACCCAAATAGACAGGCAGCTCCCAGCGAATCCCATCTCCCGCTACGTTACCTTCACCGCTCGGCCACCGAACCTCCATCACCTTGGGCTGACAGGTCGAGGACGCGCTCCACCTGCAATCCACAAGCAGTCAAGGACGGCTGTACCTTCATGGACTCGAGGACACATGAACAACAACTGCTGCTCCACGCAACTCACCGTTGCTCTCTCCATCCAAGCCAGCTCCTCTGCCACTCTACTGCTTTGCCCACGGCCCCGTACCTTCAAAGCAAAACCAAAACCCATTATCTAGTCGCACAGCCCCCGGCCACATCTTCCCACCGACACCGCAGCAGACCCACCTCGCTAGGGCGCTCGCCCACACGCATCTCCGTCCGTGCCTCTCGGCGCACAGGTCCGGCCTCTACCTCTGAAAAACACAACAGCAAAGACACCACCCTGACGCTCAGCAACGCCCTAAGAAATCCAAGCCTCTCGCTTGCTTTTACTGAGGCAACCTCTGCTGGGCCTTACAGCCACGCTAAGCTAGTCCACAACCAAACCCAAACATGAATTGCCGCTCCCTTCACGTACAAACCCCTTCGCCACCGCTCCCACTGCCTTCTCCCATGCAGTTTTGGTCATCCCCTCCGTGGCTCCAGAGAGTAGCAGAAACTACCCTCCTCACCCGCCACACCAAGGGCTGCTACTTCTGCAAAGTAATGGACGCCCCTAGACTGCAACGTCTAGTCTCGTCAAAACCTTAAGCCCGCAATCAGGCCACTCTACCTCGGCTGACTCTTAGCAATTCCTCTACGCACCAGGCAGAGCAGCTCCAACCAGACACAAATACACACAGAACACCAGCACACAAGACCAACGTCGCGAACCGGGACAAAAGAAGACTCACAGCGACAAAGAGGACTCCGGGACCACCCCTGCCAATGGGCAAGGCAATGGAAAGGGCTCCGAGGGAGAACCTCCGGCAGCCTTGGAAAAGCCATGAACCGTGCAGGGTTCCAAAGAGATGTGGCCGCAACTGGCTAGATGGACGGGCAAGAAGCCCCTTTTAAAGGCCTAAAGATGCAGAGGATATGCGGAACGAGTCCCACAACAGGGATCCAAGAAAACGGAAGAGTACCTCTTCCGGATGGCGAGGCGGGCTGCAAGGCCGCAGCAAAAGCCCGGCGTGCCTTGACCACAAAAGAGGACATCAAGACCTGCAGAAAATTTCAGACGCGGCACGGTGACTAGACAGACTAGACCCCAACAGATACAGGCTGGAACTGCCCTGCCCATGCAGGGTTTGGGCTCAGAAGTACGCCCCTCTGCCTTCACCGGCCCAAAGACGACTCTCCCTGCACAGCCTAGGCTACCCTCAAAACCCCTCCCTGCTAGCCCCAACCCGCCTCCCGCTTCCCACCTCTGCTCCCTCAACTTAGCTTTCAGAGCGCCACGACTCAAGCTGTCCTGGGCCAAAGCAGCTCAAATCACAGCCGCTAACGGTAATAATCCTGCAGTCACGGGGTTCCTCTTCAGCATCTGCAAGAAAAAAACAAAGAGGAAAACACAGTGCCAGCCGTCGGCACCACACCGCCAACATCTTCTACTACGCCCCATCACCCATCGCAAAACCACACGGGCATTCTGCTCACCTGCCCCTTGCTCGCTCAAACGTCAGAACCGGCAGCTGACACCGCCTGGGGCACCTGCAGTTCCAAGACCAAAATCTCCTTTTGTGACCATGAGAAATCTACACTCCCACGCTCCTCCTCACGATGATCCAGTCTCCCCTCAGGCGCTCACCCTCTTCCAGACGCCCCCCAAACAGCACCTGCCAAAACCAAAAACGCTCAGCTGAGTTGCTACATAGCACTTGGCTCTTAGACACCACCTCGGACAACCACCTCACCTTCTCACGCCGTTTGCTGACACCAAGCTGGGCCCCTCTGACGCCGCAGGCTGAACCTGCAAGAAGACACCTGCTTAGACACAACCCAAATAGACAGGCAGCTCCCAGCGAATCCCATCTCCCGCTACGTTACCTTCACCGCTCGGCCACCGAACCTCCATCACCTTGGGCTGACAGGTCGAGGACGCGCTCCACCTGCAATCCACAAGCAGTCAAGGACGGCTGTACCTTCATGGACTCGAGGACACATGAACAACAACTGCTGCTCCACGCAACTCACCGTTGCTCTCTCCATCCAAGCCAGCTCCTCTGCCACTCTACTGCTTTGCCCACGGCCCCGTACCTTCAAAGCAAAACCAAAACCCATTATCTAGTCGCACAGCCCCCGGCCACATCTTCCCACCGACACCGCAGCAGACCCACCTCGCTAGGGCGCTCGCCCACACGCATCTCCGTCCGTGCCTCTCGGCGCACAGGTCCGGCCTCTACCTCTGAAAAACACAACAGCAAAGACACCACCCTGACGCTCAGCAACGCCCTAAGAAATCCAAGCCTCTCGCTTGCTTTTACTGAGGCCGCCTCTACTGGGCCTTACAGCCACGCTAAGCTAGTCCACAACCAAACCCAAACATGAATTGCCGCTCCCTTCACGTACAAACCCCTTCGCCACCGCTCCCACTGCCTTCTCCCACGCAGTTTTGGTCGTCCCCTCCGTGGCTCCAGAGAGTAGCAGAAACTACCCTCCTCACCCGCCACACCAAGGGCTGCTACTTCTGCAAAGTAATGGACGCCCCTAGACTGCAACGTCTAGTCTCGTCAAAACCTTAAGCCCGCAATCAGGCCACTCTACCTCGGCTGACTCTTAGCAATTCCTCTACGCACCAGGCAGAGCAGCTCCAACCAGACACAAATACACACAGAACACCAGCACACAAGACCAACGTCGCGAACCGGGACAAAAGAAGACTCACAGCGACAAAGAGGACTCCGGGACCACCCCTGCCAATGGGCAAGGCAATGGACAGGGCTCCGAGGGAGAACCTCCGGCAGCCCTGGAAAAGCCATGAACCGTGCAGGGTTCCAAAGAGATGTGGCCGCAACTGGCTAGATGGACAGGCAAGAAGCCCCTTTTAAAGGCCTAAAGATGCAGAGGATATGCGGAACGAGTCCCACAACAGGGATCCAAGAAAACGGAAGAGTACCTCTTCCGGATGGCGAGGCGGGCTGCAAGGCCGCAGCAAAAGCCCGGTGTGCCTTGACCACAAAAGAGGACATCAAGACCTGCAGAAAATTTCAGACGCGGCACGGTGACTAGACAGACTAGACCCCAACAGATACAGGCTGGAACTGCCCTGCCCATGCAGGGTTTGGGCTCAGAAGTACGCCCCTCTGCCTTCACCGGCCCAAAGACGACTCTCCCTGCACAGCCTAGGCTACCCTCAAAACCCCTCCCTGCTAGCCCCAACCCGCCTCCCGCTTCCCACCTCTGCTCCCTCAACTTAGCTTTCAGAGGGCCACAACTCAAGCTGTCCTGGGCCAAAGCAGCTCAAATCACAGCCGCTAACGGTAATAATCCTGCAGTCACGGGGTTCCTCTTCAGCATCTGCAAGAAAAATCAAAGAGGAAAACACAGTGCCAGCCGTCGGCACCACACCGCCAACATCTTCTACTACGCCCCGTCACCCATCGCAAAACCACACGGGCATTCTGCTCACCTGCCCCTTGCTCGCTCAAACGTCAGAACCGGCAGCTGACACCGCCTGGGGCACCTGCAGTTCCAAGACCAAAATCTCCTTTTGTGACCATGAGAAATCTACACTCCCACGCTCCTCCTCACGATGATCCAGTCTCCCCTCAGGCGCTCACCCTCTTCCAGACGCTCCCCGAACAGCACCTGCCAAAACCAAAAACGCTCAGCTGAGTTGCTACATAGCACTTGGCTCTTAGACACCACCTCGGACAACCACCTCACCTTCTCACGCCGTTTGCTGACACCAAGCTGGGCCCCTCTGACGCCGCAGGCTGAACCTGCAAGAAGAGACCTGCTTAGACACAACCCAAATAGACAGGCAGCTCCCAGCGAATCCCATCTCCCGCTACGTTACCTTCACCGCTCGGCCACCGAACCTCCATCACCTTGGGCTGACACGTCGAGGACGCGCTCCACCTGGAATCCACAAGCAGTCAAGGACGGCTGTACCTTCACGGACTCGAGGACACATGAACAACAACTGCTGCTCCACGCAACTCACCGTTGCTCTCTCCATCCAAGCCAGCTCCTCTGCCACTCTACTGCTTTGCCCACGGCCCCGTACCTTCAAAGCAAAACCAAAACCCATTATCTAGTCGCACAGCCCCCGGCCACATCTTCCCACCGACACCGCAGCAGACCCACCTCGCTAGGGCGCTCGCCCACACGCATCTCCGTCCGTGCCTCTCGGCGCACAGGTCCGGCCTCTACCTCTGAAAAACACAACAGCAAAGACACCACCCTGACGCTCAGCAACGCCCTAAGAAATCCAAGCCTCTCGCTTGCTTTTACTGAGGCCGCCTCTACTGGGCCTTACAGCCACGCTAAGCTAGTCCACAACCAAACCCAAACATGAATTGCCGCTCCCTTCACGTACAAACCCCTTCGCCACCGCTCCCACTGCCTTCTCCCACGCAGTTTTGGTCGTCCCCTCCGTGGCTCCAGAGAGTAGCAGAAACTACCCTCCTCACCCGCCACACCAAGGGCTGCTACTTCTGCAAAGTAATGGACGCCCCGAGACTGCAAAGTAATGGACGCCCCTAGACTGCAACGTCTAGTCTCGTCAAAACCTTAAGCCCGCAATCAGGCCACTCTACCTCGGCTGACTCTTAGCAATTCCTCTACGCACCAGGCAGAGCAGCTCCAACCAGACACAAATACACGCAGAACACCAGCACACAAGACCAACGTCGCGAACCGGGACAAAAGAAGACTCACAGCGACAAAGAGGACTCCGGGACCACCCCTGCCAATGGGCAAGGCAATGGACAGGGCTCCGAGGGAGAACCTACGGCAGCCCTGGAAAAGCCATGAACCGTGCAGGGTTCCAAAGAGATGTGGCCGCAACTGGCTAGATGGATGGGCAAGAAGCCTCTTTTAAAGGCCTAAAGATGCAGAGGATGTGCGGAACGAGTCCCACAACAGGGATCCAAGAAAACGGAAGAGTACCTCTTCCGGATGGCGAGGCGGGCTGCAAGGCCGAAGCAAAAGCCCGGTGTGCCTTGACCACAAAAGAGGACATCAAGACCTGCAGAAAATTTCAGACGCGGCACGGTGACTAGACAGACTAGACCCCAACAGATACAGGCTGGAACTGCCCTGCCCATGCAGGGTTTGGGCTCAGAAGTACGCCCCTCTGCCTTCACCGGCCCAAAGACGACTCTCCCTGCACAGCCTAGGCTACCTTCAAAACCCCTCCCTGCTAGCCCCAACCCGCCTCCCGCTTCCCACCTCTGCTCCCTCAACTTAGCTTTCAGAGGGCCACGACTCAAGCTGTCCTGGGCCAAAGCCGCTCAAATCACAGCGGCTAACGGAAATAATCCTGCAGTCACGGGGTTCCTCTTTAGCATCTGCAAGAGAAAACCAACAGAAAATCAGTGCCAAAACACAAGACCGTTCCTGGCTTTAGGATCATGATGCAAGAAAAGCAGTGTCTGATCAACACTGCATTTATGAGTACAAGATTTCAGGACCGTAGATATGGCACTCGAGGCATGTCTGGCATGCTATAACGTATTCCTCATTACAATGTTATGTGGCCATAACTGGGACGTTGTACATGAAGGCATCACCTTTTAAATGCCTAAAGACACAAGATGCATGGAAGAAGTCTCTGGTTAACTGGGATCCTTGAAAATTTACGACTAGCGATTGTGGCCACCAACACAGTCTGCAAGGGCACAGGAAATGATGGCTGACTAGAAGCTTTGAAAATGTGAAGCCAATCCACACTTAGGTTATGATGCAAGAAGAACGGTGCCTAATTGGTATTTTACCCATGAGTGCACACATTCAAGGCCCTCGAGTTGCTGCTAAAGTCATATGCTGCATTCCTATAAAGCAAAGGGGACATAAAGGCTTAAGAAACACGTAAGAGAAACAGAATATAAAGTACACGGCACAGACAAGCTGGAACGGCCCTGCCTGGAACATGCTAGCTTTGGGCTGAGAAGTAACACCCTCCAGCTCTCCCTGCCCAAAGGGGACACTTCCCGCACAGCCCACTCCACTAAGCTACTTTTAAAACCCCTCCCTGCCACTCCCAGCCTTCTCCCCTCTGTCACACCCCACCCCTGCCCCCATCCCTCAACTTAGCTTTCAGACCACCAGGAGACATCCTCAGCAGAAAAAGAACTCCAAGAACATCAGCTCCCTGGGATGATCCTACAGTTGCCAGGTTCCACTTGGCCATCTGCAAGAAAACCAAAGATAAAACTAAAATAGTGCCAACAGCCAGCATTGCACGGATCAATGTCAGCATCTTACATGACAACTTGCTCTGCCTAACTGGCATGTTCTTCCACTCACTTGCTCCACAGCAGTTCCAATGTCAGATGCTGCAGCTGTTATCACGCAGGGTAATAAAATTAAGAGAATTACTGTCACATCTGTGAGACATCTGTCCCATGCTCCTTCTCCCTACTACCCAGCTGATCTCAAATGCTCTTCCCATTCCCAAAGTGGCCCTTACAGTGCCTGCCAAACCAAAAGTAAATACTAAGTTGCCAAATAATACTTTGCTCTTCTAGACATACTTAACTTCCTGCTCACCTTCAGCCCCACAGTGATGAGAATAAGCCTGACTACCACACTGGTGCCCCAAAATTCTGTGCCGTCTGCTTTCCTCTCCTCCTCACCACTTAGGTTGTAGGACCGGTAGTGGTGATACCCAGGACAAAAGAAAGACGAGCCATGGAGGTCGAAATTCTAGGAAGTTACCAGACTTTAGTCACAGGAGTGAACAAAAAGAACTTGAAAAAATATTCTTATCGAAAACCAGTAAAGATAATTAACACAGAAGACCTAAAAACACAGGACACTCACCACACAGCAATGGAGACTGGAATTACAGAGGCGGTCAGCCAATGAAAAACTTGCAACAGTGGGATTTGACTACTCTAAGACCTAAATTGGAAACTCAGTGACAGTAAAAAAACCACAGTGGATAACATGGACAAGGTAACAACTGCTGTGAGCAATCATAGAGCAAACCTCATTGGTAAGTTCAGGAAAAATCCAAAACTACTAAATAAGGGAGGCTTGTCATACACACAGACCAGATGAAGAAGAGTTGCTCAGCTGCTAACTGTTACAAGCCAAAATAATATCTAATCTCTTCCCTGAGAAATTCAAGGGAAACGAAGGGCAGAATCCTGCACTGTAGATAGGCAGCAAGTCCGTACCTTTAAGTAGCAAGGTCTCTGATATTCATAGATTCATCAGATTGGAAAAGACCCCCTGGATCATTAAGTCCCACCATTTCTATCGATCACTAAGCAATGCCCCTCAGCACCTTGCCCATCCATCCTTTAAACACCTCCAGGGAAGGTGACTCAACCACCTCCTTGGGCAGCCTTTGCCAGTCCCCAGTAACCCTTTCAGTGAAATACTTTTTCCTGATGTCCAGCCTGAACCTCTCCTGGCAGAGCTTGAGGCCATTCCCTCTCACTCTAAACACCCCCAGCTCTCTCAGCCACTCCTCATAAGGCTTGTTCGCCATCCCCCTCACCAGCTACATTACTCTTCTCTGGACATTCAGATGGATGGAGACAGGATGGACACAAAGAAGTTAGCTGAGGAACACAATAAGTGGAAGGTATAAGGGAGCAGAGATCTCAGAGCCCTAGAGACTACGTTTTTTAGGGTAACTACGACTTTTCAACTTGTGTCTCAACCTCATCGTTACCTCCCATCTGCTGCAGAGAGACTAGAACAACAGAAACCTGAATGGCACTTGCATCTGACTGCAAAACTGACCCAAGAAAGACTAATGAACCTATCTGCCTTTCCCCAAATCATTCAAGCCCTTTTCCACCCCTGAAGTATCAAAGAAGGAACCCTACCCCTTCCTAACAGGACCTGCCCTATATTTTAACCCTCCTGACCCTTCTGTGTTGCTGTTCCTTGAGAGCTGTGCTTCTGAGCCCTTCCCAAGGTTCCCCTGGCCCCTTCTATCTTCCACCAGCCCACAAACTCAACTTCCTACCGTAAGCCGACAAACTTAACTCCAGATTATTATCACCCACAAGGTGCCTGTTACAAACTGCAAAGTCCCTAGGACCAATGCATCATCCCACACAGAATGAGGAACAAAAACAGATCATTCCATAACCAGAAACTCTAAGCAAAACACACAGAAAAAAAAAAACAAAGAAGGAAATCAAACTGTTAAAACATTTTGCTCCCTCCAACACCCAATCAAAAATTACTGACAAAAAACCCCATAGTTGCAGCTGCATGTGCTGTTTAGCCCGGACTCTTCCAAAACTCATACTGCCAGCAGATGCCTCTGCTTCTTTACAAGACAAAAAAAAAAAAAGCTTATCAAGCTAGCTTTATCAGCTCAAAAGCTATAATGAATTGAAACAGCAGCAAAGCTCTAACCTCAAGGAAAACCAGACCCTAAGAGACCTCCTGAGGCAAGGCCTGTGGCTTATATACACTCTGGGCTTCCCACGCACCACCTGTGAATGGGGTGTGGTAAACCCCCTCACAGGTATAAATAGGTCCTGGGGAGCAGCTGTGTCTTATTAACTCTGCTTTACATTGTCAGCTAGAACAACACTACTACATGCTTGAAAGTATTTTTACAAGAAATAATGGTATGCGCGCTTTCATTGTGACATTGCTTGTTGTGACAGCAATGGGACTAATTAGCAAACACTTTAGAGCTGGACTTTTTGGTTCCTTTTGTTTATTGTGCTACTATAATTTTTGTTTTCTGGTATCCTTGTACACCTACTCTTTTATCTTTCTGTGCTGTTTTCTCTTTCTTTTTTTTTTTCCCCAGTCTTCAGCGTCTGTTCTGTGCCCATACATTTTTCTCCTTTTCCATCTTTGTCCTAATTTGCATTCCTCAGTCTTTTCCTCCACAATTTGACTGGCTTGATCCTTGCAGTTTGTTCTTTCTCTGCACCTACAAATGCCTTGTTTTTCTTTCTCTCTTTTTTTCTCTTTTCATCTCTCTCTTTCTTTCTCTATCCCTTTGTATTGTTCACTGTTGCTGTTCCAGTTTTTAAATTCACTCTGTATCTTGACACTCCTCTTTGTTCCTCTTGCTGTTTCTGAATCTTTGTGCTAGTCCCTGCCCTTTTTTATAGTCCTCTGTCTGTAGGGCTCCTAGTTCCTCTCAAACACGTCAGCTCTTCTTTATGTACACACGTGGCTTTACAAGACCCCTAGGCTGAAATGTGCCTCTAAGCTCCTGCTCAGAGAACTGCTGCTGAAAAGATTCGTGTGTTGATATCTTCAAGATGTCTGAAGTAGTAGAGCTTTAGGACATTTTCTTCCCCTCTCCCTCTCCCCACCCCAGCGCTGCGTAACTTAGAGGCATGGGACCCTAGCTGACTTGCTTTTTGTACGTGCCTGGGATTCACAGACCCCTGCAACTGGAGCCTGACTAATGGTGTTGCAGCAGTGACCGTATTGACTTAGTTCTGTGAGAGGAAGGGCCACAACTCAGCTGATAAAAGCACAGGCTGTCTCTGTCCTTGATGTAAATATAGGAGTTTCACAGCCTTTCCTCTTATGTCTAGGGTCTGTTATTACAGTTAGCGTCTCTGTGACAGCTTTATTGTTCTTCTCGGCCTGGACATTTTAGCCTGATGACTACACAAAAGATGTGGCTGTATGCAATGGTAAGGCTGTTGGGAGAAGGGCAAGAAGAGGATCAATAACAAAGAGTTGAAAAGGCCCTTTAGAGTTTGTTGCTTCATTGGCTGCTGAGAAATAGCACAGTCTCTGTGATTTTGCTACTGTATGAGACAGATCAAAGATGTTTAATCAATGCTCAATTCTATCTAAATGGTGCATGAGAATATGATTATGTAATGCATAGAATCACCAGGTTGGGAAAGACCCATTGGATCATTGAGTCCAACTATTCCTATCAAATACTAAACCATGTCCCTCAGCACCTCATCCACCCATCCTTTAAACACCTCCAGGGAATGTGACCCAACTACCTCCCTGGGCAGCCTCTGCCAGTGCCCAGTGACCCTTTCTGTGAAATATTTTTTTCTAATGTTCAGCCTAAACATTCCGTGGTGGACCTTGAGGCCATTCCCTCTTGTCCTGTCCCCTGTCACTTAGGAGAAGACCCCAGCTCCCTCCCCTCCACAACTTCCTTTCAGGTAGTTGTAGAGAGCAATAAGGTCTCCTCTCAGCCTTCTCTTCTCCAGGCTAAACAACCCCAGCTCTCTCAGCTGTTCCTTGTAAGGCCTGTTCTCCAGCCCCCTCACCAGCTTTGTTGCTCTTCTCTGGCCTCAGTCCAGAGCCTCAACATCCTTGTGGTGGGGGGCCCAGAACTGAACACAGGATTCGAGGAGCAGTCTCACCAGTGCTGACTACAGAGGGAGAATAACCTCCCTGGATCTGCTGGTCACGCCGTTTCTGATACAAGCCAAGATGCCATCGGCCTTCTTGGCCACCTGGGCACACTGCTGGCTCGTGTTCAGTCGGCTGTCAACCAACACCCCCAGGTCCCTCTCCTCCAGGCAGCTTTCTAGACAGACTTCTCCTAGTCTGTAGCACTGCATAGGGTTGTTGTGCCCCAAGTGCAGGACCCACCATTTGGCCTTGATAAACCTCATGCTGTTGGACTCAGCCCAGCAGTCCAGCCTGTTCAGATCCCTTTGCAGAGCCTCCCTGCCCTCCAGCAGATCGACACTTCCACCCAGCTTAGTGTCGTCCGCAAACTTGCTAAGGGTGCACTCAATGCCTTCATCCAGGTCATTGATAAAGACATTGAACAGGGCTGGACCCAGCACTGAGCCCTGGGGACACCACTTGTCCCTGGCCTCCAGCTGGATTTCACACCATTTCCCACCACTCCCTGGGCCCTCCATCCAACCAGTTTTCCACCTAGGAGAGCGTTCGCCTGTCCAGGCCAGAGGCTGACAGTTTCTCAAGCAGGATGCTGTCAGAAACTGTGTCAAAGGCTTTACCAAAGTCCAAGAAGATACATCCACAGACTTTCCCTCGTCCAGTATGCGGGTCACTTTGTCATAGAAGGCGATCAGGTTTGTTTGGCAAGACGTGCTTTTCGTAAACCCGTGTTGTATGGAACTTGTTGATATGCTTCTTAAAATCATATCTCAGAGAGTAAAATATTCACTGTACTCTGGACAAGTTTTTAACAAGGATTATTGATACTTAATCAATAATGATGAGCTCTATGAGCTCAATAAGCTCTTCAAAAAGGAAGTCCTAGCAGCTCAGCAGAAAGCCATCCCTGTGTTCTGGAAAAAAAGCCAGCAGGGGAGAAATCCAGCTTGGTTGAATAGAGAGATCGTGAGCGATATCAAGAAGAGGAGAAATGTTTATGGGCTCTGGAAGAGGGGACAGGCCTCTTGGGTGGACTACAGGAGGGAAGTGAGATCGCGTAGGGAAAAAATCAGAAGGGCTAAGGCTCAGCTAGAAATCAGATTGGCCAAGTCTGTGAAAGATAACAAAAAATCTTTCTACAAATACATAAATAATAAAAGGAGGACTAGGGAGACCATACAGTCCCTATTGGATGCAGAAGGAACAACAGTGACAGGGGATGAGGAAAAGGCTGAGGTACTTAGTGCCTTCTTTGCCTCAGTCTTTAGTTGTAAGGAGGGTCGTTCCATCTGTGTACAAACCCAGGAGCTAGAGGAGCATAATGAGGCTCCCGTGATCCAAGAGGAGGTGGTCAGAGCCTTGCTAGCCCGACTAGACACCCACAAGTCTCTGCGGCCGGATGGGATCCACCCAAGGATATTGAAAGAGCTGGCAGATGTGCTGGCCAAAGCCTTTCCATAATCTTCCAACAGTCCTGGAAGACTGGGGAAGTCCCACTGGACTGGAGGCTGGCTGATGTTGTGCCCATCTACAAGAAGGGTCGCAGGGAGGACCCAGGGAACTACAGGCCTGTCAGTCTGACCTCAGTGCCAGGGAAAGTCATGGAACCATAGAATCATAGAATAACCAGGTTGGAAGAGACCCACCGGATCATCGAGTCCAACCATTCCTATCAAACACTAAACCATGCCCCTTAGCACCTTGTCCACCCGTGCCTTAAACCCCTCCAGGGAAGGTGAATCAACCACCTCCCTGGGCAGCCTGTTCCAGTGCCCAATGACCCTTTCTGTGAAAAATTTTTTCCTAATGTCCAGCCTAAACCTCCCCTGGCGGAGCTTGAGGCCTTTCCCTCTTGTCCTGTCCCCTGTCACTTGGGAGAAGAGGCCAGCACCCTCCTCTCTACAACCTCCTTTCAGGTAGTTGTAGAGAGCAATGAGGTCTCCCCTCAGCCTCCTCTTCTCCAGGCTAAACACCCCCAGCTCTCTCAGCCGTTCCTCATAAGGCCTGTTCTCCAGCCCCCTCACCAGCTTCGTTGCTCTTCTCTGGACTCGCTCCAGAGCCTCAACATCCTTCTTGTGGTGAGGGGCCCAGAACTGAACAAAGCTAGTGAAGGGGCTGGGCACCCAGTTATGTAACCGAAAAAGGTTTATAAAGAAACAGCTAAGCTCAATAAAGTGAACATTCACTGATCACATTGATCTCTGCATTTTGATTCCATGCTCCTGTCAACATCTTTGTGCCTTTGGAGGGGCTGTGGTCCCATTTTTGGGATCCTGAGGCTTCTCTTGGGAGTCTCTGTGCCCATTGTTTGAGTCTGTGCCTATTTGGGGGACTTGTTTTTTGGATCTCTGAGCCCATTTTGGGGGGTCTTAAGTTTGGGGTTTGGGTCTCCAGACTTGTTTTTGGCATTTCTGTGCCCATTTTTGTTGTCTCTGGCCTTGTTTCATGGGTGTCTGTGCTCTTTCTTTGTGTCTCTACTCCTATTTTTGTGCTCTCTGTGCAGGTGTCCCCCCACATGCTGTATTAATCGTAGGCCTGGCTGAGTAAAGAGCTCTGGCTGGAAATCAGGGAAAAAAAAAGAGAAAAATATACAAACTCTGGTAGAAGGGGCAGGTAACTCCTGAGGACTACAAAGACAAAGTGGGATCGTGTAGAGAAAAGAATCTGAAGGATTAAAGACCAATTAGAATTCAGATTGGCCCATTCTCTGAATGAAAATAAAAAATCCTTAAAATATATTGATAATGAAGGAAGGAACCAAAGAGAATCTCCATCCTTCACCGGATGCAAGGGTAAAAATAGTGACCAAGGATGAGGATGGGTAAGGTGCTTAAGACCACCTTTGCCTCAGTCTTTAGGATTCAGCCCAAGGGTAATGAGAGCTGGCGGAGGTGCTTGCCAAACCTCTTTGTATCATCTCCCAGCAATCTGGAGGAATTCTTACCCCAATATTACTAATATGTTGCCTGAACTTCCCCCTTCATGCAACTGCTTGGCTGTGAATCTAATGATTAGGTGATTTCTGAAGTCTAGCAACGGAGACGGAGCTGAAGTTGTCTCTGCTAAGAGTGAGAAAGAAATGGGCTTTAGCCCCAACTTGGAGTAAACCTTCACTAGTTGACATCTGTAGTAGTAAACAAAATGGCTCCAGTAGTCGACTGGTACAGTCACACGTACTGCTGCTGAATCCACGTGGCTTCACAGACTGGGTCCTTGCATCCAAGTTACTAGGACCCGTTCCAGAATCAGTTGAGCTCCAGAATTGCAACTGATAGGTCTTTGGGCCAAGAACCAAAGTACCAGTACCGAGGACTGGTCTAACGCTACAGCTATTTGCAATTGGCCAAGTGGAAAAGTACGGGTCCCTCAGTACGTGGACTTAATACCATACTAACAAAATAGATTATTTATTTTAGAGTGCAGACTGAATCTTGATGCCACATACAAATAATTCAATAATACATCCACATTTTAGGGCTACGAGCAGCAAAAGATTGTTCAAGTAGTGCATCAGTTAACAGCTAAAGGGAAAAAAAAAAAAAAAAAAAAAAGAGAAGAAAAAGAGCAGCCAATGAGATCTTTCCTGCTGGGAAAACAGACTAAGAAGGAATTGAAAACTGCAAGCTGTATGATTACCTTCACTGCTCCAGGCCTACAGCAGCTGCCTGAAATGTTCTAGAGATTTCAGAAAACTTTGAGACTGATGGGAAACCAAGTGCCATATACTGCAAGGCTCGAGAGTGGATTTCTAGGCAGGATATCTACCATTACAAGAGAATTCAGAGCAGCTGGAGGGGTTTTGTTCATCTTTTTGTTTAGATCCAAATCTTTTTGCTTAGATCAAAATCATAAGCTTCGAAAGAAAAATCTTTTGGCATGAATTGACTGAAGAAAACATTTCTCTGTGTGTATTTGAGAGACTATGTTATTGCCCAATTAGTTACTTAGCTATTGCAGAAAAAGTTTTCCTCTGCTGTCAGAGGCTGCTTACAGCTTACAGCAAGATAAGGCTTTTTATTTTCTCTTCTGCTAAGCTATTGAGTCACTTCTTTCAGTTAACTCTGCTATATTCCCAAGGAATAAAAATCACATTACCTGAAAAGCATCCAGAAGTTAGTCTAAGTCCGAACAGTTGCACTAAAGCTTCATACAAGCGGTCAATCTGTCAAAGCTAACAAATAAGGGGGCATCCTACCCATATTGCGAGCATATGGAAATTATCTTTCTTGAGATACAAAAGCAATTGAAATCTTCATTGAATTTAAGTTCTCAAAGTGAAGAAACGGCATTTTTTTTTACTCCGTGAAAAAAAGGATTTAAAGGTAAGGAAATAAGTATATATATTAGCTGAACTGACAAAGCAGAAAGACAAGGTGAACATAGGTAAAGCCATATTTGAAGAAATATGGATAAGCAGTTTTTTAAAACCTGTCCACACGCAGAATAGAAAAGTTTTAGTAGCTAACAGAGGAAGATGGCGAGCACAAGTATAATCTTTTGGAAAAAAAATACCAGTGTTCTCTTAAATATGGTAATACCTTTATCCTGGGATAATGGACTCCTTGACCTTTGGCATTTGAGCTCATTTATCTCAAGGTATAGTAATTATTTCATGAACCTAAAACACCCAACCATGTTGCAACTTACAATTATTAAAACATTTTTAGCCTTAACCAAGCAGACAGGGAAGAACGTGAGCTGCACTTGGGGAAGGAGTGAAACATCATACCAGCTCAGATGCACACACATATTGACATGTCAGCCATCTCAGGAAAGCTTCATTAACTATAGCAGAGCTACACAGATGACAACTGTTGTGGGTCTGCTGGCCCAATATCTTAAATATAGATGCATCTCGTCAGGTCCCATAGACTTAGATATGTTCAGGTTCCTCAGGTGGTCACAAATCTCATCATCCCCTACAGTGGGAGGGGTAGTTGTTGAGTACCTCAGCCTTCTCCTCATCTTTTGATATGAAGTCACAATTTTCATCCATCAGTCGGGGGGTTATGCTTCTTTTAACCTTCCTTTTCTGGTTGATATACCTGTAGAACCCCTTCCCTTGCCACGTTCTGCTCCGGCTGTGCCTTGTCCTTCCTGACCCCATCCCCACACAAACGGGCAGCAACCCTCTACTCTTCCCAAGTTCCCCGATCCTGCTTGCACTGCCAGTGCAGTTGCCTCTTGTTCTTCAGTTTGACCAGCAGGTCCCAACCCAGTGATGCTGGTCTCTTCCCTTCCCTGCCCAATTTCCTACAATGTGGAACGAGCACTCTTGCACTTTATCGAAAGCATCCTTAAATATTTGCCAGCTCTGTTCTTCTTTCTTGTTCCTGAGGGCAGTATCTCAGGGGGTCCTACTGACTAACTCCTTGAAGGGCTGGTAGTTTGCTTTCCCAAAATTTAGGGTCCTGACTATACTCATTACCTGCCCCATAACCCTCAGCACTTTGAACTGCACCAATGAGCTATCACCACAGTCCAGGCTGCCCCCGATCTCAGTGTCACTGATGAGCTCCTACCTCATACATCTTACTACGTCCACACCTCTGAATTGCTAAGTAGTAGTGAGAAGGCGCTCTGTAATTTATAGAGCCTGCAGAAGTTTTTAAAGAAAAATAGAAGTTACACATTAAGTTTTTGTATCATATGGTTCCTGTTTAAGGTTCTTCAGCCCTCCTGGGCCCCAAAACTGAACAAAGTGTTTGAGGTGCAACCTCACCAGTGCTGAGTAGAGGGGCATAATCGCTTCCCTGGTCCTGCTGGTCAAGCAGTTTCTGATAGAGGTCAGGAAGCCATTGGCCTTCTTGGGCACGCTTGGGCTTAGAGTCAGTGTTGGCCCTCTCGCTACAAGACAGGCATTGAGGAGCTGGAGCGTGTCCAGAGCAGGGCAATGAGGCTGGTGAAGGGGCTGGAGAACCCGTCTTAGGAGAGGTGGCTAACGGAACTTCTTTAGCTTAGAGAAAAGAGGGCTGAGGGGAGACCTCATCCTGCTCTGCAGTTCCCTGAAAGGAGGTTGGAGCAAGGCAGATGTACCTAGAGACAGGACAGGAGGAAATGGCCTCGAGTCGCACCAGGGGAGTTTCCGATTAGATATCGGGAAAACTTCTTTCACGGAAAGGGTTATCAGGCACCAGAAGAAGTCACTCAGGGAAAATGAGGTGCTGAGAGATATGGTTTAGTGGTGGATGGGTACATTTGGACTCTGATCTCAAAGGTTTTTTTCCAACCAAATAATTCTATGATATGAATTCAATTATTTTATTTTCATTATGTCAGTAATGATGAGAAAAAAACAGTAATGAACTTTGAAGTTTGCAAGTCAGTTGAGACTTTCTTTTGAAATAAGATTTTTATTTGCTTTTCCTAAGTGCTTAAGTGTTTTTTTTCTGTGTATGTTGAAGTAAGTTAGAGTATAAAGTAAAAAGTAAAAAGACATTGAAAATACAGACAGAAAATATTTATTTTATGGTGACATAATTGGATTTTTTAAACAAGAAATACCATGACTGAAATTGCAAAGTCATATTCTTCACTGCACTTAGTCACACTAGAGTTAAGGCCACAGTATTTGCAAGTATTTTGTTTATAAAACATGCTATACAGCTAGAAGTGCACAACCATAAAGTCTGTCTTTCCACTGGAGTTACTAACGTATTGCAAGTTGTGAACCTCGACCCCTGAGCGAGCATTGCTTCAGAAAACAGTTCATCAGGTCAGAAATAATCAGATGGACCTTTAATTCTCTGTGGAATAATATTAATTACATTCCTTAGAGAAGTACCGTCGCAGAAAGCACTGCAGAAAGGACTAATTCACAAAAATAGTTTTAATGGGTTCATGTTTCAGTGCTAGGGGTTTTGTGGATGTATTCTCCCTCCCCTCTTCTTTCTTTAAATCACATGGGCTATACCTTGCACCATTCAAAAGTCATTATAAGAGTAAGATCTACTGAACTGTACAGAATCATTAAATCCATAAAACAAGTTTCACAAATCTAAATACACAATTAAAAAATAGACATTTCCCAGTGGCTCCTACTACTTTTATACATTCAAGTATTTTAAGCTTCTGTAGTGACTGCTTAGAGTATTCAGGTATGCCTAACGCTCACGTGTGCTGCCTTTTCAGCATCATAAGCATTTCATAAACAACATCAATAGCAGTAGATGGTTTTTCCCCTCAAGATTATTTTTTTGATTCGTTTTCAAGACAGCACTTAGTGAGAAAGACAAAAGCAAGTCACGGTTGGGGCTTTGCTTACCTAAGCCAGAAGCGGATGGCATTCCAGGGACGGGGAAGCACCATCAGAATAACTGCCTTGTACAGCATTCATCACTCAGATAACTATTACTTTAAGTTGCACTGCACTTACAGGACTAGGGGATGCCCTACACTAAGCTTCCAGAAGCTTCTGGCTTAAGCCCTTTAATGCCTGCAATTTAAGCCAAACTGATGAATAATCAAACAGTAAAAAGCTGTACCCATAAAAGGGATATTGAGAAATGTTATGAAATGCACAGAGCCTTTATGCACTTTGGGTGGAAAAGGAGTTTGAAACACACCTAGATCAAGCAGATGCATATATTTGGTCAGACAGAGGGCTCCTTCCCCTCCCAACTGTTTGTATGGATTCCAGAAGCTTTGCCTTCAAATTCAATGAAGAAAAAAAGATGCACTTGATATTAATACAGCCACTGAACTCCAGACTTCACAATTTGTCATCATTACGGAGAAAATATTCTTCTTCCTATGGACTGGCAAGTAGGAATTTTTGGATTGGCATTTCCTCAGTGACTAAAGACACAAGACATGGGCAGATGATCAATATCGGGTCCTAATTATCATTCTTGCTTCTGCAGACAGTCACTTTCTGATCTCATGATAATCTCTGGCCTCACATCAATAAAGGAGTCAGGCACGGCAGCAAGGCCTCCCCGCTATGGGGGGGAGGAAAACAGAGCCTGTTTAACAGAGGGAGTTCCCTAGCTCCATGGGAAGGTGCTTGCATTATCCTTTCCCTCCAGTTATACAATTGTTTCGGTTACTCACTGTGTGAAATTCTATGTGAGGATGTACTGCAGAAGCCAGAACCAAACCAAGGGCATTGTCCAAGCAACACACAGCAACTCCAGCTGAGAGAGACACAACGCGGGCAGGGCTGGCAGTGCCCTCTGTGCTAACTCGCATAAACCTCACTGCATCCCAACGTGAAAACCAGTTCACCCTGCACAGTGACTCCATTAAGTACCTTTACGGAGCAGAGACTGCCGATTGTATTTAACTGTGCCAAGCCACGCGATGGTTTTGGAACAACTTCTAGAAACGGCAGAGACCGAGTTAGGGCTGAGCTCTATTTACAGTAAAATTGTAGCAGTTTTGTTCGGCATTACAGTCTGAAATAAAATACATAAAATATGAAAAAAAAACCCAGCTTGGCTAGGAAGAGGCAAGCTAACACTTTTCTTGGGCATTTCGTCAAAAAGTTCTGGGCAAACATAATTTTCAACTGCTTACGACACAAACCCCAAATTAAACAAACCACCTCTGGGAAAAACAGTAACAGCTATCACTAAAACTACACTGGAAATCTGGAAATCTTATTTAGGCTGAGCCTAAATCCTTAGGGCCCCAATAGATTAAAAAAAAAAAAAAAGCTAAAAAAAAATAATCCCTACTTCTACTAATAAAACAAGAACAAAGAAAGATGACATTGACTACAAACATTTGTGGTGACATTTCTCCGAAGCTACCACATGGCAAACCAGTTTTACTCTAAGACTAAAAAGCAAATCCACAAGCAAAAGCATTACCTGAAACTCACAGAAGAAACGATGACTGTAGGCTCAAATGCACCACGAAGAAAACCACTCAACTGTTCAAAACCCAGCAAAGAAAGGAAGAAAGTCAGGCTTCTGTAGCCCCTTCCTTCACTGAATGCTCTAGCTGCAGGGGAGAGCCAGCTCTAAATCAAGAGGCCTTTTAAGGGGCAAACTCTTCACCTGTACCTAATTGCTGACCACAGGTGTGGCACAGACTTAACCAACCCAACTAGGACCTTCAGAGGTTTTTGAACAAGACCCACCCTTTTAACAGCAAAACTATAGCATCCCACTTAGGATGGGTAATAAGAAATTACTCCTAAGTATAAAATGTTGGTGGTTTACTGGAAGTTCAATGTATGACAGCCAGGCTTGATTGAAATTATATAAAATTATAGATGTTATTAAGCCACCAAACATCAATTATCATTGTTAAAAAAATGTACAGATTAAAAGATTCCTTCCCTGTTCTGGCTGCTGAGATACAGTGCCTGGAAGCGTATTGGTTACAGTTACACACAATATGCTTTACATAAGCACAGTCCCATCTGCCATTTAGATAGAACTGAACTTCTATTAAACTTCTTCAGTCTGTCTCATGCAGTAGCAAATTCAGGGACACTCCCATTTCTCAGCAGCAGGATGAGCAGGAAACTCTAAAGGGCGTGTTCCACTGTTTCTTGTCAATCCTCTTCTTGCCATTTTCCCAGCAGTCTTCCCGTCACATTCAGCCACGTCTTATGCGTAATCATGAGGCTAAAACTCAAGTCCAATAAAGCTGTCTTAGAGAAACTAAAAAAGAGAGCAGACATAAGAGGAAAGGCTGTGTATCCCCGCACTCCCCCCGGCCCCATGCGGCACCCTGGGCAGGGACAGGAGGGTTTCAGGGGGACGGGAGGGACACGGGGCGCTGTCCCTCTCCCAGTCCCAGCCTGCATCCCATTGGCCGCAGCCCGCGGGAGGGCAGCGTGCTGCTGTGTCTGTGGTGCGTGTAAGCATGTACGAGGCATAAACATAACAAGCACATGGTATGTGTGGTGTGAGTGACATGTTGCTTGTGTGTGCAAGGCATGTGTGTGTCATGTGGATGGGGTGGTTGTGGCATGAGCCTGGCATGTGCACAGCGTGTGCATGGGCGCAGTGGCGTACGCAAGGCTTGTGCATGGCATATGCATAGGGTGAGCATAGCATGAGCCTAGAATGCGTATGGCGTGTGCATGGGGCACTCACCTTTGCCTCGAAGCAGAGCCCTGCCTTCAGGTCTCACGGCCCTTTCTTCTCCTTCACAAAACCAGGATCGGGAATCAGGTTTCAGTCACCTCCCATGACAGAACCCCCCGGCCGTGTGCAAGTTCTCCCCAGAGAAGCGGTTCCCTTGCTGGCCCCCAACAGAAGGACGCTCGCGACGTCTGTTCTCATCCGTTTCAGCAGTGGAAACTCCTTTGTTAACCAGGCATCAGTGTTTCTCCCCACTTTGAATCTAGCTGTCCGCTTGCCTCGCTCTGGTTTTCTCAGCCTTGCAGCCCATCCTCTGCCTGCTCTAGAGGGGAAGAGAAAGCGGAGGTCGGCTTTCACACAGCTCCGAGGAGACACACCGCCCGCAGGACACTCTTTACGTAAGCGCGTCACCCATCTCCCACGTGCCCCCTCCCTGCACGAAGGGTGTCTTTGGCACAACAATCCACAGGCAGCAGCAGGGGTTACTGCAGTCAGGGAATCCCCAAACTTCCCTTTCTACGGGACCTGGGAGCATACGGAGCCTTCTGCGTTCGCTTGAAGGATGAGATCTGCCCAATTCGAGCAGAGAGAGGCAAAAGAAGCCACTTCAGCTGCAGACACCCTCATGCTAAGGAGGCCCCTGGTGCTGCCGGCTCTCGTGTGGCGAGGACGGCCAACACCGCGTCACCTTTCCACCCCTAGAGCTGGACCCTCTGGCTTAGCAAGCAGATCGGCGGTCTCAGCACACGGCCTCCGCACTGGAAAAATTCAGACCCACGGGACGACCCCACAACAGCTTCCAGCTGCAGATACCAACAGCGAAGCTACCCGCTTAGTTACACCACCATTCGTCTCCACGCCAAGTGAACATGAACGTTCCACCCTTGCGGGGCACTGAGGTGCCTCTGCAGGCTCGTCAGGGATCCAACCGCCTTCTGAACAGCGTCGGACGGCCTGCGCACATTCTGCTCGGCCATCGCCTTCCCCGGGGCTTTCACCCAACAGCCGTGACGCAACATCAACTCGTGCGTAAGCGCACACGTACACACGTGCAAAGGAACGCTAAAGGGCAACAACACGAGGCCTCGCTCGGCAACAATGCCATGAAGATGGTCCCACAGCCCTTTCGTTTAGCCAGCGGAGAGCAGATAAAGTTCATCTTCCTCCTCCCCCCGTGCCGTGCCAGCTCACTCACCGTTACTCCTCACGACGGGATGGAAGGTGGAAAAATATCGGGCTTTGAAAAAGCAGGGAAGTTCTGCGAGACTTTTGCCAGGTTTTCTGCAGTAAGGACATTCTCCAGACTGGCTTTTTGGGCTGTGAGGAGAGAGAGACGTGCACGATACGTTAAAGAATTTTTAACGCCACCTCGGAATACCATCACGATGCTAACAGAGTCATTTGTCCAGTTACAGGTGACAATCGGAGCTTAAGTAAGAAAACAGAAAAAGCCCCCCACCCCCACGCACGATGAACAACGATGTGGTCAACGACAGGACCACGCCACTGGCACAGAAGCCGGGCCAATACACCGAGCCCTCATCCACAGAGAAACAAACGGAGGAGGCAGAAGCTGCTTCCTGAACCAGGAGTCAGCATCACAAACGTCACCCTCACTCAGAGCTGCAAAACGGACGTTTCTCCTCTCACCTGAATGGCAACGGCTTCTGTTTCACCCGTGGGCGCCCTCCTCTTCTTCCGCTGCGCGTGTATGAGAGAGATGGGAAGGCTCCACAGCGCTCTGCAAAGATGAGGGACCTCTAAGAGGTGCGTCTGCATTTCCCCAAGGTACTTGAGGTACCTTAACTCTACAGTTACCGTTAAAAACGCAACAACTCCCCTTCCGTACCACTGTTACGGGACATAGTTTAACACAAACACTAAAAAGAAGTCTAAAAAGATGCTAAGCCTCAAAATAGATGAGAAGCCTAAACAGGTATTCTGTGTAACTGGAAACAGAGAAACGTCTGAACCAAGAGGATCTGCAGCAAGCGTAACGGATGTGGCACCATTATAAACCCTGTGACACGGAAGGGTTTTAAATGCAAAGAAGCCTGGTTGTAGAAGAGAATCAAAGAAGCGACCTCCCTCCTGGTACTCTCTACACTAACAACATAAAAGCGCTTTCCAAAGCTCCCCTTCTCCTCCTTTCCCTCTTCGTGTGTGTGCAGCGTGCTTGCAGTGTGGCTGGCATATCATCTTCATGGTATGTGCTAGCATGTCCATGACATGTGTATGGTATGTACACAGCCCGTACATAACATACACAGGGAGAGTGTGGCATGCGTGGCATGTTGCCTGCATGTGGAAGGCATGTGCGTGACATGTGCTTGACTGTTGTGGCATGAGCCTGGAATGTGCATGGAAGCAGTGGCCTGTGTGTGGAGTGTGTGGCATGTACACAACACATGCATGGCATGCGTGGCATGTTGCCTGCGTGTGCAATACATGCGTGTGGTATGTGGTATGCTGCTTGTGTGTGCAAGGTGTGTGCATGGCGTGTGCCTGGCTGGTGTGTGGCATGCCACTTGCATGTTCGAAGCATGTGCATGGGGTGGTTGTGGCGCTAGCCTGGCACATGCATGGTGTGTGCATGGGGGCAGCACGATGTGCATGGGGGGTGAATTGCATGTGTGGGGCGTGGGCCTGGCATGTGTGTGCCATGTTCATGCTGCATGGCGTGCACAGGGTCGGCTGGCGAAGCCCCTGCCACCCTAGTATTGTTGTCTTGATCCAGCGTTCACTAAACGCGATGCTGTCACATGCTAACCCAAAGTGGAGAATGCTTCGGCTCGCGCCATCAACACGATCAACAGTGATTAAGAAAGAGTAATGAGTCCCGAGGAAGCCACATACCCAAATCCTGCTGGCTTGGAGGGCACCAGCACGTCGCTTCTTCCTCTCTCCCTGAGGAGGCGTCGGGATCCCACAGGAGCTCTCTCATCATCAATACTTCTGTCAGATTGTCTCTGCTGACAAAGCAAAAAGAATCATAGAATCATAGAATCCATAGGTTGGAAAGGACCCACTGGATCATTGAGTCCAACCATTCCCATCAACCACTAAACGATGCCCCTCAGCACCTCATCCACCCGTCCTTTAAACACCTGCAGGGAAGGTGACTCAACCCCCGCCCTGGGCAGCCTCTGCCAGGGACCAATGACCCTTTCCGTGTAATATTTTATCCTGATGTTCAGCCGGAACTTCCCCTGGTGGAGCTTGAGGCCATTCCCTCTCATCCTGTCCCCTGTCACTTGGGAGAAGAGCCCAGCTCCCTCCTCTCCACAATCTCCCTTCAGGTAGTTGTAGAGAGCAATAAGGTCTCCCCTCAGCCTCCTCTTCTCCAGGCTAAACAACCTCAGCTTAGTGTCATCCACAAACTTGCTAAAGGTGCACTCAACCCCTTCATCCAGGTCATTGATAAAGACATTGAACAGGGCTGGACCCAGCACTGAGCCCTGGGGAACCCCACTTGTCTCTGGCCTCCAGCTGGAGTTAACTCTATTTCCCACCACTCTCTGGGCCTGGCCATCCAACCAGTTTTCCACCCAGGAGAGTGTGCGCCTCTCTGGGCCAGAGGTGACAGTTTCTCAAGCAGAATTCTGTGAGAAAGTGTGTCAAAGGCTTTACTGAAGTCCAGGAAGACCCCATCCACAGCCTTTCTCTCATCCAGCAGCCGAGTCACTTTGTCATAGAAGGCGATCAGGTTAGTTTGGCAAGACCTGCCTTTCATGAACCCGTGTTGACTGGGCCTGATCACCCAGTTTTCTTGCATGTGCTTCATGATAGCACTCAAGATCACCTGTTCCGTGACTTTTCCCAGCACTGAGGTCAGACTGACAAGGCCAGGAGTTCCCTGGATCCTCCCTGCAACCCTTCCTGTAGATGGGCACAACATCAGCCTCCAGTCCAGTGGAACTGCCCCAGTCAGCCAGGACTGTTGGAAGATGATGGAAAGGGGTTTGGCCAGCACATCCACGGCTCCTTTAATACTCTTGGGTGGATCCCATCTGGCCCCATAGACCTGTGGTGTATAGCTGGGCAAGCAAGGCTCTGACCACCTCCTCTTGGATCATGGGAGCCTCATTCTGCTCCTTTAATTCCTGGGTTTGTACACAGAGGGAACAACCTTCCTTACTATTAAAGACTGAGGCAAAGAAGGCATTAAGTACCTCAGCCTTGCCCTCGTCCCCTGTCACTGTTGTCCCTTCTGCACCCAATAGGAACTGAACACTCTCCCTAGTCCTCCTTTTATTGTTAATGTATTTATAGAAAGATTTTCTGTTATCTTTCACAGACTTAGCCAATCTGATTTCTAGTTGGGCCTAAGCCCCCCTCGTTTTCCCTCTGCATGATCTCACTTCCTCCCTGTAGTCCACCCAAGATGCCTGTCCCTTCTTCCAAAGCTCACAGACCCTCCTCTTTTTTTTGATGTCTCTCAAGTCTCCCTATCAACTATCTCGCTAGTCAACCAAGCTGGTTTTCTCCCCTGCCGGCTCCTTTTCTGGAGCATGGCGATGGCTTGCTGCTAAGCTGCTAGGATTTCCTTTTTGAAGAGCTCCCAGCCCCCTGAAGAGTCGAAAGTCTGCCCTCTGGAAGTTTAATGTGACTGTTGTGCTAATCTCCCTCTTCACCTCACCTAGAACTGAAAACCCCATCATCTCGTGATCGCTTTGTCCCAGGTGTCCTCCTACCACATCCCCCACAGGCCTTCTCTGTTCATGAACAGCAGGTCCACGAGGGCACCTTCCCCTGTCAGTTCACTCACCAGCTGTGTGAGGAAGTTGTCTCCCACGCACTCCAGGAACCTCCTAGACTGCTTTCTCTCCGCTGTATTGTACTTCCAGCAGATATCTGGAAGATTGAAGTCTCCCACGAGGACCAGAGGGAGCAATCTTGAGACTATCCCCAGTTGTTTATAGAAGAGCTCATCAGCTGCTTCTTCTCGGCTGGCTGGTCTGTAACAGACTCGATCACAACATCAGCCTTCTTGTGGGCTCCCCTGATTTCAACCCACGGGCACTCAGTCCCCTCCTCCCCATAATCCTGTATCAAAGCAAAAGGAACGAGCTGTTAGGGCAAAAGACTCCAAGTAACCGTGGTTGAAATGAACCCCCCCTGCCCCTGCAGCTCTCGCCACCGCGCACGACACCCCAAAAACGCGACACCCCCCCCGCTCTCTCTAGACCGACAACACAAAAGTGCTTTCCAAACCTCCCTTTCTGCTCCTTCCCCTCTTCCCCTCCTCCCCTCCTCCCCACCTCCTTCTCTCCCCCCTTCTCCTCCCATTGTGCCCCATACTCCCCCCCTGCTTTCCCCCTCTCTCCCCTCCTTCCCTTCCCCCGCTCCCTCCTCCCACTCCTGAGCGGGGATCTCCCCTGCGGGGCTGCACGCCGAGCGCAGACGCAGCCCCGAAGGCCCCGACCGCCCCTGAGCCCGAGCTGGCCCCGGGAGGGCCGCGGCTCACAGACAGCGAGCCCGGAGCGGCACCACCGGCCACAGAGCGCTCTCCCGCGCCTCTCCGGGCGCCTCTGACTCACCCGAGCCCGGCCCCGTTCGAGCCGTTCATGACCTGGGGGGGGACACGGGGGCCCTGGGGGCGCTGTCCCTCTCCCAGCCCCAGCCCGCACCCCGTTGGCCTCAGTGGCGGCGGGTGGAAGGGCAGCGGAGAGCAGAGCCGAGCCGTCCCGAACGGCGCCGCGCGGCTGCAAGCCGCTCTTTGCCTCTCTCCCTGCCCTGCCCCTCCCGGCCCACCTGCCCCTGTGGGCCGTCCCGTTCCCCCGCCCCGGGCTGCAGTACCGCTCCGTGGCCACGGCGCGGCAGCACTGAGTCCCCGCCCCATTCATCCCGAGCGCAGGGATTCCGGCCAATGGGAGCGCTCGCTGCAGGGCCCGCCCTACAACCGCTCTACGGGCGTTGATTGGCTGGCGGTGTCTGAGCGGAGGATCCACTGCGCATGCGTGCCATACGACGTGGTGGTGCCTATAATGTAGCAACTGCGCATGCGTACCGTACAACATGGCGACACCTACAATGTAGCCAATGCGCATGCGTAGTGTACAACATGGCGGCGCCTATCTACAGTCACTGCGCATGCGTGTCATGCAACATGGCGGCGTCCATTTGCACTTACTGCGCATGCGTGCAATGTAACATGGCGGCGCCCATAAGCGGTCACTGCGCATGCGTGCCGTACAACATGGCGGCGCCCATGAGCAGTCACTGCGCATGCGTGCCGTACAACATGGCGGCGCCGATGAGCAGTCACTGCGCATGCGTGCCGTACAACATGGCGGCGCCCATTTGCAGTCACTGCGCATGCGTGCCGTACAGCATGGCAGCGCACCTCATGGAGCCCGCGGGGCCGTTTCAACGGCAGCCTGCAGGCACCGAGCGGAACCCAACGCAGCCTGAGCGAGCCGCACGGGGCCGAGCCGAGGGGACTCGTGCACCGTGGACAGGGGCGGGGAGCTTCAAAGAGGGACGCGGGACGTTGTCCCTCTCCGTTCTGCACCGCTCCCCTCCCCGCGCCCCGCCCCACCCCTGTGGGCCGTCCCGTCCCCCTCAGCCCTGGGCTGCAGTACCGTTCCGCGGCCACGGCGCGGCAGCACTTGGCACCCCCCATTCATTGCCTTGGGCATCGCAGGGCTGTGCCTTCCGCGGTCTGATTGGTCCCTTCTCGATCCCACCTTGACAGCGCTGCCTTCTGATTGGCTGGGCCTCTGCACTCTGATTGGTCGATTCTCAATCCCACTTTGCCAGCTCTGTGTTCCAATTGGCTGTGTCTCCGCACTCTGATCGGTCGCCTCTGGATCCCGCTTTGCCCGTGCCGTGTCCTGTGCCCGTTTGATGGATAATTTGCCCTCTTATTGTTAATTTGGCCAGTTTGCACTTATGTGCTCAATTTGCCCTTATATGGTAATTTGACCTTTTATGGCAATTGGCCCAGATTTCCCTTACATGGTCAATTTTCTCTCTTATGGCAATTTGCCCCTATATGGTCAATTTGCTCTTTTACAGCGGTTGGCCAAGTTCGCCCTCATATACTCAATTTGCCCCTTTATGGCAATTTTCGTTTTTATGGCACTTGGCCCAGTTTGCCCTTATATGGTCAATGATCGGGCACCTGGGCGCCCCCAATGCCCAGGGCTGCAGTACCGTCCGCGGCCACGGCACAGCAGCACTGAGTCGCCACACGGCCCCGGGCTGCTCTTTTTGCCGTCGTTCCCGTTTTCACCGTTTTCTCCCGTCGCGGGTTTGATCCCGACGGGCGCCGAACCTCCCGGAGCAGCAGCTCCCGCGGCGCTGCCCGCACACCCTCCCCCGCTGCCGGGCTCCGCAGCAGCGCAGACCGCGCCTGCCTTCCCCCGGGCCGCCCCTTCACTCCGGTCCTGCGGCGAGCAGGGCTGCGCTCACGGGCACCGCGGCGGCCGCGGGCTCCGCTCTCCGTGCCGAGGGGCCGCTCTCCGAGCCCTCTGCGGCCGGGAAACCTCCGAGCGGCGGCTGAAAGGGAGAGGTGGCACCTCCAGGGGAAAGGCCGCGGCTTTCCCCACTCCCGCACGCCGTCTCCGGACGATGGACGCCGTTCCGACGGGAGGCCCTGCGGCTGTGCCATACGGGCAGGCTGGAAAGGAACAACTGACCCGCTGCAGGAAAGGACACGGAATTCCAGTCCGACACGAGGGGACTTTGGAAGCGGCAGATGCATCGACAGCGAGAACACTTCCCTGCCGAACATCCGCACGCCATCGTGATCCAGCACGTGCCCCCGGCCGCCAGCGAGCCTGTCCGAGCCCATCGGCCCCCCGTACAGCGTGCAGCCGGCTGCCAACTCAGAGCCTGCGCAGCACGGCACTCCCCGTGCTGGACTGTGGCTCGCAGCGCCATCGCCACGTGCCCCCAACTGCCTCCACCACCTTCTTTCTTCATTTCCAACACTGAATAAGCAAAAGGCGTACGGCAGTCGGCGACCGATCAAAAGCTTTAATGTGGACAACACTGGTTTACACGGGGTTCCTCTGGCTTCCCCACACCTGGGCAGAAGAGGCCAAAGGATCCTTGGAGACAGACACGCTCTTCCCAGTCACGCAGCAAAAGTGGCGGCAGCGCGACCGGGACAGAGGGTCTGGACAAGGCCGCGTCTTCCAGCTGGGTGTGCGCAGGAGGAGAGGAATCCACTTCCTACGCCGCACAGAGGAGAGAGACCTGCAGGAGGGAACGCACAGAAAGGATCGTTAGCAGGGCAATGAGACGAGGCGGCCCTCGGCCCCAGGACAAAAACGCTTTCCTCCTTCACCCACGTTTCCTTCTCTGACCTTCCGACTCCCGCAGCCCCTGCTCTACAGCCCACCCAAAGCAAGCTGAGAAGAGAATCTCCTTCAAAAGAACGGCCAAGGGTTTCACTCATCCCCCCCAAAAGGAAACCGCAAGGAATGGGAGGACTCGCCAGACAGAAAGCAGTGTCACCGGACCAAGTTGCAGGGAAGTCGATAGAGAACGTGATTCGTTTTAACAGTTATTCTGGTAGACGAACTTGGTCAAAAAGAGAAAGGAAACCAAACCGAGCCTTACCCCATGTAAACTCGTTACGCTAAGATGTTCTAAATCACACCCGCATGACAGCCCAGCGTAGAAAAGCAGCCCGGGCACCCTGCTATTTATCCTCCTCCAGAGGCACAAAAGGCTCCCCCCAGCATGCCTCTTCTCTTGCCGGGGTCAGACCTGCAACGCGCCGGCTGGCAGGAACCACGTCACCGCACGCAACTCAAGCTTGGCCCAGACTACAGGCCTGAGAAACACACGTGTATAAGTGAGAGGTGCGACGGCGAGGCAGCTCTTCCAGACACACGCGTCGGCTCCCGTTCAGCAAGCACCTGTCACCAAAGCCTCTGCAGGAGAGGGACTCAGCCTGGCAGAGAGGGGCAGCGATCTGCTTAGGCATTTTGGTTTAGTTCAGGCACGCGATATTGGTAGGAAGGAACAAAGCCTGGTTTGTCCTCCAAAGAACGAGATGCCTGGATGCGAAGCGAGGCCACGGAGACCACACGACACTGCCCGTGTGCCGTGCCTCAGACGGAGCTCACCCTCACCCGCACATCAAGCATAACAAGAACGGAACCGAGTGTAGGTTTGAGGCTGAGCAGCCACACAAAAGCAACCGCTCCCACTCCTCTCCGCCTGTCAAGAGAGCGGAGAGCAATGAGATCTCCCTCCTATGATCACATACAAGCCCATCCATGCCAGCAACTACCTGAGACGTCGGGAGACTTCGGCACGGTCAGTGGCCGGTCGCCGGCTTCACTCCTACGCTGCGGTATTTATTCGGGCACCGGATTTGCCTCGTGAACATGTGAAAACAGCAATCAAAGCCAAAAGGAAGCAAACGCTTGCAGTTTTGACGAGGGTGAAACTGGCAGTGGGGGGGGATCATCAGTGCGAAGAAGGCAGGAGGCGCCTGTCTGTAAGTGTGCTCGCTGCCTCGGGCACTGGAGCGAGCCACCAGGAAGAGCAAAAGGAAGGAGCTGTTACAGCAAAGTACTCCAAGTAAGCGTGCTTGAAATGAACCACCTCCTACCCCTGCAGCTCTTGCCACCACACACGACATCCCAGCATCCGGTATCCTCTGAGCTGTGCCAGACGGGCCCGAGCCCACCACGCTGCTCTAGCTCTTCCTGCCACTCCGATGCAGCCGGACGGAGGACAAGCGACCGAGTTTTCCAAACAGAGGAACTCTTTCCCATTGTGCGAACCTCTTTGCACTTGTCCGCCCGTCTTTGCCCTTTTCCACCCCTCTTTGACCTTGTGTGCCCCTCTTTGCCATTCTCCGCACCTCTTTGCCCTTCTCTGCCCCTCTTTGACCTTCTCAGCCCCTCTTTGCCCTTGTCCCGTATTCTCCGTACCTCTTTGCACTTGTCCGCCCCCCTTTGCCCTTGTCCCATGTTCTCTGCAATTCTCTGCCCCTCTTTGCCCTTGTCCGCTCCTCTTTGCCCTTGTCCCGTATTCTGCGCACTTCTCCGCCCCTCTTTTCCCTTGTCTGCCCCCTTTGCCCTTGTCAGCCCCTCTTTGCCCTTGTCCGACCCTCTTTACACTTGTCCGCCCCCTTTGCCCTTGTCAGCCCCTCTTTGCCCTTGTCCGCCCCTCTTTGCCCTTGTCCGACCCTCTTTACACTTGTCCGCCCCGCTTTGCCCTTTTCCGCCACTCTTTGCACTTGTCTGCCCCTCTTTGCAATTCTCCGCCCCTCTTTGCCCGTCTCTGCCACTCTTTGACCTGGTCCGCCCCTCTTTGCCCTCGTCCCGTGTTCTCCACACCTCTTTGCCATTTTCCGCCCCACTTTACAATTGTCCAACCCACTTTGCCCTTGTCCGCCACTCTTTGCCCTTCTCCCATATTCGCCGCACTTGTCCGCCCCTCTTTGCTCTTGTCCCGTATTCTCCGCACTTCTCCGCCCCTCTTTGCCCTTGTCTGCACCTCTTAGCCCTTGTCCGCCCCTCTTTGCACTTGTCCGCCCCTCTTTCCCTTGTCCGTCCCTCTTTGCCCTTCTCCTGTATTCTCCACCCTAGTCCGCCCCTCTTTGACATTGTCCGACCCTCTTTGACCTTGTCCGCCCCTCTTTGCCATTGTCCGCCACTCTTTCCCCTTGTCCCATGTTCTCTGCACTTCTCCAACCCTCTTTGCCCTTGTCCGCCCCTCTTTTCCCTTGTCCCGTATTCTGCGCACTTCTCCGCCCCTCTTTGCCCTTGTCCACACCTCTTTACCATTGTCCGCCCCTCTTTTCCTTTGTCCCGTATTCTCCGCAATTCTCCTCCCCATCTTTGCACTTGTCTGCCCCTCTTTGCCCTTGTACGCCCCTCTTTGCACTTGTCCGCCACTCTTTGCCCTTGTGCGCCCCTCTTTGCACTTGTCCGACCCTCTTTGCACTTGTCCCGTATTCTCCACACTTCTCCGGAACTCTTTGCCATTCTCCGCCCCTCCTTGCCCTTCTCCGCCCCTCTTTGACCTTGTCCGCCCCTCTTTACACTTGTCCTGTATTCTCCGCCCCTCTTTGCACTTGTCCGCACATCTTTGCCCTTGTCCACACCTCTTTGTGCTTGTCCCGTGTTCTCCGCACTTCTCCGCCCCTCTTTGCCCTTCTCCGAACCACTTTGACCTTGTCCGACCCTCTTTGCCTTTGTCCGACCCTCTTTGCACTTGTCCGACCCTCTTTGCCCTTGTCCCTTATTCTACGCACTAGGGCAAACAGGGGCAGAGAAATGCGGAGAATAAGGGACAAGGGCAAAGAGGGGCGGAGAAGTGCGGAAAATAGGTACCATGTGCAAAGAGGGGCGGACAAGGGCAAGGAGGGGCGGACAAGGGCAAAGAGTGGCGGACAAGTGCAAAGAAGGGTGGATAAAGGCAAAGAGGGGCGGAGAAGTGCAAAGGGGCGGACAAGGACAAAGAGGGGGTGGACAAGGGCAAAGAAGGGCAGACAAGGGCAAAGAGGGGCGGACAAGGGCAAAGAGGGGCGGAGAATTGCGGAAAATACGGGACAAGGGCAAAGAGGGGCGGACAAGGGCAAAGAATGGCGGACAAGGGCAAAGAGGGGTGGACAAGGGTAAAGAGGGGCGGAGAATACGGGACAAGGGCAAAGAGGGGCGGACAAGGGCAAAGAGGTGCGGAGAAGTGCGTAGAATAAGGGACAAAGGGCAAAGAGGGTCGGACAAGGGCAAAGAGGGGCAGAGAAGGGCAAAGAGGGGTGGAGAAGGGCAAAGAGGGGCGGACAAGGGCAAAGAGGGGCGGACAAGGGCAAAGAGGGTCGGACAAGGGCAAACAGGTGCGGAAAAGGGCAAAGAGGGGCTGACAAGAGCAAAGAGGGTCGGACAAAGGAAAGAGGTGCGGACAAGTGCAAACCGGGGCGGACAGGTGCATAGAGGGGCGGACAAGGGCAAAGAGGGGCGGACAAGGGCAAAGAAGGGGTGGAGAATTGCGGAGAATACTGGACAAGGACAAAGAGGTGCGGAGAAGGGACAAGAGGGCGGAGAAGGACAAAGAGGGGCGGACAAAGGCAAAGACGGGCAGACAAAGGGCAAAGAGGGGTGGACTAGTGCAAAAAGGTGCGGACAAGGGAAAAGACGGACGGACATAGGCAAAGAGGGGCGGAGAAAGGCAAAGAGGGCGGACAAGGGCAAAGAGGGACGGACAAGAGGAAAGAGGGGCGGACAAGGGCAAAGAGGGATGGACAAGGGCAAAGAGGGGCGGACAAGAGCAAATAGGGGCGGACAAGGACACAGAGGGGCGGACAATTGCGGAGAATACGGGACAAGGGCAAAGAGGGGCGGACAAGGGCAGAGAGGCTTGGAGAAGTGCGGAGAATACAGGACAAGTGCAAAGAGGAGCGGAGAAGTGCGGAGAACACGGGACAAGCACAAAGAGGTGTGGACAAGGGCAAAGAGGGGCGGACAAGGTCAAAGAGGGGCAGAGAAGGGCAAAGAGGTTCGGAGAAGTGTGAAGAATACGGGACAAGTGCAAAGAGGGGCGGACAAGGGCAAAGAGGGGCGGACAAGGGCAAAGAAGGGGCGCACAAGGGCAAAGAGGGGCGGACAAGTGCAAAGAGGGGCGGAGAATACAGGACAAGTGTAAAGACGGGCGGACAAGGTCAAAGAGGGGCGGAGAAGGGCAAAGAGGTTCGGAGAAGTGCGCTGAATACGGGACAAGGGAAAAGAGGGGCGGACAAGGGCAAAGAGGGTTGGAGAAGTGCAGAGAACATGGGACAAGGGGAAAGAGTGGCGGAGAATGGCAAAGAGGGGCGGACAAGTGCAAAGAGGCGCGGACAAGGTCAAAGAGGGGCGGACAAGGGTGGAGAATACAGGAGAAGGGCAAAGAGGGACGGACAAGGGAAAGAGGGGCGGACAAGTGCAAAGAGGGGCGGACAAGGGCTAAGAGGTACGGACAAGGGCTAAGAGGTACGGACAAGTGTAAAGAGGGGCGGAGAAGTGCGGAGAATACGGGACAAGAGCAAAGGGGCGGAAAAGTGCGGCGAATACGGGAGAAGGGCAAAGAGTGGCGGACAAGGGCAAAGTGGGGCGGACAATTGTAAAGTGGGGCGGAAAAGGGCAAAGAGGGGCGGAGAACATGGGACGAGGGCAAAGAGGGTCGGAGAAGGGCTAAGAGGGGCGGACAAGGGCAAAGAGGGGCGGAAAAGGGCAAAGAGGGGCGGACAAGTGTAAAGAGGGTCGGACAAGGGCAAAGAGGGGCGGACAAGGTCAAAGAGGGGCTGACAAGGGCAAAGGGTGCAGAGAAGGGAAAAGAGGGGCGGAGAAGTGCGCAGAAAACGGAACAAGGGAAAGAGGAGCGGACAAGGGCAAAGAGGGGCAGAGAATTGCAGAGAACATGGGACAAGGGCAAGATGGGGTGGACAAGGGCAAAGAGGGGCGGAGAAGGGCAAAGTGGGGGGGACAAGTGAAAAGAGGGACGGAGAATATGGGACAAGGGCAAAGAGGGGCGGACAAGGGCAAAGAGGTTCGGAGAAGTGTGGAGAATACGGGACAAGTGCAAAGAGGTGCGGACAAGGGCAAAGAGGTGCGGACAAGGGCAAAGAAGGGGCGCAAAAGGGCAAAGAGGGGCGGATAAGGGCAAAGAGGGACGCACAAGGGCAAAGAGGGGCGGACAAGGGCAAAGAGGGTCAGACAAGGGCAAGGAGGGACGAACAAGGGCAAAGAGGGGCGGACAAACGCAAATAGGGGAGGACTAGGGCAAAGAGGGGCGGACAAGGACGAAGAGGTTTGGACAAGGGTAAAGAGGGTCGGACAAGGGCAAAGAGGGTCAGACAAGGGCAAAGAGGGTCGGAGAAGTGCAGAGAATACGGGACAAGGGCAAAGAGGGGCGAACAAAGGCAAAGAGGGGCGGACAAGTGCAAAGAGGGGCGGACAAGGGGAAAGAGTGGCGGACAAGGGCAAAGAGGGGCGGACAAGGGGAAAAAAAGTGCGGACAATGGCAAAGACGGGCAGAGAAGTGCGGAGAATAGGGGACAAGGGCAAAGAGGGGCGGAGAATTGCGGAGAATACGGGATAAGGTCAAAGACCAGCGGAGAATGGCAAAGAGGGGCGGACAAGGGCAAAGAGGGGCGGACAAGGGCAAAGAGGGGCAGACCAGTGCGGAGAATACGGGACAAGGGCAAAGAGGGTGGAACAGCAGAAAAGAGGGGCGGAAAAGTGTAAAGAGGGGCGGACAAGGGCAAAGAAGGGCGGACAAGGGCAAAGAGGGTCGGACAAGATCAAAGAGGGGCGGACAAGGGCAAAGAGGGCCGGACAAGGGCAAAGAGGTGCGAACAAGGGCAAAGAGGGTCGGACAAGGGCAAAGAAAGGCGGATAAGGGCAAAGAGGGGCGGACAAGGGCAAAGAGGGGTGGAAAAGGGCAAAGAGGGGCGGAGAAGTGCGGAAAATACGGGACAAGGTCAAAGAGTGGTTTAGAACTGCGGAGAATATGGGACAAGGGCAAAGAGGGGCAGAGAATTGCGGAGAATACGGGAGAAGGGGAAAAAGGGGTGGACAAGGGCAAAGAGGGGCGGACAATGGCAAAGAGGGTCGGACAAGGGCAAAGAGGAGCGGACAAGGGCAAAGAAGGGCAGACAAGGGGAAAGAGGAGCGGAGAAGTGCGGAAAATACGGCACAAGGGCAAAGAAGGTGGGACAAGTGGAAAGAGGGGCGGACAAGTGCAAAGAGGGGCGGACAAGGGCAAAGAGGTTCGGACCAGGGCAAAGAGGTTCGGACCAGGGCAAAGAGGGGCGGACAAAATGGAGAATACGGGACAAGGGCAAAGAGGTGCGGACAAGGGCAAAGAGGGGCGGACAATGGCAAAGAGGGGCGGACAAGGGCAAAGAGGTTCGGACCAGGGCTAAGAGGGGCGGACAAAATGGAGAATACGGGACAAGGGCAAAGAGGTGCGGACAAGGGCAAAGAGGGGCGGACAATGGCAAAGAGGGGCGGACAAGTGCAAAGAGGGGCGGACAAGGGAAAAGAGGGGCGGACAAGGGCAAAGAGTGCCGGACAAGGGCAAAGAGGGGCGGAGAAGGGCAAAGAAGGGCGGATAAGGGTAAACAGGCTCGGACAATGGCAAAGAGGGGTGGAAAAGGGCAAAGAGGGGCGGAGAAGTGCGGAGAATACTGGAAAAGTTCAAAGAGTGGTTTAGAAATGCGTAGAATACGGGATAAGGGCAAAGGGGGGCAAAGAAGTGCGGAGAATACGGGATAAGGGCAAAGAGGGGTGGACAAGGGCAAAGAGGGGTGGACAATGGCAAAGAGGGGCGGACAAGTGCAAAGAGGGGAGGACAAGGGCAAAGAAGGTCGGACTAGGGAAAGAGGGGCGGACAAGTGCAAAGAGGGGCGGACAAGGGCAAAGAGGTGCAGACAAGGGCAAAGAGGTGCGGACAAGGGCAAAGAGGGGAGGAGAAGTGCGGAGAATACGGGACAAGAGCAAAGAGGGGCGGACAAGTGCGGCGAATACGGGACAAGGTCAAAGAGTGGCGGAGAAGGGCAAAGAGGGGCAGACAAGGGCAACGAGGGGCGGACAAGGGCCAAGTGGGGCGGACAAGGGTAAAGTGGGGCGGAGAAGTGTGGAGAATATGGGACAAGGAAAAGGAGGGTTGGACAAGGTCAAAGTGGGGCGGAGAAGGGCAAATAGGGGCAGCGAATTGCGGAGAATACGGGACAAGGGCAAAGAGGGGCGGAGAAGTGCGGAGAATACGTGCCATGTGCAAAGAGGGGCGGACAAGGGCAAAGAAGGGCGGACAAGTTCAAAGAGTGCGGAGAAGTGCGGAGAATACGTGCCAAGTGCAAAGAGGGGCGGATAAGGGCAAAGAGGGGTGGACAATGGCAAAGAGTGGCGGACAAGTGCAAAGAAGGTATGAAAAGGGCAAAGAGGGGCGGAGAAGTTCAAAGAGGGGCGGACAAGTGCAAAGAGGGGTGGATCAGGACAAAGAGGGGGTGGACAAGGGCAAAGAAGGGCGGACAAGTGCAAAGAGGGGCAGACAATTGTGGAGAACACGGGAGAAGTGCAAAGAGGGGCGGACAAGGGCAAATAGGGGCAGACAAGGGCAAATAGGGGTGGACAAGGGACAAGAGGGGCGGACAAGGGCAAAGAAGGGGCGCACAAGGGCAAAGAGGGGCGCAGAAGCGCAAGGAGGGGCGCAGAAGGGCAACGAGTGGCAGACAAGTGCAAAGAGGGGCGGACAAGGGCAAAGAGGGGCGGACAAGGGCAAAGAGGGGCGGACAAGGGCAAAGATGGGGAGGAGAAGTGCGGAGAAAACGGGACAAAGGCAAAGAGGGGCGGACAAGGGTAAAGAGGTGTGGACAAGGGCAAAGAGGGGCGGAGAAGTGCGCAGAATACGGGACAAGGGAAAAGAGGGGCGGACAAGGGCAAAGAGGGTTGGAGAAGTGCAGAGAACATGGGACAAGGGGAAAGAGTGGCGGACAAGGGAAAAGAGGTGCGGACAAGGTCAAACAGGTTCGGACCAGGGCAAAGAGGGGCGGACAAGAGCAAAGATGGGCGGAGAAGAGCCGAAAATACGGGAGAAGTGCAAAGAGGGTCGGACAAGGGCAAAGAGGTTCGGACAAGGGCAAGGAGCTGCGGACAAGGGCAAAGAGGGGCGGACAAGGGCAAAGAGGGGTGGACAAGGGCAAAGAGGGGAGGAAAAGTGCAAAGAGGGGCGGACAAGGGCAAAGAGTGGCGGAGAATTGCCGAAAATATGGGAGAAGTGCAAAGAGGGTCGGACAAGGGCAAAAAGTGTCGGACAAGGGCAAAGAGTGTCGGAGAAGCGCAAAGAGGGGCGGACAATTGCAAAGAGGGGTGGACAAGGGCAAAGAGGGGAGGAAAAGTGCAAAGAGGGGAGGACAAGGGCAAAGAGTGGCGGACAAGGGCAAAGAGGGGCGGAGAAGGATAAAGAGGTGCGGACAAGTGCAAAGAGTGGCAGACAAGGGGAAAGAGGGGCGTTCATGGGCAAAGACGGGCGGAAAAGGGCAAAGAAGGGCGGACAAGGACAAAGAGGGGCGGACAAGTGCAAAGAGGGGCGGACAAGGGCAAAGAGGGGCAGACAAGTGGAAAGAAAGAGCGGACAAGGGAAAAGACGGGCGGAGAATTGCGGAGAATACGGCACAATTGCAAAGAGGGGCGGAGAATTGTGGAGAATACGGGACAAGTTCAAAGAGGGGCGGACAATGGCAAAGAGGGGTGGACAAGGGCAAAGAGTGGCGGACAAGTGCAAAGAGTGGCGGACCAGGGTGGAGAATACGGGACAAGGGCAAAGAGGGTCGGATAAGGGCAAAGACGGACGGACAATTCCAAACAGGTGCCGAAAAGGACAAAGAGGGGCGGACAAGTGCAAAGAGGGGCGGAGAAGTGCAAAGAGGGGCGGACAAGCACAAAGAGGTGCAGACAAGTGCATAGAGGTTCGGACAAGTGCAAAGAGGTGCGGACAAGGGCAAAGAGGGGGGGAGAAATTCAAAGAAGGGCAGATAAGGGCAAAGAGGGATGGACAAGGGCAAAGAGGGGCGGAGAAGTGCGGAGAATACGGGACAAGGTCAAAGAGTGTCTTAGAATTGCGGAGAATACAGGACAAGGGCAAAGAGGGACAGAGAAGTGTGGAGAATACGGGACAGGGGCAAAGAGGGCTGGACAAGAGCAAAGAGGGGCAGACAAATGCGGAGAACGCGGGACAAGGGCAAAGAGGGGCGGACAAGAGCGGAGAATACGGGACAAGGGCAAAGAGGGGCGGACAAGTGCGGAGAATACGGGACAAGGGCAAAGAGGGGCGGACAAGGTCAAAGAGGGGTGGAAAATTACGGAGAATACGGGACAAGGGCAAAGAGGGTCGGACAATGTCAAAGAGGTGCGGACAAGGGCAAAGACGGGCGGACAAAGGCAAAGAGGGTCGGACAAGGACAAAGAGGGGCGGAAAAGGGCAAAGAGGGGCGGACAAGGGTAAAGAGGGGCGGAAAAAAGCAAAGACAGGCGGAAAAGTGCAAAGACGGGCGGATAAGGGCAAAGAGGGGCGGAGAAGGGCAAAGACTGGCGGAGAAGGGCAAAGACTGGCGGAGAAGGGCAAAGATGGGCGGAGAAGGGCAAAGATGGGCGGAGAAGTGCGGAGAATACAGGACAAGGGCAAAGAGGGTCGGACAAGGGCAAAGAGGTGCGGACAAGGGCAAAGAGGGGCGGACAAGGGCAAAGAGGGGCGGACAAGGGCAAAGAAGGGGCGGAGAAGTGCGGAGAATACGGGGCAAGGGCACAGATGGGCGGACAAGCGCAAAGAGGGGCGGACAAGGGCAAAGAGGGGCGGACAAGGGAAAGAGGTTCGGACAAAGGCAAAGAGGGGCGGACAAGGGCAAAGAGGGGCAGACAATTGTGGAGAACACGGGAGAAGTGCAAAGAGGGGCGGACAAGGGCAAATAGGGGCAGACAAGGGCAAATAGGGGTGGACAAGGGACAAGAGGGGCGGACAAGGGCAAAGAAGGGGCGCAGAAGGGCAAAGAGGGGCGCAGAAGCGCAAGGAGGGGCGCAGAAGGGCAACGAGTGGCAGACAAGTGCAAAGAGGGGCGGACAATGGCAAAGAGGGGCGGACAGGCAAAAAGGGTCGGAGAAGTGCGCAGAATACGGGACAAGGGCAAAGAGGGGCGGACAAGAACAAAGAGGGTTGGACAAGGGCACAGAGGGGCGGATAGTTGCGGAGAATACGGGACAAGAGCAAAGAGGGGCGGACAAGGGCAAAGAGGGGTGGAGAATTGCGAATAATATGGGACAAGGGAAAAGACGGGCGGAGAAGTGCGGAGAACACGGGAGAAGTGCAAAGAGGGGCGAAGAAGGGCAAAGAGGGGCGGACAAGGGCAAAGAAGGGCGGAGAAGGGTAAAGAGGGGCGGAGAATACGGGACAAGTTTAAAGAGGGGCAGACAAGGTCAAAGAGGAGTGGAGTAGGGCAAAGAGGGGCGGATAAGGTGAAAGAGGTTCGGAGAAGTGCGGAGTATACGGGAAAAAGGCAAAGAGGGGCGGACAAGGGCAAAGAGGGGCGGAAAAGGGCAAAGAGGGGCGGACAAGGGAAAGAGGTTCGGACAAAGGCAAAGAGGGGCGGACAAGGGCAAAGAGGGGCGGACAAGGGCAAAGAGGGGTGGACAAGGGCAAAGAGGGGCGGACAAGGGCAAAGAGGGGCGGACAAGGGCAAAGAGGGGCGGACAAGGGCAAGGAGGGGCGGAGAAGTGCGGAGAATATGGGACAAGGGCAAAGAGGGGCGGACAAGGGCAAAGAGGGGCGGATAAGGGCAAAGAGGGGCTGACAAGGGCAAAGAGGGTCGGACAAGGGCAAAGAGGTGCAGACAAGTGCAAACAGGGGCGGACAACTGCAAAGAGGGTCGGACAAGTGCAAAGAGGGGCAGAGTATTGCGGAGAATACGGGACAAGGGCAAAGAGTGGCGGACAAGGGCAAAGAGCGGCGGATAAGGGCAAAGAGGGATGGACAAGGGCAAAGAGAGTCGGACAAGGGCAAAGAGGGGCGGACAAGGGCAAAGAAGGGGCGGAGAAGTGCCGAGAATACTGGACAAGGGCAAAGAGATGCGGATAAGGGCAAAGTGTGGCGGAGAAGGGCAAAGAGGGGCGGACAATGGCAAAGAGGGGCGGACAGGCAAAAAGGGTCGGAGAAGTGCGCAGAATACAGGACAAGGGCAAAGAGGGGCGGACAAGGGCAAAGAGGGATGGACAAGTGCAAAGAGGGGCGGACAAGAACAAAGAGGGTCGGACAAGGGCACAGAGGGGCGGATAGTTGCGGAGAATACGGGACAAGAGCAAAGAGGGGCGGACAAGGGCAAAGAGGGGTGGAGAATTGCGAATAATATGGGACAAGGGAAAAGACGGGCGGAGAAGTGCGGAGAACACGGGAGAAGTGCAAAGAGGGGCGAAGAAGGGCAAAGAGGGGCGGACAAGGGCAAAGAAGGGCGGAGAAGGGTAAAGAGGGGCGGAGAATACGGGACAAGTTTAAAGAGGGGCAGACAAGGTCAAAGAGGAGTGGAGTAGGGCAAAGAGGGGCGGATAAGGTGAAAGAGGTTCGGAGAAGTGCGGAGTATACGGGAAAAAGGCAAAGAGGGGCGGACAAGGGCAAAAAGGGGCGGAAAAGGGCAAAGAGGGGCGCACAAGTGTAAACAGGGGGGCAGAAGCGCAAATAGGGGCGCACAAGTGCAAAGAGGGGGGGACAAGTTCAAAGAGGGGCGGACTAGGGCAAAGAGGATTGGACAAGTGCAAAGAGGGGCGGAGAATACGGGACAAGGGCAAAGAGGGGCGGATAAGGGAAAGAGGGGCGGACAAGTGCAAAGAGGGGCGGACAAGGGCAGAAACGGGCGGACAAGGACAAAGAGAGGCGGACAAGGGTAAAGAGGGGCAGACAAGTGCGGAGAATACATGACAAGAGCCAAGAGGGTCGGAGAAGTGCGGAGAATACGGGACAAGGGCAAAAAGGGGTGGACAAGGGCAAAGAAGGGCGGACAAGGTCAAAGAGGGGCGGACAAGGTCAAAGAGGGGCGCACAAGGGCAAAGAGGAACGGACAAGGCCAAAGAGGAGCGGACAAGGGCAAAAAGGGGCGGACAAGTGCAAGGAGGGCCTGACAATTGCAAAGAGGTTCGGACAAGTGCAAAGAGGGGCGGACAAGGGCAAAGAAGGGGCAGAGAATTGCGGAGAATACTGGACAAGGGCACAGAGGGGCGGACAAGGGTAAAGAAGGGCGGACAAGTGCAAAGAGGTGTGGACAAGGGAAAGAGGTTCGGACAACTGCAAAGAGGGGCGAACAAGGGCAAAGAGGTGCGGAAAAGGGCAAAGATGGGCGGAGAATAGCGGAGAATACGGGACAAGAGCCAAGAGGGTCGGAGAAGTGCGGAGAATACGGGACAAGGGCAAAAAGGGGTGGACAAGGGCAAAGAAGGGCGGACAAGGTCAAAGAGGGGCGGACAAGGTCAAAGAGGGGCGGACAAGGGCAAAGACGGGCGGACAAAGGCAAAGAGGGTCGGACAAGGACAAAGAGGGGCAGAAAAGGGCAAAGAGGGGCGGACAAGGGTAAAGAGGGGCGGAAAAAAGCAAAGACAGGCGGAAAAGTGCAAAGACGGGCGGATAAGGGCAAAGAGGGGCGGAGAAGGGCAAAGATTGGCGGAGAAGGGCAAAGACTGGCGGAGAAGGGCAAAGATGGGCGGAGAAGTGCGGAGAATACGGGACAAGGGCAAAGAGGGTCGGACAAGGGCAAAGAGGTGCGGACAAGGGCAAAGAGGAGCGGACAAGGGCAAAGAGGGGCGGACCATGGCAAAGAGGGGTGGAGAAGTGCGGAGAATACGGGACAAAGGCAAAGAGGGGCGGACAAGGGCAAAGAGGGGCGGACAAGGGCAAAGAGGGTCGGACAAGGGCAAAGAGGAACGGACAAGGGCAAAGAGGTGCGGAGAAGTGCGGAGAATACGGGACAAGGTCAAAGAGGGGTGGATAATTACGGAGAATACGGGATAAAGGAAAAGAGGGGCGGAGAAGATTGGAGAATACGGGCAAGTGCAAAAAGGGGCGGAGAAGGGCGGAGAATACGGGAGAAGGAAAAAGAAGGTTGGACAAGTGCGTAGAATACGGGACAAGGGCAAAGAGGGGCAGGCAAGGGCAAAGAGAGTTGGACAAGTGCAAAGAGGCACGGAAAAGGGTAGAGAGGGGTGGACAAGGGCAAAGAGGGGCGGACAAGTGCAAAGAGGGGCGGACAAGTGCAAAGAGGGGCGTAGAAGTGCAAAGAGGGGCGGACAAGGGCAAATAGGGGCGGAGATGTGCGGAAAATACTGGACAAGGGCAAAGAGGGGCGGACAAGGGCAAAGAGGGTCGGACAAGGGCAAAGAGGGGCGGACAAGGGCAAAGAGGGTCGGACAAGGGCAAAGAGGTGCGGACAAGGGCAAAGAGGGTCGGACAAGTGCAAAGAGGAGCGGACAAGGGCAAAGAAGTGCGGACAAGCGGAAAGAGGGGCGGAGAATGCGGAAAATACGGCACAAGGGCAAAGAGGTTGGGACAACTGTAAAGAGGAGTGGACAAGGGAAAAGAGGTGCGGACAAGGGCAAATAGGTTCGGACCAGGGCAAAGAGGGGCGGACAAAATGGAGAATATGGGACAAGGGCAAAGAGGTGCGGACAAGGGCAAAGAGGGGCGGACAAGGGCAAAGAGGGACGGACAAGTGCAAAGAGGGGCGGACAAGGGAAAAGAGGGGCGGACAAGGGCAAAGAGTGCTGGACAAGGGCAAAGAGGAGCGAACAAGGGCAAAGAGGGGTGGAGAATTGCGAATAATATGGGACAAGGGAAAAGACGGGCGGAGAAGTGCGGAGAACACGGGAGAAGTGCAAAGAGGGGCGAAGAAGGGCAAAGAGGGGCGGACAAGGGCAAAGAAGGGCAGAGAAGGGTAAAGAGGGGCGGAGAATACGGGACAAGTTTAAAGAGGGGCAGACAAGGTCAAAGAGGAGTGGAGTAGGGCAAGGAGGGGCGAATAAGTTGAAAGAGGTTCGGAGAAGTGCGGAGTATACGGGAAAAAGGCAAAGAGGGGCGGACAAGGGCAAAAAGGGGCGGAAAAGGGCAAAGAGGGGCGCACAAGTGTAAACAGGGGGGCAGAAGCACAAATAGGGGCGCACAAGTGCAAAGAGGGGGGGACAAGTTCAAAGAGGGGCGGACTAGGGCAAAGAGGATTGGACAAGGGCAAAGAGGGGCGGAGAATACGGGACAAGGGCAAAGAGGGGCGGATAAGGGAAAGAGGGGCGGACAAGTGCAAAGAGGGGCAGTCAAGGGGAAAGAGGGGCGGACAAATGCGGAGAATACGGGACAAGGCCAAAGAGAGTCGGACAAGTGCAAAGAGGGGCGGAGAATTGCGGAGAATACGGGACAAGGGCAAAGAGGGGCGAAGAAGTGCGGGGAATACGGGACAAGGGCAAAAGGGGGCAGACAAGGGCAAAAAGGGGCAGACAAGGGCAAAGAGGGGCGGGCAAGGGCAAAGAGGGGCGGACAAGTGCAAAGAGGGTCGGAGAAGTGCAAAGAAGGGTGGACAAGTGCAAAGAGGGGCAGACAAGTGCGGAGAATACGGGACAAGAGCAAAGAGGGGCGGACAAGGGCAACCAGGGGCGGACAAGGGCAAATAGTGGCGGACAAGTGCAAAGAGGTGCGGAGAATTGCATAGAATCCGGGACAAGGGCAAAGAGGGGCAGACAAGGGCAAAGAGGGGCGGACAATGGGAAAGAGGGGCACACAAGGGCAAAGAGGGGCGCAAAAGTGCAAAGAGGGGTACACAAGTGCAAAGAGGGGCGGACAAGGGCAAAGAGGGGCGGACAAGGGCAAAGAGGGGCGGACAAGGGCAAAGAGGGGTAGACAAGGGCTAAGAGGGGCGGATAAGGGGAAAGAGGGGCTGACAAGGGCAAAGAGGGTCGGACAAGGGCAAAGATGGGCGGACAAGTGCAAACATGGACGAATAAGTGCAAAGAGGTATGGACAAGTGCAAAGAGGGGCGGAGAAGGGTAAAGAAGGGGCGGAGAAGTGCGGAGAATACTGGAGAAGGGGAAAGATGTGTGGACAAGTGCAAAGAGGGGCGGAGAAGGGCAAAGAGGGGCGGACAAGGGCAAAGAGTTGCGGACAAGAGCAAAAAGGGTCAGAGAAGTGCAGAGAATACGGGACAAGGGCAAAGAGGGGCGGACAAGGGCAAGGAGGGGCGGACAAGTGCAGAGAATACGGGACAAGGGCAAAGTGGGGGAAGAAGTGTGGAGAATACGGGACAAGGGCTAAGAGGAGCGGAGAAGGGCAAAGAGGGGTGGTCAAGGGCAAAGAGGGGCGGACAAGGGCAAAGAGGGGCGGACAAGGGCAAAGAGGGGCGGACAAGGGCAAAGAGGGGCGGACAAGGGCAAAGAGGGGCGGATAAGGGCAAAGAGGGGCGGACAAGGGCAAAGAGGGGCGGACCAGGGCAAAGAGGGGTGGACAAGGGCAAAGAAGGGTGGACAAGGGCAAAGAAGGGTGGACAAGGGCAAAGAGGGGCAGACAAGTGCGGAGAACACGGGAAAAGTGCAAAGACGTGCGGACAAGAGCAAACAGGGACGGACAAGGGCAAATAGTGGCGGACAAATGGAAAGACGGGCAGAGAATTGCTTAGAATACAGGACAAAGGCAAAGAGGTGCTGACAAGGGAAAAGAATGGTGGACAAGGGAAAAGAGGGGCGGACAAGGGCAAAGAAGGGCTGAGAATACGGGACAAGGGCAAAGAGGTGCGGAGAAGTGCGTAGAATAAGGGACAAGGACAAAGAGGGGTGGACAAGGGCAAAGAGGGGCGGACAAGGGGAAAGAGAGGCGCACAAGGGCAAAGAGGGGCGCAAAAGTGCAAAGAGGGGCACAAAAGTTCAAAGAGGGGCGGACAAGGGCAAAGAGGGGTGGACAATGGCAAAGAGGGGCGGACAATGGCAAAGAGGGTCGGACAAGGGCAAAGAGGGGCGGACAAGGGAAAATAGGTGCGGACAAGTGAGGAGAAAACGGGACAAGGGCAAAGAAGGGCGGACAAGGGCAAAGAGGTGTGGAGAAGTGCGGAGAATATGGGACAAGGGGAAAGAGGGGCGGAGAAGTGCGGAGAATACGTGCCAGGTGCAAAGAGGGGCGGAGAAGGGCAAAGACGGGCGGACAAGGGCAAAGAGTGCGGAGAAGTGCGGAGAATATGTGCCAAGTGCAAAGAGGGGCAGACAAGGGCAAAGAGGGGCAGACAAGGGCAAAGAGGGGCGGACAATGGCAAAGAGGGTGGACAAGGGCAAAGAGGTGTAGACAAGATCAAAGAGGTGCGGACAAGGGCAAAGAGGGGCGGACAAGGGCAAAGAGGGTCGGACAAGGGCAAAGAGGAACGGACAAGGGCAAAGAGGTGCGGAGAAGTGCGGAGAATACGGGACAAGGTCAAAGAGGGGTGGATAATTACGGAGAATACGGGATAAAGGAAAAGAGGGGCGGAGAAGATTGGAGAATACGGGCAAGGGCAAAAAGGGGCGGAGAAGGGCGGAGAATACGGGAGAAGGAAAAAGAAGGTTGGACAAGTGCGTAGAATACGGGACAAGGGCAAAGAGGGGCAGGCAAGGGCAAAGAGAGTTGGACAAGTGCAAAGAGGCACGGAAAAGGGTAGAGAGGGGTGGACAAGGGCAAAGAGGGGCGGACAAGTGCAAAGAGGGGCGGACAAGTGCAAAGAGGGGCGTAGAAGTGCAAAGAGGGGCGGACAAGGGCAAATAGGGGCGGAGATGTGCGGAAAATACTGGACAAGGGCAAAGAGGGGCGGACAAGGGCAAAGAGGGTCGGACAAGGGCAAAGAGGGTCGGACAAGGGCAAAGAGGGGCGGACAAGGGCAAAGAGGGTCGGACAAGGGCAAAGAGGTGCGGACAAGGGCAAAGAGGGTCGGACAAGTGCAAAGAGGAGCGGACAAGGGCAAAGAAGTGCGGACAAGGGCAAAGAGGGGCGGAGAATGCGGAAAATACGGCACAAGGGCAAAGAGGTTGGGACAACTGTAAAGAGGAGTGGACAAGGGAAAAGAGGTGCGGACAAGGGCAAATAGGTTCGGACCAGGGCAAAGAGGGGCGGACAAAATGGAGAATATGGGACAAGGGCAAAGAGGTGCGGACAAGGGCAAAGAGGGGCGGACAAGGGCAAAGAGGGACGGACAAGTGCAAAGAGGGGCGGACAAGGGAAAAGAGGGGCGGACAAGGGCAAAGAGTGCTGGACAAGGGCAAAGAGGAGCGAACAAGGGCAAAGAGGGGTGGAGAATTGCGAATAATATGGGACAAGGGAAAAGACGGGCGGAGAAGTGCGGAGAACACGGGAGAAGTGCAAAGAGGGGCGAAGAAGGGCAAAGAGGGGCGGACAAGGGCAAAGAAGGGCGGAGAAGGGTAAAGAGGGGCGGAGAATACAGGACAAGTTTAAAGAGGGGCAGACAAGGTCAAAGAGGAGTGGAGTAGGGCAAAGAGGGGCGAATAAGTTGTAAGAGGTTTGGAGAAGTGCGGAGTATACGGGAAAAAGGCAAAGAGGGGCGGACAAGGGCAAAAAGGGGCGGAAAAGGGCAAAGAGGGGCGCACAAGTGTAAACAGGGGGGCAGAAGCGCAAATAGGGGCGCACAAGTGCAAAGAGGGGGGGACAAGTTCAAAGAGGGGCGGACTAGGGCAAAGAGGATTGGACAAGGGCAAAGAGGGGCGGAGAATACGGGACAAGGGCAAAGAGGGGCGGATAAGGGAAAGAGGGGCGGACAAGTGCAAAGAGGGGCAGTCAAGGGGAAAGAGGGGCGGACAAATGCGGAGAATACGGGACAAGGCCAAAGAGAGTCGGACAAGTGCAAAGAGGGGCGGAGAATTGCGGAGAATACGGGACAAGGGCAAAGAGGGGCGAAGAAGTGCGGGGAATACGGGACAAGGGCAAAAAGGGGCAGACAAGGGCAAAGAGGGGCGGGCAAGGGCAAAGAGGGGCGGACAAGTGCAAAGAGGGTCGGAGAAGTGCAAAGAAGGGTGGACAAGTGCAAAGAGGGGCAGACAAGTGCGGAGAATACGGGACAAGAGCAAAGAGGGGCGGACAAGGGCAACCAGGGGCGGACAAGGGCAAATAGTGGCGGACAAGTGCAAAGAGGTGCGGAGAATTGAATAGAATCCGGGACAAGGGCAAAGAGGGGCAGACAAGGGCAAAGAGGGGCGGACAATGGGAAAGAGGGGCACACAAGGGCAAAGAGGGGCGCAAAAGTGCAAAGAGGGGTACACAAGTGCAAAGAGGGGCGGACAAGGGCAAAGAGGGGCGGACAAGGGCAAAGAGGGGCGGACAAGGGCAAAGAGGGGTAGACAAGGGCAAAGAGGGTCGAAAAGGGCTAAGAGGGGCGGATAAGGGGAAAGAGGGGCTGACAAGGGCAAAGAGGGTCGGACAAGGGCAAAGATGGGCGGACAAGTGCAAACATGGACGAATAAGTGCAAAGAGGTATGGACAAGTGCAAAGAGGGGCGGAGAAGGGCAAAGAGGGGCGGACAAGGGCAAAGAGTTGCGGACAAGAGCAAAAAGGGTCAGAGAAGTGCAGAGAATACGGGACAAGGGCAAAGAGGGGCGGACAAGGGCAAGGAGGGGCGGACAAGTGCAGAGAATACGGGACAAGGGCAAAGTGGGGGAAGAAGTGTGGAGAATACGGGACAAGGGCTAAGAGGAGCGGAGAAGGGCAAAGAGGGGTGGTCAAGGGCAAAGAGGGGCGGACAAGGGCAAAGAGGGGCGGACAAGGGCAAAGAGGGGCGGACAAGTGCAAAGACGGGCGAATAAGGGCAAAGAGGGGCGGACAAGGGCAAAGAGGGGCGGACCAGGGCAAAGAGGGGTGGACAAGGGCAAAGAAGGGTGGACAAGGGCAAAGAGGGGCAGACAAGTGCGGAGAACACGGGAAAAGTGCAAAGACGTGCGGACAAGAGCAAACAGGGACGGACAAGGGCAAATAGTGGCGGACAAATGGAAAGACAGGCAGAGAATTGCTTAGAATACAGGACAAAGGCAAAGAGGTGCGGACAAGGGAAAAGAATGGTGGACAAGGGAAAAGAGGGGCGGACAAGGGCAAAGAAGGGCTGAGAATACGGGACAAGGGCAAAGAGGGGCGGACAAGGGCAAAGAGGTGCGGAGAAGTGCGTAGAATAAGGGACAAGGACAAAGAGGGGTGGACAAGGGCAAAGAGGGGCGCAAAAGTGCAAAGAGGGGCACAAAAGTTCAAAGAGGGGCGGACAAGGGCAAAGAGGGGTGGACAAGGGCAAAGAGGGGCGGACAATGGCAAAGAGGGGCGGACAAGGGCAAAGAGGGGCGGACAAGGGAAAATAGGTGCGGACAAGTGAGGAGAAAACGGGACAAGGGCAAAGAAGGGCGGACAAGGGCAAAGAGGTGTGGAGAAGTGCGGAGAATATGGGACAAGGGGAAAGAGGGGCGGAGAAGTGCGGAGAATACGTGCCAGGTGCAAAGAGGGGCGGAGAAGGGCAAAGACGGGCGGACAAGGGCAAAGAGTGCGGAGAAGTGCGGAGAATATGTGCCAAGTGCAAAGAGGGGCAGACAAGGGCAAAGAGGGGCAGACAAGGGCAAAGAGGGGCGGACAATGGCAAAGAGGGTGGACAAGGGCAAAGAGGTGTAGACAAGATCAAAGAGGTGCGGACAAGGGCAAAGAGGGGCGGACAAGGGCAAAGAGGGTCGGACAAGGGCAAAGAGGAACGGACAAGGGCAAAGAGGTGCGGAGAAGTGCGGAGAATACGGGACAAGGTCAAAGAGGGGTGGATAATTACGGAGAATACGGGATAAAGGAAAAGAGGGGCGGAGAAGATTGGAGAATACGGGCAAGGGCAAAAAGGGGCGGAGAAGGGCGGAGAATACGGGAGAAGGAAAAAGAAGGTTGGACAAGTGCGTAGAATACGGGACAAGGGCAAAGAGGGGCAGGCAAGGGCAAAGAGAGTTGGACAAGTGCAAAGAGGCACGGAAAAGGGTAGAGAGGGGTGGACAAGGGCAAAGAGGGGCGGACAAGTGCAAAGAGGGGCGGACAAGTGCAAAGAGGGGCGTAGAAGTGCAAAGAGGGGCGGACAAGGGCAAATAGGGGCGGAGATGTGCGGAAAATACTGGACAAGGGCAAAGAGGGGCGGACAAGGGCAAAGAGGGTCGGACAAGGGCAAAGAAGGTCGGACAAGGGCAAAGAGGGGCGGACAAGGGCAAAGAGGTGCGGACAAGGGCAAAGAGGTGCGGACAAGGGCAAACAGGGTCGGACAAGGGCAAAGAGGTGTGGACAAGTGTAAAGAGGGGCGGAAAAGGGCAAAGACGGGCGGAGAAGGGCAGAGACGGGAGGACAAGGGCAAAGACGGGCAGAAAAGTGCAAAGACGGGCGGACAAGGGAAAAGAGGGGTGGAGAAGGGCAAAGACTGGCGGACCAGTGCAAAGACTGGCGGACAAGGGCAAAGACGGGCGGAGAAGTGCGGAGAATACGGGACAAGGGCAAAGAGGGTCGGAGAATAAGGGAGAAGGGCAAAGAGGGGCGGACAAGGGCAAAGAGGGGCGGACAAAGGGCAAAGAGGGGCGGACAAGGGCAAAGAGGGTCGGAGAAGTGCCGAGAATACGGGACATGGGAAAAAAGGGGCGGACAAGGGCAAAGAAGGGCGGACACGGGGAAAAACGGGCGGACAAAGGCAAAGAGGGGCGGACAAGGGCAAAGAGGAGCGGATAAATGTGGAGAATACGGGACAAGAGCAAAGAGGGGCGGACAAAGGCAAAGAGGGGCAGACAATGGGAAAGAGGTGCGTACAAGGGCAAAGAGGGTCGGACAAGTTCAAAGAGGGGCGGACAATGGCAAAGAGGGGCAGACAAGGGCAAAGAGGGTCGGACAAGGGCAAAGAGAGGCGGAGAAGTGCAGAAAATACAGGACAAGGGAAAAGAGGGGCGTATAAGGGTAAAGAGGGGCGGACAATCACAAAGAGGGGAAGATAAGGTCAAAGAGGGGCGGACAAGTGCAAAGAGGGGCCGAGAAGGAAAAAGAGGGGCGGACAAGGGCAAAGAGGGGCGGATAGGGGCAAAGGGGGTGGACAAGGGCAAAGAGGTGTGGACAAGGGCAAAGAGGGGCGGACAAGGGCAAAGAAGGGGCGGAGAAGTGCGTAGAATACTGGACAAAGGCAAAGAGGGGCGGAGAAGGGTAAAGAGGAGTGGAAAAGGGCAAAGAGGGGCAGAGAAGTGCGCAGAATACGGGACAAGGGCAAAGAGGGGCGGACAAGGGCAAAGAGGGTTGGAGAAGTGCAGAGAATATGGGACAGGAGTAAAGAGCGGCGGAGAAGGGAAAAGAGGTGCGGACAAGGGCAAAGAGGTGCGGACAAGTGCAAAGAGGGGCGGAGAATAGCGGAGAATACGGGACAAGGGCAAAGAGGGGCGGACAAGTGCAAAGAGGGGCGGACAAGAGCAAAGAGGGGCGGATAAGTGCAATGAGGGGCAGACAAGTGAAAGAGGGGCGGACAAGGGCAAAGAGGGGTGGAGCAGTGCGGAGAAAATGGGACAAGAGAAAAGAGGGGCGGAGAAGTGCGGAGAATACGGGACAAGGGCAAAGAGGGGCGGACAGGGGCAAAGAGGGGCAGAGTAGGGCAAAGAGGGGCGGACAAGGGAAAAGAGGGGCGGACAAGGACAAAGAGGAGTGGAGAAGTGCAAAGAGGGGCAGACAAGTGCTGTAAATACGGGACAAGGGCAAAGAGGGGCGTAGAAGTGTGGAGAATATGGGAGAAGTGCAAAGAGGGGCGGACAAGTGCAAAGAGGGGCGGACAAGTGCAAAGAGGGGCGGAAAAGGGCAAAGACGGGCGGACAAGTTCAAAGAGGGGTGGACAAAGGCAAAGAGGGGCGGAGAATTGCAGAGAATACGGGACAAGGGCAAAGAGGGTTGGACAAGGATAAAGAATGGCGGACAAGGGCAAAGAGGGGCGGACAAGGGCTAAGAGGGTCTGACAATACGGGACAAGGGCAAAGAGGGGCGGACAAGGGCAAAGAGGTGCGGAGAATTGAGTAGAATAAGGAGGAAGGTCAAAGAGGGGCGGACAAGTGCAAACAGGGGCAAAGAAGGGGAGAGAGGGGCGCACAAGGGGAAACAGGGGCGCAAAATGTCAAAGAGGGGCACACAAGTGCAAAGAGGGGCGGACAAGGGCAAAGAGGGGCGGACAAGGGCAAAGAGGTGCGGACAAGCGCAAAGAGGGGCTGACAAGATCAAAGATGGTGCGGAGTATTGCGGAGAATATGGGACAAGGGGAAAGAGGGGCGGACAAGGGCAAAGAGGAACGGACAAGGGCTAAGAGGGGCGGAATAGGGGAAAGAGGGGCGGAGAAGTGCGGAGAATACAGGACAAGGGCAAAGAGGGGCGGACAAGTGCAAAGAGGGGCGGAGAAGTGCGGAGAACACGGGACAAGGGCAAAGAGAGGCGGACAAGGGCAAAGAGCAGCCGACAAGGGCAAAGAAGATCAAACCAGGGCAAAGAGGGACAGAAAATGGCAAAGAGGGTCGGACAAGGTCTAAGAGGGGCGGACAAGGGCAAAGACAGGTGGACAATGCCAAAGAAGTTCGGACAATTGAAAGAGCTGCGGAGAAGTGCAAAGAGGGGTTGACAAGGGCAAAGAGGGGCGGACAAGGGCAAAGAGGAGCGGAGAAGTGCAAAGAGGGGCAGACAAGTGCGGTGAATACGGGACAAGGGCAAAGAGGGGCAGAGAAGTGCGCAGAATATGGGAGAAGGGCAAAGAGGAGCAGACAAGGGCAAAGAGGGGAGTAGAAATGCAGAGAACATGAGACAAGGTCAAAGAGGGGCAGACAAGGGCAAAGAGGCGCGGACAAGGGCAAAGAGGGGCGGAAAAGTGCGGAGAATACGGGACAACGGGAAGGAGGGGCGGACAAGGGCAAAGAGGGGCGGACAAGGGCAAAGAGGGACGGACAAGCGAAAGGGGCGGACTAGGGGAAAGAGTGGCGGAGAAGTGAGGAAAATATGGGACAAGGGCAAAGAGGGGCGGAAATTTCGGAGAATACGGGAGAAGTGCAAAGAGGGGCGGACAAGGGCAAAGAGTTGCAGAAAAGGTCAAAGAGTGGCGGACAAACGCAAAGAGGAGCGGAGAATACGGGACAAGGTCAAAGAGGGGCGGTTAAGGTCAAAGAGGGGCGGAGAAGGGCAAAGCTGGACGGAGAAGGGGAAAGAGGTTTGGAGAAGTGCGGAGAATACGGGACAAGGGCAAAGTGTGGCGGAGAAGTGCAGAGAATACGGGATAAGGGCAAAGAGGGGCGGACAAGGGCAAAGAGGGGAAGACAAGGGCAAAGAGTGGCGGACAAAGGGCAAAGAGGGATGGACAAGTGCAAAGAGGGGCGCAGAATTGCAGAGAATATGGGACAAGGGCAAAGAGGGGTGGACAAGGGCAAAGAGGGGCAGAGAAGTGCGGAGAATACGGGACACGGGAAAATAGGGGCGGAGAATTGCGGAGAATACGGGACAAGTGCAAAGAGGGGCGGACAAGGGCAAAGAGGAGCGGAGAAGGGCAAAGAGTGGCGGACAATGGCAAAGAGGGGCGGGCAAGGTCAAAGAGGGGCGGACAAGGGCAAAGAAGGGCGGACAAGGGCAAAGAGGGGCAGAGAATTGCGGAGAATACGGGACACGGGAAAATAGGGGCGGAGAATTGCGGAGAATACGGGACAAGTGCAAAGAGGGGCGGACAAGTGCAAAGAGGGACGGACAAGGGCAAATAGGAGCGGACAAGGGCAAAGAGGGGCGGAGAAGTGCGGAGAAAACGCGACAAGGGCAAAGAGGGGCGCACAATGGCAAAGAGGGGCGGACAAGTGCAAAGAGGGGCGGAGAAGGGAAGAGAGGGGCGGAGAAGGGGAAAGAGGGGCGGACAAGGGCAAAGAGGGGTGGACAAGGGCAAAGAGGGGCAGACAAGTGCGAAGAGGGACCGAGAATATGGGATAATAGCAAAGAGGGGCTGAGAAGGTCAAAGAGGGGCAGAGAAGGGCAAAGAGGTGCAGAGAAGGGCAAAGAGGGGCACAGAAGGGCAAAGAGGGGCCGAAAAGGGAAAAGACGGGCGGACAAGTGCAAAGAGGGTCGCACAAGGGGAAAGGTGTCGGACAAGGGGAAAAAACGGACGGATAAGTGCAAAGACGGGCGGAGAAGTGCGAGAATACGGGACAAGGGCAAAGAGGGGCAAAGAAGTGCGGCGAATACGGGACAAGGGCAAAAAGTGGCGGACAAGGGCAAAGAGGGGCAGACAAGGGCAAAGAGTGGCGGACAAGGGCAAAGAGTGGCAGACAAGGGCAAAGAGGGGCGGACAAGGGGAAAGAGGGGCGGAGAAGGGAAAAGAGGTGCGGACAAGTGCGGAGAATACGGGACAAGGGCAAAGAGGGGCGGACAAAGGGAAAGAGGGGCGGAGAAGTGCGGAGAATACGGGACAAGGGCAAAGAGGGGCGGACAATGGCAAAGAGGAGCGGAGAAGTGCGGAGAACACAGGAGAAGCGCAAAGAGAGACGGACAAAAGCAAAGAGGGGCCAACAAGGGCAAAGAGGGGCAGACAAGGGCAAAGAGGGACGGACAAGGGCAAAGAGGGTCTGAGAAGTGCGGAGAACACAGGACAAGGGCAAAGAGAGGTGGGTAAGGGCAAAGAGGGGCCGACAAGGGGAAAGAGGGGCGGACAAGGGCAAAGAGGGTCTGACAATGGCAAAGACAAGCGGACAAATGCAAAGAGGGGCGGAAAAGGGCAAAGAGGGGCGGACAATGGGAAAAAACGGACTGACAATGGGAAAAAACGGACGGACTATGGAAAAGACTGGCGGAGAATTGCGGAGAATACGGGAGAAGTGCAAAGAGGGGCGGACAAGGGCAAAGAGTTGCGGAAAAGGTCAAAGAGTGGCGGACAAAGGCAAAGAGGGGCGGAGAACACGTGACAAGGTCAAAGAGGGGAGGTTAAGGTCAAAGAGGGGCGGAGAAGGGCAAAGCGGGACGGAGAAGGGGAAAGAGGTTTGGAGAAGTGCGGAGAATACGGGACAAGGGCAAATTGTGGCGGAGAAGTGCGGAGAATACGGGACAAGGGCAAAGAGGGGCGGACAAGGACAAAGAGGGGCAGACAAGGGCAAAGAGTGGCGGAAAAAGGGCAAAGAGGGATGGACAAGTGCAAAGAGGGGCGCAGAATTGCGGAGAATACGGGACAAGGGCAAAGAGGGGTGGACAAGAGCAAAGAGGGGCAGAGAAGTGCGGAGAATACGGGACACGGCAAAATAGGGGCGGAGAATTGCGGAGAATACGGGACAAGTGCAAAGAGGGGCGGACAAGGGCAAAGAGGAGCAGACAAGGGCAAAGAAGGGCGGACAAGGGCAAAGAGGGGCGTACAAGGGCGGAGAATACACGACAAGTGTAAAGAGGGGCAGACAAGTGCAAAGAAGGAAGGACAAGGGCAAATAGGGGCGGACAAGGGCAAAGAGTGGCGGAGAATTGCGGAGAATACTGGAAAAGGGCAAAGAGGGGCGGACAAGGGCAAAGTCGGACGGACAATGGCAAAGAGGGGCGGAGAAGTGCGGAGAATACGGGACAAGAACAAAGAGGGACGGAGAAGTGCGGAGAATACTCGAGAAGAGCAAAGAGGGTCGGAGAAGTGCGGAGAAAACGCGACAAGGGCAAAGAGGGGCGCACAATGGCAAAGAGGGGCGGACAAGGGCAAAGAGATGCGGAGAACGGAAGAGAGGGGCGTAGAAGGGGAAAGAGGGGCGGACAAGGGCAAAGAGGGGTGGACAAGGGCAAAGAGGGGCAGACAAGGGCAAAGAGGGACGGAGAATACGGGACAAGAGCAAAGAGCGGCTGAGAATGTCAAAGAAGTGCAGAAAAGGGAAAGAGGCGCAGAGAAGGGCAAAGAGGGGCACACAAGGGTAAAGAGGGGAGGAAAAGGGAAAAGACGGGCGGACAAGTGCAAAGAGGGTCGCACAAGGGGAAAGGTATCGGACAAGGGGAAAAAACGGACGGATAAGGGCAAAGACGGGCGGAGAAGTGCCGAGAATATGGGACAAGGGCAAAGAGGGGCAAAGAAGTGCGGAGAATACGGGACAAGGTCAAAGAGGGGCGGACAATGGCAAAGAGGGTCGGACAAGGGCAAAGAGGGGCGGACTAGGGTGGAGAATAGGGGACAAGGGCAAAGAGGGTCGGACAAGGGCAAAGAGGGGCGAACAAGGGCAAAGAGTGTCGGACAAGGGCAAAGAGGGGCGGAGAAATGTAGAGAATATGGGACAAGGGCAAAGAGGGGCGGTCAAGGGAAAAGAGGAGCGTAGAATTGAGGAGAATACGGGACAAGGGCAAAGAGGGGCGGAGAAGGGCAAAGAGGGGCGGTCCAGAGCAAAGAGGGGCGGAAAAGGGCAAAGAGGGGCAGAAAAAGCAAAGAGGGGCGGACCAGGGCAAAGAGGGGTGGACAAATCAAAGAGGGGAGGAGAAGTGCGGAAAATACGGGACAAGGGCAAAGAGGGGCGGACAAGGGCAAAGAGGGGCGGACAAATATCATGGAGGGGCGGACAAGGGCAAAGAGAGGTGGACAATGGCAAAGAGGGGCGGACAAGGGCAAAGAGGGTCGGACAATGGCAAAGAGGGGCGGACAAGGGCAAAGAGGGGCGGATAAGTTCAAAGAGGGGCGGAGAAGTGCGGAAAATAAGGGACAAGGTCAAAGAGGGGCGGACAAGGTCAAAGAGGGTCAGAAAAGGGCAAAGCGGGGCTGAGAAGGGCAAAGAGGGGCGGAAAAGGGCAAAAAGGGGTCGACAAGGGCCAAGAGGGTCGGACAAGGGCAAACAGAGGCGGACCAGGGCAAAGAGGAGCGGACAAGGGCAAATTGGGGCGGACAAGGGCAAAGAGTGTCCGACATGTGCAAAGGTGTGCGGACAAGAGCAAAGAGGGGCGGAGAAGGGCGGAGAACACGGGACAGGATCAAAGAGGATCGGAAAAGGGCAAAGAGGGGCGGACAAGGGCAAAGAGGAGCGGAAAATTGCAAAGAGGAGTGCACAAGGGTAAAGAGGGTTGGACAAGGGCATAGAGGGGCGGAGAATTGCTGAGAATATGGGACAAGGGCAAAGAGGGGCGGAGAAGGGCAAAGAGGAGCGGACAAGGGCAAAGAGGAACGGACAAGGGCAAAGAGGGGTGAACAAGGGCAAAGAGGGGTGAACAAGGGCAAAGAGGGGCGGACAAGTGCAAAGCGGGTAGGACACTGGCAAGGAGGGGTGGACAAGGGCAAAAATTGGCGGACAAGGGCAAAGAGGGGCGGAGAAGTGCGGAAAATACGGCACAAGGTCAAAGACAGGGGGACATGGTTGAAGAGGGGCAGACAAGTGCAAACAGGGCGGACAAGGGCAAAGAGGGGCAGACAAGGTCAAAGAGGGGCGGACAAGGGCAAAGTGGGGTGGACAAAGGCGAAGACGGGCGGACAAGGGCAAAGAGGGATCGGACAAGAGCAAAGAGGGTCCGACAAGGCCAAAGAGGTGCGGACAAATGCAGACAATACGGGACAAGTGCAAAGATGAGCAGAAGGGTTCGGAGAATACGGGACAAGGGCAAAGAGGAGCGGACAAGGGTAAAGAGGGTCAGACAAGGGCAAAGAGGGGCGGACAAGGGCAAGAGGGGCGGACAAGAGCAAAGAGAGGCGGAGAAGTGCAAAGAGCGGCGGACAAGGGCAAAGAATGTCAGACAAGGGCGGAGAATATGGGACAAGGGCAAAGAGGGTCAGACAAGGGCAAAGAGGGTCAGACAAGGGCAAAGGTGTGCGGACAAGAGCAAAGAGGGGTGGAGAAGGGCAAAGAGGGGCGGAAAAGGGCAAAGAGGGACGGACAAGGGCAAAGAGGGACGGACAAGGGCAAAGATGGGCGGACAAGGGCAAAGAGGGTTGGAGAAGTGCAGAGAATATGGGACAGGAGTAAAGAGTGGCGGACAAGGGAAAAGAGGTGCGGACAAGGGCAAAGAGGTGCGGACAAGTGCAAAGAGGGGCGGAGAATAGCGGAGAATACGGGACAAGGGCAAAGAGGGGCGGACAAGTGCAAAGAGGGGCGGACAAGAGCAAAGAGGGGCGGACAAGTGCAATGAGGGGCAGACAAGTGAAAGAGGGGCGGACAAGGGCAAAGAGGGGTGGAGCAGTGCGGAGAAAACGGGACAAGAGAAAAGAGGGGCGGAGAAGTGCGGAGAATACGGGACAAGGGCAAAGAGGGGCGGACAATGGCAAAGAGGGGCAGAGTAGGGCAAAGAGGGGCGGACAAGGGAAAAGAGGGGCGGACAAGGACAGAGTGGAGAAGTGCAAAGAGGGGCAGACAAGTGCTGTGAATACGGGACAAGGGCAAACAGGGGCGTAGAAGTGTGGAGAATATGGGAGAAGTGCAAAGAGGGGCGGACAAGTGCAAAGAGGGGCGGACAAGTGCAAAGAGGGGCGGAAAAGGGCAAAGACGGGCGGACAAGTTCAAAGAGGGGTGGACAAGGGCAAAGAGGGGCGGAGAATTGCAGAGAATACGGGACAAGGGCAAAGAGGGTTGGACAAGGACAAAGAATGGCGGACAAGGGCAAAGAGGGGCGGACAAGGGCAAAGAGGGTTGGAGAAGTGCAGAGAATATGGGACAGGAGTAAAGAGTGGCGGACAAGGGAAAAGAGGTGCGGACAAGGGCAAAGAGGTGCGGACAAGTGCAAAGAGGGGCGGAGAATAGCGGAGAATACGGGACAAGGGCAAAGAGGGGCGGACAAGTGCAAAGAGGGGCGGACAAGAGCAAAGAGGGGCAGACAAGTGCAATGAGGGGCAGACAAGTGAAAGAGGGGCGGACAAGGGCAAAGAGGGGTGGAGCAGTGCGGAGAAAACGGGACAAGAGAAAAGAGGGGCGGAGAAGTGCGGAGAATACGGGACAAGGGCAAAGAGGGGCGGACAATGGCAAAGAGGGGCAGAGTAGGGCAAAGAGGGGCGGACAAGGGAAAAGAGGGGCGGACAAGGACAGAGTGGAGAAGTGCAAAGAGGGGCAGACAAGTGCTGTGAATATGGGACAAGGGCAAAGAGGGGCGTAGAAGTGTGGAGAATATGGGAGAAGTGCAAAGAGGGGCAGACAAGTGCAAAGAGGGGCGGACAAGTGCAAAGAGGGGCGGAAAAGGGCAAAGAGGGGCGGAAAAGGGCAAAGACGGGCGGACAAGTTCAAAGAGGGGTGGACAAGGGCAAAGAGGGGCGGAGAATTGCAGAGAATACGGGACAAGGGCAAAGAGGGTTGGACAAGGACAAAGAATGGCGGACAAGGGCAAAGAGGGGCGGACAAGGGCTAAGATGGTCTGACAATACGGGACAAGGGCAAAGAGGGGCGGACAAGGGCAAAGAGGTGCGGAGAATTGAGTAGAATAAGGGAGAAGGTCAAAGAGGGGCGGACAAGTGCAAACAGGGGCAAAGAAGGGGAGAGAGGGGCGCACAAGGGGAAAGAGGGGCGCAAAATTTCAAAGAGGGGCACACAAGTGCAAAGAGGTGCGGACAAGCGCAAAGAGGGGCGGACAAGATCAAAGATGGTGCGGAGTATTGCGGAGAATACGGGACAAGGGGAAAGAGGGGCGGACAATGGCAAAGAGGAACGGACAAGGGCTAAGAGGGGCGGAATAAGGGAAAGAGGGGCGGAGAAGTGCGGAGAACACGGGACAAGGGCAAAGAGAGGCGGACAAGGGCAAAGAGCAGCCGACAAGGACAAAGAAGATCAAACCAGGGCAAAGAGGGACAGAAAATGGCAAAGAGGGTCGGACAAGGTCTAAGAGGGGCGGACAAGGGCAAAGACAGGTGGACAATGCCAAAGAAGTTCGGACAATTGAAAGAGCTGCGGAGAAGTGCAAAGAGGGGTTGACAAGGACAAAGAGGGGCGGACAAGGGCAAAGAGGAGCGGAGAAGTGCATAGAGGGGCAGACAAGTGCGGTGAATACGGGACAAGGGCAAAGAGGGGCGGAGAAGTGCGCAGAATATGGGAGAAGGGCAAAGAGGAGCAGACAAGGGCAAAGAGGGGAGTAGAAATGCAGAGAACATGAGACAAGGTCAAAGAGGGGCAGACAAGGGCAAAGAGGCGCGGACAAGGGCAAAGAGGCGCGGACAAGGGCAAAGAGGGGCGGAGAAGTGCGGAGAATACGGGACAACGGGAAGGAGGTGCGGACAAGGGCAAAGAGGTGCGGACAAGGGCAAAGAGGGACGGACAAGCGAAAGGGGCGGACTAGGGGAAAGAGTGGCGGAGAAGTGAGGAAAATATGGGACAAGGGCAAAGAGGGGCGGAAATTTCGGAGAATACGGGAGAAGTGCAAAGAGGGGCGGACAAGGGCAAAGAGTTGCGGAAAAGGTCAAAGAGTGGCGGACAAACGCAAAGAGGAGCGGAGAATACGGGACAAGGTCAAAGAGGGGCGGTTAAGGTCAAAGAGGGGCGGAGAAGGGCAAAGCTGGACGGAGAAGGGGAAAGAGGTTTGGAGAAGTGCGGAGAATACGGGACAAGGGCAAAGTGTGGCGGAGAAGTGCAGAGAATACGGGAGAAGGGCAAAGAGGGGCGGACAAGGGCAAAGAGGGGAAGACAAGGGCAAAGAGTGGCGGACAAAGGGCAAAGAGGGATGGACAAGTGCAAAGAGGGGCGCAGAATTGCAGAGAATATGGGACAAGGGCAAAGAGGGGTGGACAAGGGCAAAGAGGGGCAGAGAAGTGCGGAGAATACGGGACACGGGAAAATAGGGGCGGAGAATTGCGGAGAATACGGGACAAGTGCAAAGAGGGGCGGACAAGGGCAAAGAGGAGCGGAGAAGGGCAAAGAGTGGCGGACAATGGCAAAGAGGGGCGGGCAAGGTCAAAGAGGGGCGGACAAGGGCAAAGAAGGGCGGACAAGGGCAAAGAGGGGCGTACAAGTGCGGAGAATACATGACAAGTGTAAAGAGGGGTGGACAAGTGCAAAGAGGGACGGACAAGGGCAAATAGGAGCGGACAAGGGCAAAGAGGGGCGGAGAAGTGCGGAGAAAACGCGACAAGGGCAAAGAGGGGCGCACAATGGCAAAGAGGGGCGGACAAGTGCAAAGAGGGGCGGAGAAGGGAAGAGAGGGGCGGAGAAGGGGAAAGAGGGGCGGACAAGGGCAAAGAGGGGTGGACAAGGGCAAAGAGGGGCAGACAAGGGCAAAGAGGGACGGAGAATACGGGATAATAGCAAAGAGGGGCTGAGAAGGTCAAAGAGGGGCAGAGAAGGGCAAAGAGGTGCAGAGAAGGGCAAAGAGGGGCACAGAAGGGCAAAGAGGGGCACAGAAGGGCAAAGAGGGGCGGAAAAGGGAAAAGACGGGCGGACAAGTGCAAAGAGGGTCGCACAAGGGGAAAGGTGTTGGACAAGGGGAAAAAACGGACGGATAAGTGCAAAGACGGGCGGAGAAGTGCGAGAATACGGGACAAGGGCAAAGAGGGGCAAAGAAGTGCGGCGAATACGGGACAAGGGCAAAAAGTGGCGGACAAGGGCAAAGAGGGGCAGACAAGGGCAAAGAGTGGCGGACAAGGGCAAAGAGTGGCAGACAAGGGCAAAGAGGGGCGGACAAGGGGAAAGAGGGGCGGAGAAGGGAAAAGAGGTGCGGACAAGTGCGGAGAATACGGGACAAGGGCAAAGAGGGGCGGACAAAGGGAAAGAGGGGCGGAGAAGTGCGGAGAATACGGGACAAGGGCAAAGAGGGGCGGACAATGGCAAAGAGGAGCGGAGAAGTGCGGAGAACACAGGAGAAGCGCAAAGAGAGACGGACAAAAGCAAAGAGGGGCCAACAAGGGCAAAGATTGGCGGACAAGGGCAAAGAGGGGCGGAGAAGTGCGGAAAATACGGCACAAGGTCAAAGACAGGGGGACATGGTTGAAGAGGGGCAGACAAGTGCAAACAGGGCGGACAAGGGCAAAGAGGGGCAGACAAGGTCAAAGAGGGGCGGACAAGGGCAAAGTGGGGTGGACAAAGGCGAAGACGGGCGGACAAGGGCAAAGAGGGATCGGACAAGAGCAAAGAGGGTCCGACAAGGCCAAAGAGGTGCGGACAAATGCAGACAATACGGGACAAGTGCAAAGATGAGCAGAAGGGTTCGGAGAATACGGGACAAGGGCAAAGAGGAGCGGACAAGGGTAAAGAGGGTCAGACAAGGGCAAAGAGGGGCGGACAAGGGCAAGAGGGGCGGACAAGAGCAAAGAGAGGCGGAGAAGTGCAAAGAGCGGCGGACAAGGGCAAAGAATGTCAGACAAGGGCGGAGAATATGGGACAAGGGCAAAGAGGGTCAGACAAGGGCAAAGAGGGTCAGACAAGGGCAAAGAGGGTCAGACAAGGGCAAAGGTGTGCGGACAAGAGCAAAGAGGGGTGGAGAAGGGCAAAGAGGGGCGGAAAAGGGCAAAGAGGGACGGACAAGGGCAAAGAGGGGCGGACAAGGGCAAAGATGGGCGGACAAGGGCAAAGAGGGTTGGAGAAGTGCAGAGAATATGGGACAGGAGTAAAGAGTGGCGGACAAGGGAAAAGAGGTGCGGACAAGGGCAAAGAGGTGCGGACAAGTGCAAAGAGGGGCGGAGAATAGCGGAGAATACGGGACAAGGGCAAAGAGGGGCCGACAAGTGCAAAGAGGGGCGGACAAGAGCAAAGAGGGGCGGACAAGTGCAATGAGGGGCAGACAAGTGAAAGAGGGGCGGACAAGGGCAAAGAGGGGTGGAGCAGTGCGGAGAAAACGGGACAAGGGCAAAGAGGGGTGGAGCAGTGCGGAGAAAACGGGACAAGAGAAAAGAGGGGCGGAGAAGTGCGGAGAATACGGGACAAGGGCAAAGAGGGGCGGACAGGGGCAAAGAGGGGCAGAGTAGGGCAAAGAGGGGCGGACAAGGGAAAAGAGGGGCGGACAAGGACAAAGAGGAGTGGAGAAGTGCAAAGAGGGGCAGACAAGTGCTGTGAATACGGGACAAGGGCAAAGAGGGGCGTAGAAGTGTGGAGAATATGGGAGAAGTGCAAAGAGGGGCGGACAAGTGCAAAGAGGGGCGGAAAATGGCAAAGACGGGCGGACAAGTTCAAAGAGGGGTGGACAAGGGCAAAGAGGGGCGGAGAATTGCAGAGAATACGGGACAAGGGCAAAGAGGGTTGGACAAGGACAAAGAATGGCGGACAAGGGCAAAGAGGGGCGGACAAGGGCTAAGAGGGTCTGACAATACGGGACAAGGGCAAAGAGGGGCGGACAAGGGCAAAGAGGTGTGGAGAATTGAGTAGAATAAGGGAGAAGGTCAAAGAGGGGCGGACAAGTGCAAACAGGGGCAAAGAAGGGGAGAGAGGGGCGCACAAGGGGAAAGAGGGGCGCAAAATTTCAAAGAGGGGCACACAAGTGCAAAGAGGGGCGGACAAGTGCAAAGAGGGGCGGACAAGGGCAAAGAGGTGCGGACAAGCGCAAAGAGGGGCTGAAAAGATCAAAGATGGTGCGGACAAGTGCAAAGAGGGGCGGACAAGGGCAAAGAGGTGCGGACAAGCGCAAAGAGGGTCTGACAAGATCAAAGATGGTGCGGAGTATTGCGGAGAATACGGGACAAGGGGAAAGAGGGGCGGACAAGGGCAAAGAGGAACGGACAAGGGCTAAGAGGGGCGGAATAGGGGAAAGAGGGGCGGAGAAGTGCGGAGAATACAGGACAAGGGCAAAGAGGGGCGGACAAGTGCAAAGAGGGGCGGAGAAGTGCGGAGAACACGGGACAAGGGCAAAGAGAGGCGGACAAGGGCAAAGAGCAGCCGACAAGGGCAAAGAAGATCAAACCAGGGCAAAGAGGGACAGAAAATGGCAAAGAGGGTCGGACAAGGTCTAAGAGGGGCGGACAAGGGCAAAGACAGGTGGACAATGCCAAAGAAGTTCGGACAATTGAAAGAGCTGCGGAGAAGTGCAAAGAGGGGTTGACAAGGGCAAAGAGGGGCGGACAAGGGCAAAGAGGAGCGGAGAAGTGCAAAGAGCGGCGGACAAGGGCAAAGAATGTCAGACAAGGGCGGAGAATATGGGACAAGGGCAAAGAGGGTCAGACAAGGGCAAAGAGGGTCAGACAAGGGCAAAGGTGTGCGGACAAGAGCAAAGAGGGGTGGAGAAGGGCAAAGAGGGGCGGAAAAGGGCAAAGAGGGACGGACAAGGGCAAAGAGGGGCGGACAAGGGCAAAGATGGGCGGACAAGGGCAAAGAGGGTTGGAGAAGTGCAGAGAATATGGGACAGGAGTAAAGAGTGGCGGACAAGGGAAAAGAGGTGCGGACAAGGGCAAAGAGGTGCGGACAAGTGCAAAGAGGGGCGGAGAATAGCGGAGAATACGGGACAAGGGCAAAGAGGGGCGGACAAGTGCAAAGAGGGGCGGACAAGAGCAAAGAGGGGCGGACAAGTGCAATGAGGGGCAGACAAGTGAAAGAGGGGCGGACAAGGGCAAAGAGGGGTAGAGCAGTGCGGAGAAAACGGGACAAGGGCAAAGAGGGGTGGAGCAGTGCGGAGAAAACGGGACAAGAGAAAAGAGGGGCGGAGAAGTGCGGAGAATACGGGACAAGGGCAAAGAGGGGCGGACAGGGGCAAAGAGGGGCAGAGTAGGGCAAAGAGGGGCGGACAAGGGAAAAGAGGGGCGGACAAGGACAAAGAGGAGTGGAGAAGTGCAAAGAGGGGCAGACAAGTGCTGTGAATACGGGACAAGGGCAAAGAGAGGCGGACAAGGGCAAAGAGCAGCCGACAAGGGCAAAGAAGATCAAACCAGGGCAAAGAGGGACAGAAAATGGCAAAGAGGGTCGGACAAGGTCTAAGAGGGGCGGACAAGGGCAAAGACAGGTGGACAATTCCAAAGAAGTTCGGACAATTGAAAGAGCTGCAGAGAAGTGCAAAGAGGGGTTGACAAGGGCAAAGAGGGGCGGACAAGGGCAAAGAGGAGCGGAGAAGTGCAAAGAGGGGCAGACAAGTGCGGTGAATACGGGACAAGGGCAAAGAGGGGCGGAGAAGTGCGCAGAATATGGGAGAAGGGCAAAGAGGAGCAGACAAGGGCAAAGAGAGGAGTAGAAATGCAGAGAACATGAGACAAGGTCAAAGAGGGGCAGACAAGGGCAAAGAGGCGCGGACAAGGGCAAAGAGGGGCGGAGAAGTGCGGAGAATACGGGACAACGGGAAGGAGGGGCGGACAAGGGCAAAGAGGTGCGGACAAGGGCAAAGAGGGACGGACAAGCGAAAGGGGCGGACTAGGGGAAAGAGTGGCGGAGAAGTGAGGAAAATATGGGACAAGGGCAAAGAGGGGCGGAAATTTCGGAGAATACGGGAGAAGTGCAAAGAGGGGCGGACAAGGGCAAAGAGTTGCGAAAAAAGGTCAAAGAGTGGCGGACAAACGCAAAGAGGAGCGGAGAATACGGGACAAGTTCAAAGTGGGGCGGTTAAGGTCAAAGAGGGGCGGAGAAGGGCAAAGCTGGACGGAGAAGGGGAAAGAGGTTTGGAGAAGTGCGGAGAATACGGGACAAGGGCAAAGTGTGGCGGAGAAGTGCAGAGAATACGGGATAAGGGCAAAGAGGGGCGGACAAGGGCAAAGAGGGGAAGACAAGGGCAAAGAGTGGCGGACAAAGGGCAAAGAGGGATGGACAAGTGCAAAGAGGGGCGCAGAATTGCAGAGAATATGGGACAAGGGCAAAGAGGGGTGGACAAGGGCAAAGAGGGGCAGAGAAGTGCGGAGAATACGGGACACGGGAAAATAGGGGCGGAGAATTGCGGAGAATACGGGACAAGTGCAAAGAGGGGCGGACAAGTGCAAAGAGGGACGGACAAGGGCAAATAGGAGCGGACAAGGGCAAAGAGGGGCGGAGAAGTGCGGAGAAAACGCGACAAGGGCAAAGAGGGGCGCACAATGGCAAAGAGGGGCGGACAAGTGCAAAGAGGGGCGGAGAAGGGAAGAGAGGGGCGGAGAAGGGGAAAGAGGGGCGGACAAGGGCAAAGAGGGGTGGACAAGGGCAAAGAGGGGCAGACAAGTGCAAAGAGGGACGGAGAATATGGGATAATAGCAAAGAGGGGCTGAGAAGGTCAAAGAGGGGCAGAGAAGGGCAAAGAGGTGCAGAGAAGGGCAAAGAGGGGCACAGAAGGGCAAAGAGGGGCGGAAAAGGGAAAAGACGGGCGGACAAGTGCAAAGAGGGTCGCACAAGGGGAAAGGTGTCGGACAAGGGGAAAAAACGGACGGATAAGTGCAAAGACGGGCGGAGAAGTGCGAGAATACGGGACAAGGGCAAAGAGGGGCAAAGAAGTGCGGCGAATACGGGACAAGGGCAAAAAGTGGCGGACAAGGGCAAAGAGGGGCAGACAAGGGCAAAGAGTGGCGGACAAGGGCAAAGAGTGGCAGACAAGGGCAAAGAGGGGCGGACAAGGGGAAAGAGGGGCGGAGAAGGGAAAAGAGGTGCGGACAAGTGCGGAGAATACGGGACAAGGGCAAAGAGGGGCGGACAAAGGGAAAGAGGGGCGGAGAAGTGCGGAGAATACGGGACAAGGGCAAAGAGGGGCGGACAATGGCAAAGAGGAGCGGAGAAGTGCGGAGAACACAGGAGAAGCGCAAAGAGAGACGGACAAAAGCAAAGAGGGGCCAACAAGGGCAAAGAGGGGCAGACAAGGGCAAAGAGGGACGGACAAGGGCAAAGAGGGTCTGAGAAGTGCGGAGAACACAGGACATGGGCAAAGAGAGGTGGGTAAGGGCAAAGAGGGGCCGACAAGGGGAAAGAGGGGCGGACAAGGGCAAAGAGGGTCTGACAATGGCAAAGACAAGCGGACAAATGCAAAGAGGGGCGGAAAAGGGCAAAGAGGGGCGGACAATGGGAAAAAACGGACTGACAATGGGAAAAAACGGACGGACTATGGAAAAGACGGGCGGAGAATTGCGGAGAATACGGGAGAAGTGCAAAGAGGGGCGGACAAGGGCAAAGAGTTGCGGAAAAGGTCAAAGAGTGGCGGACAAAGGCAAAGAGGGGCGGAGAATACGTGACAAGGTCAAAGAGGGGAGGTTAAGGTCAAAGAGGGGCGGAGAAGGGCAAAGCGGGACGGAGAAGGGGAAAGAGGTTTGGAGAAGTGCGGAGAATACGGGACAAGGGCAAATTGTGGCGGAGAAGTGCGGAGAATACGGGACAAGGGCAAAGAGGGGCGGAGAAGGGCCAAGAGGGGCGGACAAGAGCAAAGAGGGGCAGAAAAGGATAAAGAGGGGCGGAAAAAGAAAAGAGGGGTGGACCAGGGCAAAGAGGGGTGGACAAATCAAAGAGGGGAGGAGAAGTGCGGAAAATACGGTACAAGGGCAAAGAGGGGCGGACAAGGGCAAAGAGAGTCGGACAAATGTCATGGAGGGGCAGACAAGGGCAAAGAGAGGTGGACAATGGCAAAGAGGGGCGGACAAGGGCAAAGAGGGTCGAACAACGGCAAAGAGGGGCGAAGAAGTGCAAAGAGGGTCGGACAAGGACAAAGAGGAGCGGACAAGTGTAAAGAGGGGCGGACAAGGGCAAAGAGGGTCAGACAAGGGCAAAGAGTGTAGGACAAGGGTAAAGAGGGGCGGAGAAGTGCAAGGAGTTGCGGAGAAGTGCAAGGAGGGGCGGATAAGGGCAAAGAGGGGCGGACAAGGGCAAAGAGGAGCGGAGAAGGGCAAAGAGTGGCGGACAATGGCAAAGAGGGGCGGGCAAGGTCAAAGAGGGGCGGACAAGGGCAAAGAAGGGCGGACAAGTGCAAAGAGGGGCGTACAAGTGCGGAGAATACACGACAAGTGTAAAGAGGGGCGGACAAGTGCAAAGAGGGACGGACAAGGGCAAATAGGAGCGGACAAGGGCAAAGAGGGGCGGAGAAGTGCGGAGAAAACGCGACAAGGGCAAAGAGGGGCGCACAATGGCAAAGAGGGGCGGACAAGGGCAAAGAGGGGCGGAGAAGGGAAGAGAGGGGCGGAGAAGGGGAAAGAGGGGCGGACAAGGGCAAAGAGGGGTGGACAAGGGCAAAGAGGGGCAGACAAGTGCAAAGAGGGACGGAGAATACGGGATAATAGCAAAGAGGGGCTGAGAAGGTCAAAGAGGGGCAGAGAAGGGCAAAGAGGTGCAGAGAAGGGCAAAGAGGGGCACAGAAGGGCAAAGAGGGGCGGAAAAGGGAAAAGACGGGCGGACAAGTGCAAAGAGGGTCGCACAAGGGGAAAGGTGTCGGACAAGGGGAAAAAACGGACAGAGAAGTGCAAAGACGGGCGGAGAATTGCGGAGAATGCGGGACAAGGGCAAAGAGGGGCAAAGAAGTGCGGCGAATACGGGACAAGGGCAAAAAGTGGCGGACAAGGGCAAAGAGGGGCAGACAAGGGCAAAGAGATGCGGAGAAGGGAAGAGAGGGGCGGAGAAGGGGAAAGAGGGGCGGACAAGGGCAAAGAGGGGTGGACAAGAGCAAAGAGCGGCTGAGAAGGTCAAAGAAGTGCAGAGAAGGGCAAAGAGGTGCAGAGAAGGGCAAAGAGGGGCACACAAGGGCAAAGAGGGGCGGAAAAGGGAAAAGACGGGCGGACAAGTGCAAAGAGGGTCGCACAAGGGGAAAGGTGTCGGACAAGGGGAAAAAACGGATGGATAAGGGCAAAGACGGGCGGAGAAGTGCCGAGAATACGGGACAAGGTCAAAGAGGGGCGGACAATGGCAAAGAGGGTCGGACAAGGGCAAAGAGGGGCGGACTAGGGCGGAGAATAGGGGACAAGGGCAAAGAGGTTCGGACAAGGGCAAAGAGGGACGGACAAGGGCAAAGAGTGTCGGACAAGGGCAACGAGGGGCGGAGAAATGCAGAGAATATGGGACAAGGGCAAAGAGGGGCGGTCAAGGGAAAAGAGGGGCGTAGAATTGAGGAGAATACGGGACAAGGGCAAAGAGGGGTGGAGAAGGGCAAAGAGGGGCGGTCCAGAGCAAATAGGGGCGGAAAAGGGCAAAGAGGGGCGGAAAAAGCAAAGAGGGGCGGACCAGGGCAAAGAGGGGTGGACAAATCAAAGAGGGGAGGAGAAGTGCGGAAAATAAGGGACAAGGGCAAAGAGGGGCGGACAAGGGCAAAGAGTGTCGGACAAATATCATGGAGGGGCGGACAAGGGCAAAGAGAGGTGGACAATGGCAAAGAGGGGCGGACAAGGGCAAAGAGTGTCGGACAATGGCAAAGAGGGGCGGACAAGGGCAAAGAGGGGCAGATAAGTTCAAAGAGGGGTGGAGAAGTGCGGAAAATAAGGGACAAGGTCAAAGAGGGGCGGACAAGGTCAAAGAGGGTCAGAAAAGGGCAAAGCGGGGCTGAGAAGGGCAAAGAGGGGCGGAAAAGTGCAAAAAGGGGTGGACAAGGGCAAAGAGGAATGGACAAGGGCAAAGAGGGGTGAACAAGGGCAAAGAGGGGCGGACAAGGGCAAAGAGGGGCGGACAAGGGCGGAGAACACGGGACAAGATCAAAGAGGATCGGAAAAGGGTAAAGAGGGGCGGACAAGGGCAAAGAGGAGCGGAAAATTGCAAAGAGGGGTGCACAAGGGCAAAGAGGGGCGGAGAAGGGCAAAGAGGAGCGGACAAGGGCAAAGAGGAACGGACAAGGGCAAAGAGGGGTGAACAAGGGCAAAGAGGGGCGGACAAGTGCAAAGCGGGTAGGACACTTGCATGGAGGGATGGACAAGGGCAAAGATTGGCGGACAAGGGCAAAGAGGAGCGGAGAAGTGCGGAAAATACGGCACAAGGTCAAAGACAGGGGGACATGGTTAAAGAGGGGCAGACAAGGTCAAAGAGGGGCGGACAAGGGCAAAGTGGGGTGGACAAAGGCGAAGAGGGGCGGACAAGTGCAAAGAGGGATCGGACAAGAGCAAAGAGGGTCCGACAAGGCCAAAGAGGTGCGGACAAATGCAGACAATACGGGACAAGTGCAAAGATGAGCAGAAGGGTTCGGAGAATACGGGACAAGGGCAAAGAGGAGCGGACAAGGGTAAAGAGGGTCAGACAAGGGCAAAGAGGGGCGGACAAGGGAGGAGAATAATGGACAAATGCAAAGAGGTGCAGAAAAGTGCAAAGAGGGGCGGACAAGGGCAAAGAGGGGCGGACAAGAGCAAAGAGGGGTGGAGAAGGGCAAAGAGGGGCGGACAAGGGAAAAGAGGGGCGGAAAAGGGCAAAGTGGGGCGGAAAAAGAAAAGAGGGGCGGACCAGGGCAAAGAGGGGTGGACAAATCAAAGAGGGGAGGAGAAGTGCGGAAAATACGGGACAAGGGCAAAGAGGGGTGGACAAGGGCAAAGAGAGTCGGACAAATGTCATGGAGGGGCTGACAAGGGCAAAGAGAGGTGGACAATGGCAAAGAGGGGCGGACAAGGGCAAAGAGGGTCGGACAATGGCAAAGAGGGGCGAAGAAGTGCAAAGAGGGTCAGACAAGGACAAAGAGGAGCGGACAAGTGTAAAGAGGGGCGGACAAGGGCAAAGAGGGTCAGACAAGGGCAAAGAGTGTAGGACAAGGGTAAAGAGGGGCGGAGAAGTGCAAGGAGTTGCGGAGAAGTGCAAGGAGGCGCGGATAAGGGCAAAGAGGGGCGGACAAGGGCAAAGAGGGGCGGACAAGGGCAAAGAGGGGCGGAGAAGTGCAGAGAATACGGGACAAGGGCAAAGAGGGGCGGTCAAGGGAAAAGAGGGGCGTAGAATTGAGGAGAATACGGGACAAGGGCAAAGAGGGGTGGAGAAGGGCAAAGAGGGGCGGTCCAGAGCAAATAGGGGCGGAAAAGGGCAAAGAGGGGCGGAAAAAGCAAAGAGGGGCGGACCAGGGCAAAGAGGGGTGGACAAATCAAAGAGGGGAGGAGAAGTGCGGAAAATAAGGGACAAGGGCAAAGAGGGGCGGACAAGGGCAAAGAGTGTCGGACAAATATCATGGAGGGGCGGACAAGGGCAAAGAGAGGTGGACAATGGCAAAGAGGGGCGGACAAGGGCAAAGAGTGTCGGACAATGGCAAAGAGGGGCGGACAAGGGCAAAGAGGGGCAGATAAGTTCAAAGAGGGGTGGAGAAGTGCGGAAAATAAGGGACAAGGTCAAAGAGGGGCGGACAAGGTCAAAGAGGGTCAGAAAAGGGCAAAGCGGGGCTGAGAAGGGCAAAGAGGGGCGGAAAAGTGCAAAAAGGGGTGGACAAGGGCAAAGAGGAATGGACAAGGGCAAAGAGGGGTGAACAAGGGCAAAGAGGGGCGGACAAGGGCAAAGAGGGGCGGACAAGGGCGGAGAACACGGGACAAGATCAAAGAGGATCGGAAAAGGGTAAAGAGGGGCGGACAAGGGCAAAGAGGAGCGGAAAATTGCAAAGAGGGTTGGACAAGGGCAAAGATTGTCGGACAAGGGCAAAGAGGAGCGGAGAAGTGCGGAAAATACGGCACAAGGTCAAAGACAGGGGGACATGGTTAAAGAGGGGCAGACAAGGTCAAAGAGGGGCGGACAAGGGCAAAGTGGGGTGGACAAAGGCGAAGAGGGGCGGACAAGTGCAAAGAGGGATCGGACAAGAGCAAAGAGGGTCCGACAAGGCCAAAGAGGTGCGGACAAATGCAGACAATACGGGACAAGTGCAAAGATGAGCAGAAGGGTTCGGAGAATACGGGACAAGGGCAAAGAGGAGCGGACAAGGGTAAAGAGGGTCAGACAAGGGCAAAGAGGGGCGGACAAGGGAGGAGAATAATGGACAAATGCAAAGAGGTGCAGAAAAGTGCAAAGAGGGGCGGACAAGGGCAAAGAGGGGCGGACAAGAGCAAAGAGGGGTGGAGAAGGGCAAAGAGGGGCGGACAAGGGAAAAGAGGGGCGGAAAAGGGCAAAGTGGGGCGGAAAAGGGCAAAGTGGGGCGGAAAAAGAAAAGAGGGGTGGACAAATCAAAGAGGGGAGGAGAAGTGCGGAAAATACGGGACAAGGGCAAAGAGGGGTGGACAAGGGCAAAGAGAGTCGGACAAATGTCATGGAGGGGCTGACAAGGGCAAAGAGAGGTGGACAATGGCAAAGAGGGGCGGACAAGGGCAAAGAGGGTCGGACAATGGCAAAGAGGGGCGAAGAAGTGCAAAGAGGGTCAGACAAGGACAAAGAGGAGCGGACAAGTGTAAAGAGGGGCGGACAAGGGCAAAGAGGGTCAGACAAGGGCAAAGAGTGTAGGACAAGGGTAAAGAGGGGCGGAGAAGTGCAAGGAGTTGCGGAGAAGTGCAAGGAGGGGCGGATAAGGGCAAAGAGGGGCGGACAAGGGCAAAGAGGGGCGGACAAGGGCAAAGAGGGGCGGAGAAGTGCAGAGAATACGGGACAAGGGCAAAGAGGGGCGGATAATTGCAGAGAATACGGGACAAGGGCAAAGAGGGGCGGAAAAGTGTAAAGAGGGGCGGAGAAGTGCAAAGAGGGTCGGAGAAGTGCAAGGAGGGGCGGATAAGGGCAAAGAGGGGCGGACAAGGGCAAAGAGGGGCGGACAAGGGCTAAGAGGGTCGGACAAGAGCAAAGAGGGGCGGAGAAGTGCGGAGAATACGGGACAAGGGCAAAGAGGGGCGGATAAGTTCAAAGAGGGGCGGAGAAGTGCGGAAAATAAGGGACAAGGGCAAAGAGGGGCGGACAAGTGGAAAGAGGGACGGACAAGGGCAAAGAGGGACGGACAAGGGGAAAGAGGGGCGGACTAGGTGAAGAGTGGCGGACAATTCAAAAAGTGGCGGAAAAGTGAAAAGACATGCGGACAAGGGCAAAGAGTGGCGAACAAGTGCAAAGCGGGTAGGACACTGGCAAGGAGGGGTGGACAAGGGCAAAGATTGGCGGACAAGGGCAAAGAGGGTCGGAGAAGTGCGGAAAATACGGCACAAGGTCAAAGACAGGGGGACATGGTTGAAGAGGGGCAGACAAGTGCAAACAGGGCGGACAAGGGCAAAGAGGGGCAGACAAGGTCAAAGAGGGGCGGACAAGGGCAAAGTGGGGTGGACAAATGCAGACAATACGGGACAAGTGCAAAGATGTGCAGAAGGGTTCGGAGAATACGGGACAAGGGCAAAGAGGAGCGGACAAGGGTAAAGAGGGTCAGACAAGGGCAAAGAGGGGCGGACAAGGGAGGAGAATAATGGACAAATGCAAAGAGGTGCAGACAAGTGCAAAGAGGGGCGGACAAGGGCAAAGAGGGGCGGACAAGGGCAAAGAGAGGCGGAGAAGTGCAAAGAGCGGCGGACAAGGGCAAAGAATGTCAGACAAGGGCGGAGAATATGGGACAAGGGCAAAGAGGGTCAGACAAGGGCAAAGGTGTGCGGACAAAAGTAAAGAGGGGTGGAGAAGGGCAAAGAGGGGCGGAAAAGGGCAAAGAGGGACGGATAAGGGCAAAGAGGGGCGGACAAGGGCAAAGATGGGCGGACAAGTGAAAAGAGGGGCGTAGAATTGAGGAGAATACGGGACAAGGGCAAAGAGGGGCGGAGAAGGGCAAAGAGGGGCGGAGAAGGGAAAAGAGGGGCGTAGAATTGAGGAGAATACGGGACAAGGGTAAAGAGGGGCGGAGAAGGGCAAAGAGGGGCGGACAAGAGCAAAGAGGGGCGGAAAAGGGCAAAGAGGGGCGGAAAAAGAAAAGAGGGGTGGACCAGGGCAAAGAGGGGTGGACAAATCAATGAGGGGAGGAGAAGTGCGGAAAATACGGGACAAGGGCAAAGAGGGGCGGACAAGGGCAAAGAGAGTCGGACAAATGTCATGGAGGGGCGGACAAGGGCAAAGAGAGGTGGACAATGGCAAAGAGGGGCGGACAAGGGCAAAGAGGGTCGGACAATGGCAAAGAGGGGCGAAGAAGTGCAAAGAGGGTCGGACAAGGACAAAGAGGAGCGGACAAGTGTAAAGAGGGGCGGACAAGGGCAAAGAGGGTCAGACAAGGGCAAAGAGTGTAGGACAAGGGTAAAGAGGGGCGGAGAAGTGCAAGGAGTTGCGGAGAAGTGCAAGGAGGGGCGGATAAGGGCAAAGAGGGGCGGACAAGGGCAAAGAGGGGCGGACAAGGGCAAAGAGGGGCGGACAAGGGCAAAGAGGGGCGGACAAGGGCAAAGAGGGGCGGAGAAGTGTGGAGAATACGGGACAAGGCCAAAGAGGTGCGGAAAAGTGTAAAGAGGGGCGGAGAAGTGCAAAGAGAGTCGGAGAAGTGCAAGGAGGGGCGGATAAGGGCAAAGAGGGGCGGACAAGGGCAAAGAAGGGCGGACAAGGGCTAAGAGGGTCGGACAAGAGCAAAGAGAGGCGGAGAAGTGCGGCGAATACGGGAGAAGTGCAAAGAGGGGCGAACAAGGGCAAAGAGTTGCGGAAAAGGTCAAAGAGTGGCGGACAAAGGCAAAGAGGGGCGGAGAATACGTGACAAGGTCAAAGAGGGGAGGGTAAGGTCAAAGAGGGGCGGAGAAGGGGAAAGCGGGACGGAGAAGGGGAAAGAGGTTTGGAGAAGTGCGGAGAATATGGGAAAAGGGCAAATTGTGGCGGAGAAGTGCGGAGAATACGGGACAAGGGCAAAGAGGGGCAGACAAGGACAAAGAGGGGAAGACAAGGGCAAAGAGTGGCAGACAAAGGGCAAAGAGGGATGGACAAGTGCAAAGAGGGGCGCAGAATTGCGGAGAATACGGGACAAGGGCAAAGAGGGGTGGACAAGGGCAAAGAGGGGCAGAGAAGTGCGGAGAATACGGGACACGGGAAAATAGGGGCGGAGAATTGCGGAGAATACGGGACAAGTGCAAAGAGGGGCGGAAAAGGTCAAAGAGGGGCGGACAAGGGCAAAGAAGGGCGGACAAGTGCAAACAGGGGCAAAGAAGGGGAGAGAGGGGCGCACAAGGGGAAAGAGGGGCGCAAAATTTCAAAGAGGGGCACACAAGTGCAAAGAGGGGCGGACAAGTGCAAAGAGTGGCGGACAAGGGCAAAGAGGTGCGGACAAGCGCAAAGAGGGGCTGACAAGATCAAAGATGGTGCGGAGTATTGCGGAGAATACGGGACAAGGGGAAAGAGGGGCGGACAAGGGCAAAGAGGAACGGACAAGGGCTAAGAGGGGCGGAATAGGGGAAAGAGGGGCGGAGAAGTGCGGAGAATACAGGACAAGGGCAAAGAGGGGCGGACAAGTGCAAAGAGGGGCGGAGAAGTGCGGAGAACACGGGACAAGGGCAAAGAGAGGCGGACAAGGGCAAAGAGCAGCCGACAAGGGCCAAGAAGATCAAACCAGGGCAAAGAGGGACAGAAAATGGCAAAGAGGGTCGGACAAGGTCTAAGAGGGGCGGACAAGGGCAAAGACAGGTGGACAATGCCAAAGAAGTTCGGACAATTGAAAGAGCTGCGGAGAAGTGCAAAGAGGGGTTGACAAGGGCAAAGAGGGGCGGACAAGGGCAAAGAGGAGCGGAGAAGTGCAAAGAGGGGCAGACAAGTGCGGTGAATACGGGACAAGGGCAAAGAGGGGCGGAGAAGTGCGCAGAATATGGGAGAAGGGCAAAGAGGAGCAGACAAGTGCAAAGAGGGGAGTAGAAATGCAGAGAATATGAGACAAGGTCAAAGAGGGGCAGACAAGGGCAAAGAGGGGCGGACAAGGGCAAAGAGGGACGGACAAGGGCAAAGAGGGGCGGACAAGGGCAAAGATGGGCGGACAAGGGCAAAGAGGGTTGGAGAAGTGCAGAGAATATGGGACAGGAGTAAAGAGTGGCGGACAAGGGAAAAGAGGTGCGGACAAGGGCAAAGAGGTGCGGACAAGTGCAAAGAGGGGCGGAGAATAGCGGAGAATACGGGACAAGGGCAAAGAGGGGCCGACAAGTGCAAAGAGGGGCGGACAAGAGCAAAGAGGGGCGGACAAGTGCAATGAGGGGTGGAGCAGTGCGGAGAAAACGGGACAAGGGCAAAGAGGGGTGGAGCAGTGCGGAGAAAACGGGACAAGAGAAAAGAGGGGCGGAGAAGTGCGGAGAATACGGGACAAGGGCAAAGAGGGGCGGACAGGGGCAAAGAGGGGCAGAGTAGGGCAAAGAGGGGCGGACAAGGGAAAAGAGGGGCGGACAAGGACAAAGAGGAGTGGAGAAGTGCAAAGAGGGGCAGACAAGTGCTGTGAATACGGGACAAGGGCAAAGAGGGGCGTAGAAGTGTGGAGAATATGGGAGAAGTGCAAAGAGGGGCGGACAAGTGCAAAGAGGGGCGGAAAATGGCAAAGACGGGCGGACAAGTTCAAAGAGGGGTGGACAAGGGCAAAGAGGGGCGGAGAATTGCAGAGAATACGGGACAAGGGCAAAGAGGGTTGGACAAGGACAAAGAATGGCGGACAAGGGCAAAGAGGGGCGGACAAGGGCTAAGAGGGTCTGACAATACGGGACAAGGGCAAAGAGGGGCGGACAAGGGCAAAGAGGTGTGGAGAATTGAGTAGAATAAGGGAGAAGGTCAAAGAGGGGCGGACAAGTGCAAACAGGGGCAAAGAAGGGGAGAGAGGGGCGCACAAGGGGAAAGAGGGGCGCAAAATTTCAAAGAGGGGCACACAAGTGCAAAGAGGGGCGGACAAGTGCAAAGAGGGGCGGACAAGGGCAAAGAGGTGCGGACAAGCGCAAAGAGGGGCTGAAAAGATCAAAGATGGTGCGGACAAGTGCAAAGAGGGGCGGACAAGGGCAAAGAGGTGCGGACAAGCGCAAAGAGGGTCTGACAAGATCAAAGATGGTGCGGAGTATTGCGGAGAATACGGGACAAGGGGAAAGAGGGGCGGACAAGGGCAAAGAGGAACGGACAAGGGCTAAGAGGGGCGGAATAGGGGAAAGAGGGGCGGAGAAGTGCGGAGAATACAGGACAAGGGCAAAGAGGGGCGGACAAGTGCAAAGAGGGGCGGAGAAGTGCGGAGAACACGGGACAAGGGCAAAGAGAGGCGGACAAGGGCAAAGAGCAGCCGACAAGGGCAAAGAAGATCAAACCAGGGCAAAGAGGGACAGAAAATGGCAAAGAGGGTCGGACAAGGTCTAAGAGGGGCGGACAAGGGCAAAGACAGGTGGACAATGCCAAAGAAGTTCGGACAATTGAAAGAGCTGCGGAGAAGTGCAAAGAGGGGTTGACAAGGGCAAAGAGGGGCGGACAAGGGCAAAGAGGAGCGGAGAAGTGCAAAGAGCGGCGGACAAGGGCAAAGAATGTCAGACAAGGGCGGAGAATATGGGACAAGGGCAAAGAGGGTCAGACAAGGGCAAAGAGGGTCAGACAAGGGCAAAGGTGTGCGGACAAGAGCAAAGAGGGGTGGAGAAGGGCAAAGAGGGGCGGAAAAGGGCAAAGAGGGACGGACAAGGGCAAAGAGGGGCGGACAAGGGCAAAGATGGGCGGACAAGGGCAAAGAGGGTTGGAGAAGTGCAGAGAATATGGGACAGGAGTAAAGAGTGGCGGACAAGGGAAAAGAGGTGCGGACAAGGGCAAAGAGGTGCGGACAAGTGCAAAGAGGGGCGGAGAATAGCGGAGAATACGGGACAAGGGCAAAGAGGGGCGGACAAGTGCAAAGAGGGGCGGACAAGAGCAAAGAGGGGCGGACAAGTGCAATGAGGGGCAGACAAGTGAAAGAGGGGCGGACAAGGGCAAAGAGGGGTAGAGCAGTGCGGAGAAAACGGGACAAGGGCAAAGAGGGGTGGAGCAGTGCGGAGAAAACGGGACAAGAGAAAAGAGGGGCGGAGAAGTGCGGAGAATACGGGACAAGGGCAAAGAGGGGCGGACAGGGGCAAAGAGGGGCAGAGTAGGGCAAAGAGGGGCGGACAAGGGAAAAGAGGGGCGGACAAGGACAAAGAGGAGTGGAGAAGTGCAAAGAGGGGCAGACAAGTGCTGTGAATACGGGACAAGGGCAAAGAGAGGCGGACAAGGGCAAAGAGCAGCCGACAAGGGCAAAGAAGATCAAACCAGGGCAAAGAGGGACAGAAAATGGCAAAGAGGGTCGGACAAGGTCTAAGAGGGGGCGGACAAGGGCAAAGACAGGTGGACAATTCCAGAAGTTCGGACAATTGAAAGAGCTGCAGAGAAGTGCAAAGAGGGGTTGACAAGGGCAAAGAGGGGCGGACAAGGGCAAAGAGGAGCGGAGAAGTGCAAAGAGGGGCAGACAAGTGCGGTGAATACGGGACAAGGGCAAAGAGGGGCGGAGAAGTGCGCAGAATATGGGAGAAGGGCAAAGAGGAGCAGACAAGGGCAAAGAGAGGAGTAGAAATGCAGAGAACATGAGACAAGGTCAAAGAGGGGCAGACAAGGGCAAAGAGGCGCGGACAAGGGCAAAGAGGGGCGGAGAAGTGCGGAGAATACGGGACAACGGGAAGGAGGGGCGGACAAGGGCAAAGAGGTGCGGACAAGGGCAAAGAGGGACGGACAAGCGAAAGGGGCGGACTAGGGGAAAGAGTGGCGGAGAAGTGAGGAAAATATGGGACAAGGGCAAAGAGGGGCGGAAATTTCGGAGAATACGGGAGAAGTGCAAAGAGGGGCGGACAAGGGCAAAGAGTTGCGAAAAAAGGTCAAAGAGTGGCGGACAAACGCAAAGAGGAGCGGAGAATACGGGACAAGTTCAAAGTGGGGCGGTTAAGGTCAAAGAGGGGCGGAGAAGGGCAAAGCTGGACGGAGAAGGGGAAAGAGGTTTGGAGAAGTGCGGAGAATACGGGACAAGGGCAAAGTGTGGCGGAGAAGTGCAGAGAATACGGGATAAGGGCAAAGAGGGGCGGACAAGGGCAAAGAGGGGAAGACAAGGGCAAAGAGTGGCGGACAAAGGGCAAAGAGGGATGGACAAGTGCAAAGAGGGGCGCAGAATTGCAGAGAATATGGGACAAGGGCAAAGAGGGGTGGACAAGGGCAAAGAGGGGCAGAGAAGTGCGGAGAATACGGGACACGGGAAAATAGGGGCGGAGAATTGCGGAGAATACGGGACAAGTGCAAAGAGGGGCGGACAAGTGCAAAGAGGGACGGACAAGGGCAAATAGGAGCGGACAAGGGCAAAGAGGGGCGGAGAAGTGCGGAGAAAACGCGACAAGGGCAAAGAGGGGCGCACAATGGCAAAGAGGGGCGGACAAGTGCAAAGAGGGGCGGAGAAGGGAAGAGAGGGGCGGAGAAGGGGAAAGAGGGGCGGACAAGGGCAAAGAGGGGTGGACAAGGGCAAAGAGGGGCAGACAAGTGCAAAGAGGGACGGAGAATATGGGATAATAGCAAAGAGGGGCTGAGAAGGTCAAAGAGGGGCAGAGAAGGGCAAAGAGGTGCAGAGAAGGGCAAAGAGGGGCACAGAAGGGCAAAGAGGGGCGGAAAAGGGAAAAGACGGGCGGACAAGTGCAAAGAGGGTCGCACAAGGGGAAAGGTGTCGGACAAGGGGAAAAAACGGACGGATAAGTGCAAAGACGGGCGGAGAAGTGCGAGAATACGGGACAAGGGCAAAGAGGGGCAAAGAAGTGCGGCGAATACGGGACAAGGGCAAAAAGTGGCGGACAAGGGCAAAGAGGGGCAGACAAGGGCAAAGAGTGGCGGACAAGGGCAAAGAGTGGCAGACAAGGGCAAAGAGGGGCGGACAAGGGGAAAGAGGGGCGGAGAAGGGAAAAGAGGTGCGGACAAGTGCGGAGAATACGGGACAAGGGCAAAGAGGGGCGGACAAAGGGAAAGAGGGGCGGAGAAGTGCGGAGAATACGGGACAAGGGCAAAGAGGGGCGGACAATGGCAAAGAGGAGCGGAGAAGTGCGGAGAACACAGGAGAAGCGCAAAGAGAGACGGACAAAAGCAAAGAGGGGCCAACAAGGGCAAAGAGGGGCAGACAAGGGCAAAGAGGGACGGACAAGGGCAAAGAGGGTCTGAGAAGTGCGGAGAACACAGGACATGGGCAAAGAGAGGTGGGTAAGGGCAAAGAGGGGCCGACAAGGGGAAAGAGGGGCGGACAAGGGCAAAGAGGGTCTGACAATGGCAAAGACAAGCGGACAAATGCAAAGAGGGGCGGAAAAGGGCAAAGAGGGGCGGACAATGGGAAAAAACGGACTGACAATGGGAAAAAACGGACGGACTATGGAAAAGACAGGCGGAGAATTGCGGAGAATACGGGAGAAGTGCAAAGAGGGGCGGACAAGGGCAAAGAGTTGCGGAAAAGGTCAAAGAGTGGCGGACAAAGGCAAAGAGGGGCGGAGAATACGTGACAAGGTCAAAGAGGGGAGGTTAAGGTCAAAGAGGGGCGGAGAAGGGCAAAGCGGGACGGAGAAGGGGAAAGAGGTTTGGAGAAGTGCGGAGAATACGGGACAAGGGCAAATTGTGGCGGAGAAGTGCGGAGAATACGGGACAAGGGCAAAGAGGGGCGGAGAAGGGCCAAGAGGGGCGGACAAGAGCAAAGAGGGGCAGAAAAGGATAAAGAGGGGCGGAAAAAGAAAAGAGGGGTGGACCAGGGCAAAGAGGGGTGGACAAATCAAAGAGGGGAGGAGAAGTGCGGAAAATACGGTACAAGGGCAAAGAGGGGCGGACAAGGGCAAAGAGAGTCGGACAAATGTCATGGAGGGGCAGACAAGGGCAAAGAGAGGTGGACAATGGCAAAGAGGGGCGGACAAGGGCAAAGAGGGTCGAACAACGGCAAAGAGGGGCGAAGAAGTGCAAAGAGGGTCGGACAAGGACAAAGAGGAGCGGACAAGTGTAAAGAGGGGCGGACAAGGGCAAAGAGGGTCAGACAAGGGCAAAGAGTGTAGGACAAGGGTAAAGAGGGGCGGAGAAGTGCAAGGAGTTGCGGAGAAGTGCAAGGAGGGGCGGATAAGGGCAAAGAGGGGCGGACAAGGGCAAAGAGGAGCGGAGAAGGGCAAAGAGTGGCGGACAATGGCAAAGAGGGGCGGGCAAGGTCAAAGAGGGGCGGACAAGGGCAAAGAAGGGCGGACAAGTGCAAAGAGGGGCGTACAAGTGCGGAGAATACACGACAAGTGTAAAGAGGGGCGGACAAGTGCAAAGAGGGACGGACAAGGGCAAATAGGAGCGGACAAGGGCAAAGAGGGGCGGAGAAGTGCGGAGAAAACGCGACAAGGGCAAAGAGGGGCGCACAATGGCAAAGAGGGGCGGACAAGGGCAAAGAGGGGCGGAGAAGGGAAGAGAGGGGCGGAGAAGGGGAAAGAGGGGCGGACAAGGGCAAAGAGGGGTGGACAAGGGCAAAGAGGGGCAGACAAGTGCAAAGAGGGACGGAGAATACGGGATAATAGCAAAGAGGGGCTGAGAAGGTCAAAGAGGGGCAGAGAAGGGCAAAGAGGTGCAGAGAAGGGCAAAGAGGGGCACAGAAGGGCAAAGAGGGGCGGAAAAGGGAAAAGACGGGCGGACAAGTGCAAAGAGGGTCGCACAAGGGGAAAGGTGTCGGACAAGGGGAAAAAACGGACAGAGAAGTGCAAAGACGGGCGGAGAATTGCGGAGAATGCGGGACAAGGGCAAAGAGGGGCAAAGAAGTGCGGCGAATACGGGACAAGGGCAAAAAGTGGCGGACAAGGGCAAAGAGGGGCAGACAAGGGCAAAGAGATGCGGAGAAGGGAAGAGAGGGGCGGAGAAGGGGAAAGAGGGGCGGACAAGGGCAAAGAGGGGTGGACAAGAGCAAAGAGCGGCTGAGAAGGTCAAAGAAGTGCAGAGAAGGGCAAAGAGGTGCAGAGAAGGGCAAAGAGGGGCACACAAGGGCAAAGAGGGGCGGAAAAGGGAAAAGACGGGCGGACAAGTGCAAAGAGGGTCGCACAAGGGGAAAGGTGTCGGACAAGGGGAAAAAACGGATGGATAAGGGCAAAGACGGGCGGAGAAGTGCCGAGAATACGGGACAAGGTCAAAGAGGGGCGGACAATGGCAAAGAGGGTCGGACAAGGGCAAAGAGGGGCGGACTAGGGCGGAGAATAGGGGACAAGGGCAAAGAGGTTCGGACAAGGGCAAAGAGGGACGGACAAGGGCAAAGAGTGTCGGACAAGGGCAACGAGGGGCGGAGAAATGCAGAGAATATGGGACAAGGGCAAAGAGGGGCGGTCAAGGGAAAAGAGGGGCGTAGAATTGAGGAGAATACGGGACAAGGGCAAAGAGGGGTGGAGAAGGGCAAAGAGGGGCGGTCCAGAGCAAATAGGGGCGGAAAAGGGCAAAGAGGGGCGGAAAAAGCAAAGAGGGGCGGACCAGGGCAAAGAGGGGTGGACAAATCAAAGAGGGGAGGAGAAGTGCGGAAAATAAGGGACAAGGGCAAAGAGGGGCGGACAAGGGCAAAGAGTGTCGGACAAATATCATGGAGGGGCGGACAAGGGCAAAGAGAGGTGGACAATGGCAAAGAGGGGCGGACAAGGGCAAAGAGTGTCGGACAATGGCAAAGAGGGGCGGACAAGGGCAAAGAGGGGCAGATAAGTTCAAAGAGGGGTGGAGAAGTGCGGAAAATAAGGGACAAGGTCAAAGAGGGGCGGACAAGGTCAAAGAGGGTCAGAAAAGGGCAAAGCGGGGCTGAGAAGGGCAAAGAGGGGCGGAAAAGTGCAAAAAGGGGTGGACAAGGGCAAAGAGGAATGGACAAGGGCAAAGAGGGGTGAACAAGGGCAAAGAGGGGCGGACAAGGGCAAAGAGGGGCGGACAAGGGCGGAGAACACGGGACAAGATCAAAGAGGATCGGAAAAGGGTAAAGAGGGGCGGACAAGGGCAAAGAGGAGCGGAAAATTGCAAAGAGGGGTGCACAAGGGCAAAGAGGGGCGGAGAAGGGCAAAGAGGAGCGGACAAGGGCAAAGAGGAACGGACAAGGGCAAAGAGGGGTGAACAAGGGCAAAGAGGGGCGGACAAGTGCAAAGCGGGTAGGACACTTGCATGGAGGGATGGACAAGGGCAAAGATTGGCGGACAAGGGCAAAGAGGAGCGGAGAAGTGCGGAAAATACGGCACAAGGTCAAAGACAGGGGGACATGGTTAAAGAGGGGCAGACAAGGTCAAAGAGGGGCGGACAAGGGCAAAGTGGGGTGGACAAAGGCGAAGAGGGGCGGACAAGTGCAAAGAGGGATCGGACAAGAGCAAAGAGGGTCCGACAAGGCCAAAGAGGTGCGGACAAATGCAGACAATACGGGACAAGTGCAAAGATGAGCAGAAGGGTTCGGAGAATACGGGACAAGGGCAAAGAGGAGCGGACAAGGGTAAAGAGGGTCAGACAAGGGCAAAGAGGGGCGGACAAGGGAGGAGAATAATGGACAAATGCAAAGAGGTGCAGAAAAGTGCAAAGAGGGGCGGACAAGGGCAAAGAGGGGCGGACAAGAGCAAAGAGGGGTGGAGAAGGGCAAAGAGGGGCGGACAAGGGAAAAGAGGGGCGGAAAAGGGCAAAGTGGGGCGGAAAAAGAAAAGAGGGGCGGACCAGGGCAAAGAGGGGTGGACAAATCAAAGAGGGGAGGAGAAGTGCGGAAAATACGGGACAAGGGCAAAGAGGGGTGGACAAGGGCAAAGAGAGTCGGACAAATGTCATGGAGGGGCTGACAAGGGCAAAGAGAGGTGGACAATGGCAAAGAGGGGCGGACAAGGGCAAAGAGGGTCGGACAATGGCAAAGAGGGGCGAAGAAGTGCAAAGAGGGTCAGACAAGGACAAAGAGGAGCGGACAAGTGTAAAGAGGGGCGGACAAGGGCAAAGAGGGTCAGACAAGGGCAAAGAGTGTAGGACAAGGGTAAAGAGGGGCGGAGAAGTGCAAGGAGTTGCGGAGAAGTGCAAGGAGGCGCGGATAAGGGCAAAGAGGGGCGGACAAGGGCAAAGAGGGGCGGACAAGGGCAAAGAGGGGCGGAGAAGTGCAGAGAATACGGGACAAGGGCAAAGAGGGGCGGTCAAGGGAAAAGAGGGGCGTAGAATTGAGGAGAATACGGGACAAGGGCAAAGAGGGGTGGAGAAGGGCAAAGAGGGGCGGTCCAGAGCAAATAGGGGCGGAAAAGGGCAAAGAGGGGCGGAAAAAGCAAAGAGGGGCGGACCAGGGCAAAGAGGGGTGGACAAATCAAAGAGGGGAGGAGAAGTGCGGAAAATAAGGGACAAGGGCAAAGAGGGGCGGACAAGGGCAAAGAGTGTCGGACAAATATCATGGAGGGGCGGACAAGGGCAAAGAGAGGTGGACAATGGCAAAGAGGGGCGGACAAGGGCAAAGAGTGTCGGACAATGGCAAAGAGGGGCGGACAAGGGCAAAGAGGGGCAGATAAGTTCAAAGAGGGGTGGAGAAGTGCGGAAAATAAGGGACAAGGTCAAAGAGGGGCGGACAAGGTCAAAGAGGGTCAGAAAAGGGCAAAGCGGGGCTGAGAAGGGCAAAGAGGGGCGGAAAAGTGCAAAAAGGGGTGGACAAGGGCAAAGAGGAATGGACAAGGGCAAAGAGGGGTGAACAAGGGCAAAGAGGGGCGGACAAGGGCAAAGAGGGGCGGACAAGGGCGGAGAACACGGGACAAGATCAAAGAGGATCGGAAAAGGGTAAAGAGGGGCGGACAAGGGCAAAGAGGAGCGGAAAATTGCAAAGAGGGTTGGACAAGGGCAAAGATTGTCGGACAAGGGCAAAGAGGAGCGGAGAAGTGCGGAAAATACGGCACAAGGTCAAAGACAGGGGGACATGGTTAAAGAGGGGCAGACAAGGTCAAAGAGGGGCGGACAAGGGCAAAGTGGGGTGGACAAAGGCGAAGAGGGGCGGACAAGTGCAAAGAGGGATCGGACAAGAGCAAAGAGGGTCCGACAAGGCCAAAGAGGTGCGGACAAATGCAGACAATACGGGACAAGTGCAAAGATGAGCAGAAGGGTTCGGAGAATACGGGACAAGGGCAAAGAGGAGCGGACAAGGGTAAAGAGGGTCAGACAAGGGCAAAGAGGGGCGGACAAGGGAGGAGAATAATGGACAAATGCAAAGAGGTGCAGAAAAGTGCAAAGAGGGGCGGACAAGGGCAAAGAGGGGCGGACAAGAGCAAAGAGGGGTGGAGAAGGGCAAAGAGGGGCGGACAAGGGAAAAGAGGGGCGGAAAAGGGCAAAGTGGGGCGGAAAAGGGCAAAGTGGGGCGGAAAAAGAAAAGAGGGGTGGACAAATCAAAGAGGGGAGGAGAAGTGCGGAAAATACGGGACAAGGGCAAAGAGGGGTGGACAAGGGCAAAGAGAGTCGGACAAATGTCATGGAGGGGCTGACAAGGGCAAAGAGAGGTGGACAATGGCAAAGAGGGGCGGACAAGGGCAAAGAGGGTCGGACAATGGCAAAGAGGGGCGAAGAAGTGCAAAGAGGGTCAGACAAGGACAAAGAGGAGCGGACAAGTGTAAAGAGGGGCGGACAAGGGCAAAGAGGGTCAGACAAGGGCAAAGAGTGTAGGACAAGGGTAAAGAGGGGCGGAGAAGTGCAAGGAGTTGCGGAGAAGTGCAAGGAGGGGCGGATAAGGGCAAAGAGGGGCGGACAAGGGCAAAGAGGGGCGGACAAGGGCAAAGAGGGGCGGAGAAGTGCAGAGAATACGGGACAAGGGCAAAGAGGGGCGGATAATTGCAGAGAATACGGGACAAGGGCAAAGAGGGGCGGAAAAGTGTAAAGAGGGGCGGAGAAGTGCAAAGAGGGTCGGAGAAGTGCAAGGAGGGGCGGATAAGGGCAAAGAGGGGCGGACAAGGGCAAAGAGGGGCGGACAAGGGCTAAGAGGGTCGGACAAGAGCAAAGAGGGGCGGAGAAGTGCGGAGAATACGGGACAAGGGCAAAGAGGGGCGGATAAGTTCAAAGAGGGGCGGAGAAGTGCGGAAAATAAGGGACAAGGGCAAAGAGGGGCGGACAAGTGGAAAGAGGGACGGACAAGGGCAAAGAGGGACGGACAAGGGGAAAGAGGGGCGGACTAGGTGAAGAGTGGCGGACAATTCAAAAAGTGGCGGAAAAGTGAAAAGACATGCGGACAAGGGCAAAGAGTGGCGAACAAGTGCAAAGCGGGTAGGACACTGGCAAGGAGGGGTGGACAAGGGCAAAGATTGGCGGACAAGGGCAAAGAGGGTCGGAGAAGTGCGGAAAATACGGCACAAGGTCAAAGACAGGGGGACATGGTTGAAGAGGGGCAGACAAGTGCAAACAGGGCGGACAAGGGCAAAGAGGGGCAGACAAGGTCAAAGAGGGGCGGACAAGGGCAAAGTGGGGTGGACAAATGCAGACAATACGGGACAAGTGCAAAGATGTGCAGAAGGGTTCGGAGAATACGGGACAAGGGCAAAGAGGAGCGGACAAGGGTAAAGAGGGTCAGACAAGGGCAAAGAGGGGCGGACAAGGGAGGAGAATAATGGACAAATGCAAAGAGGTGCAGACAAGTGCAAAGAGGGGCGGACAAGGGCAAAGAGGGGCGGACAAGGGCAAAGAGAGGCGGAGAAGTGCAAAGAGCGGCGGACAAGGGCAAAGAATGTCAGACAAGGGCGGAGAATATGGGACAAGGGCAAAGAGGGTCAGACAAGGGCAAAGGTGTGCGGACAAAAGTAAAGAGGGGTGGAGAAGGGCAAAGAGGGGCGGAAAAGGGCAAAGAGGGACGGATAAGGGCAAAGAGGGGCGGACAAGGGCAAAGATGGGCGGACAAGTGAAAAGAGGGGCGTAGAATTGAGGAGAATACGGGACAAGGGAAAAGAGGGGCGGAGAAGGGCAAAGAGGGGCGGAGAAGGGAAAAGAGGGGCGTAGAATTGAGGAGAATACGGGACAAGGGTAAAGAGGGGCGGAGAAGGGCAAAGAGGGGCGGACAAGAGCAAAGAGGGGCGGAAAAGGGCAAAGAGGGGCGGAAAAAGAAAAGAGGGGTGGACCAGGGCAAAGAGGGGTGGACAAATCAATGAGGGGAGGAGAAGTGCGGAAAATACGGGACAAGGGCAAAGAGGGGCGGACAAGGGCAAAGAGAGTCGGACAAATGTCATGGAGGGGCGGACAAGGGCAAAGAGAGGTGGACAATGGCAAAGAGGGGCGGACAAGGGCAAAGAGGGTCGGACAATGGCAAAGAGGGGCGAAGAAGTGCAAAGAGGGTCGGACAAGGACAAAGAGGAGCGGACAAGTGTAAAGAGGGGCGGACAAGGGCAAAGAGGGTCAGACAAGGGCAAAGAGTGTAGGACAAGGGTAAAGAGGGGCGGAGAAGTGCAAGGAGTTGCGGAGAAGTGCAAGGAGGGGCGGATAAGGGCAAAGAGGGGCGGACAAGGGCAAAGAGGGGCGGACAAGGGCAAAGAGGGGCGGACAAGGGCAAAGAGGGGCGGACAAGGGCAAAGAGGGGCGGAGAAGTGTGGAGAATACGGGACAAGGCCAAAGAGGTGCGGAAAAGTGTAAAGAGGGGCGGAGAAGTGCAAAGAGAGTCGGAGAAGTGCAAGGAGGGGCGGATAAGGGCAAAGAGGGGCGGACAAGGGCAAAGAAGGGCGGACAAGGGCTAAGAGGGTCGGACAAGAGCAAAGAGAGGCGGAGAAGTGCGGCGAATACGGGAGAAGTGCAAAGAGGGGCGAACAAGGGCAAAGAGTTGCGGAAAAGGTCAAAGAGTGGCGGACAAAGGCAAAGAGGGGCGGAGAATACGTGACAAGGTCAAAGAGGGGAGGGTAAGGTCAAAGAGGGGCGGAGAAGGGGAAAGCGGGACGGAGAAGGGGAAAGAGGTTTGGAGAAGTGCGGAGAATATGGGAAAAGGGCAAATTGTGGCGGAGAAGTGCGGAGAATACGGGACAAGGGCAAAGAGGGGCAGACAAGGACAAAGAGGGGAAGACAAGGGCAAAGAGTGGCAGACAAAGGGCAAAGAGGGATGGACAAGTGCAAAGAGGGGCGCAGAATTGCGGAGAATACGGGACAAGGGCAAAGAGGGGTGGACAAGGGCAAAGAGGGGCAGAGAAGTGCGGAGAATACGGGACACGGGAAAATAGGGGCGGAGAATTGCGGAGAATACGGGACAAGTGCAAAGAGGGGCGGAAAAGGTCAAAGAGGGGCGGACAAGGGCAAAGAAGGGCGGACAAGTGCAAACAGGGGCAAAGAAGGGGAGAGAGGGGCGCACAAGGGGAAAGAGGGGCGCAAAATTTCAAAGAGGGGCACACAAGTGCAAAGAGGGGCGGACAAGTGCAAAGAGTGGCGGACAAGGGCAAAGAGGTGCGGACAAGCGCAAAGAGGGGCTGACAAGATCAAAGATGGTGCGGAGTATTGCGGAGAATACGGGACAAGGGGAAAGAGGGGCGGACAAGGGCAAAGAGGAACGGACAAGGGCTAAGAGGGGCGGAATAGGGGAAAGAGGGGCGGAGAAGTGCGGAGAATACAGGACAAGGGCAAAGAGGGGCGGACAAGTGCAAAGAGGGGCGGAGAAGTGCGGAGAACACGGGACAAGGGCAAAGAGAGGCGGACAAGGGCAAAGAGCAGCCGACAAGGGCCAAGAAGATCAAACCAGGGCAAAGAGGGACAGAAAATGGCAAAGAGGGTCGGACAAGGTCTAAGAGGGGCGGACAAGGGCAAAGACAGGTGGACAATGCCAAAGAAGTTCGGACAATTGAAAGAGCTGCGGAGAAGTGCAAAGAGGGGTTGACAAGGGCAAAGAGGGGCGGACAAGGGCAAAGAGGAGCGGAGAAGTGCAAAGAGGGGCAGACAAGTGCGGTGAATACGGGACAAGGGCAAAGAGGGGCGGAGAAGTGCGCAGAATATGGGAGAAGGGCAAAGAGGAGCAGACAAGTGCAAAGAGGGGAGTAGAAATGCAGAGAATATGAGACAAGGTCAAAGAGGGGCAGACAAGGGCAAAGAGGCGCGGACAAGGGCAAAGAGGGGCGGAGAAGTGCGGAGAATACGGGACAACGGGAAGGAGGGGCGGACAAGAGCAAAGAGGTGCGGACAAGGGCAAAGAGGGACGGACAAGCGAAAGGGGCGGACTAGGGGAAAGAGTGGCGGAGAAGTGAGGAAAATATGGGACAAGGGCAAAGAGGGGCGGAAATTTCGGAGAATACGGGAGAAGTGCAAAGAGGGGCGGACAAGGGCAAAGAGTTGCGAAAAAAGGTCAAAGAGTGGCGGACAAACGCAAAGAGGAGCGGAGAATACGGGACAAGGTCAAAGTGGGGCGGTTAAGGTCAAAGAGGGGCGGAGAAGGGCAAAGCTGGACGGAGAAGGGGAAAGAGGTTTGGAGAAGTGCGGAGAATACGGGACAAGGGCAAAGTGTGGCGGAGAAGTGCAGAGAATACGGGATAAGGGCAAAGAGGGGCGGACAAGGGCAAAGAGGGGAAGACAAGGGCAAAGAGTGACGGACAAAGGGCAAAGAGGGATGGACAAGTGCAAAGAGGGGCGCAGAATTGCAGAGAATATGGGACAAGGGCAAAGAGGGGTGGACAAGGGCAAAGAGGGGCAGAGAAGTGCGGAGAATACGGGACACGGGAAAATAGGGGCGGAGAATTGCGGAGAATACGGGACAAGTGCAAAGAGGGGCGGACAAGTGCAAAGAGGGACGGACAAGGGCAAATAGGAGCGGACAAGGGCAAAGAGGGGCGGAGAAGTGCGGAGAAAACGCGACAAGGGCAAAGAGGGGCGCACAATGGCAAAGAGGGGCGGACAAGTGCAAAGAGGGGCGGAGAAGGGAAGAGAGGGGCGGAGAAGGGGAAAGAGGGGCGGACAAGGGCAAAGAGGGGTGGACAAGGGCAAAGAGGGGCAGACAAGTGCAAAGAGGGACGGAGTATATGGGATAATAGCAAAGAGGGGCTGAGAAGGTCAAAGAGGGGCAGAGAAGGGCAAAGAGGTGCAGAGAAGGGCAAAGAGGGGCACAGAAGGGCAAAGAGGGGCGGAAAAGGGAAAAGACGGGCGGACAAGTGCAAAGAGGGTCGCACAAGGGGAAAGGTGTCGGACAAGGGGAAAAAACGGACGGATAAGTGCAAAGACGGGCGGAGAAGTGCGAGAATACGGGACAAGGGCAAAGAGGGGCAAAGAAGTGCGGCGAATACGGGACAAGGGCAAAAAGTGGCGGACAAGGGCAAAGAGGGGCAGACAAGGGCAAAGAGTGGCGGACAAGGGCAAAGAGTGGCAGACAAGGGCAAAGAGGGGCGGACAAGGGGAAAGAGGGGCGGAGAAGGGAAAAGAGGTGCGGACAAGTGCGGAGAATACGGGACAAGGGCAAAGAGGGGCGGACAAAGGGAAAGAGGGGCGGAGAAGTGCGGAGAATACGGGACAAGGGCAAAGAGGGGCGGACAATGGCAAAGAGGAGCGGAGAAGTGCGGAGAACACAGGAGAAGCGCAAAGAGAGACGGACAAAAGCAAAGAGGGGCCAACAAGGGCAAAGAGGGGCAGACAAGGGCAAAGAGGGACGGACAAGGGCAAAGAGGGTCTGAGAAGTGCGGAGAACACAGGACAAGGGCAAAGAGAGGTGGGTAAGGGCAAAGAGGGGCCGACAAGGGGAAAGAGGGGCGGACAAGGGCAAAGAGGGTCTGACAATGGCAAAGACAAGCGGACAAATGCAAAGAGGGGCGGAAAAGGGCAAAGAGGGGCGGACAATGGGAAAAAACGGACTGACAATGGGAAAAAACGGACGGACTATGGAAAAGACGGGCGGAGAATTGCGGAGAATACGGGAGAAGTGCAAAGAGGGGCGGACAAGGGCAAAGAGTTGCGGAAAAGGTCAAAGAGTGGCGGACAAAGGCAAAGAGGGGCGGAGAATACGTGACAAGGTCAAAGAGGGGAGGTTAAGGTCAAAGAGGGGCGGAGAAGGGCAAAGCGGGACGGAGAAGGGGAAAGAGGTTTGGAGAAGTGCGGAGAATACGGGACAAGGGCAAATTGTGGCGGAGAAGTGCGGAGAATACGGGACAAGGGCAAAGAGGGGCGGAGAAGGGCCAAGAGGGGCGGACAAGAGCAAAGAGGGGCAGAAAAGGATAAAGAGGGGCGGAAAAAGAAAAGAGGGGTGGACCAGGGCAAAGAGGGGTGGACAAATCAAAGAGGGGAGGAGAAGTGCGGAAAATACGGTACAAGGGCAAAGAGGGGCGGACAAGGGCAAAGAGAGTCGGACAAATGTCATGGAGGGGCAGACAAGGGCAATGAGAGGTGGACAATGGCAAAGAGGGGCGGACAAGGGCAAAGAGGGTCGGACAACGGCAAAGAGGGGCGAAGAAGTGCAAAGAGGGTCGGACAAGGACAAAGAGGGTCAGACAAGGGCAAAGAGTGTAGGACAAGGGTAAAGAGGGGCGGAGAAGTGCAAGGAGTTGCGGAGAAGTGCAAGGAGGGGCGGATAAGGGCAAAGAGGGGCGGACAAGGGCAAAGAGGAGCGGAGAAGGGCAAAGAGTGGCGGACAATGGCAAAGAGGGGCGGGCAAGGTCAAAGAGGGGCGGACAAGGGCAAAGAAGGGCGGACAAGTGCAAAGAGGGGCGTACAAGTGCGGAGAATACACGACAAGTGTAAAGAGGGGCGGACAAGTGCAAAGAGGGACGGACAAGGGCAAATAGGAGCGGACAAGGGCAAAGAGGGGCGGAGAAGTGCGGAGAAAACGTGACAAGGGCAAAGAGGGGCGCACAATGGCAAAGAGGGGCGGACAAGGGCAAAGAGGGGCGGAGAAGGGAAGAGAGGGGCGGAGAAGGGGAAAGAGGGGCGGACAAGGGCAAAGAGGGGTGGACAAGGGCAAAGAGGGGCAGGCAAGTGCAAAGAGGGACGGAGAATATGGGATAATAGCAAAGAGGGGCTGAGAAGGTCAAAGAGGGGCAGAGAAGGGCAAAGAGGTGCAGAGAAGGGCAAAGAGGGGCACAGAAGGGCAAAGAGGGGCGGAAAAGGGAAAAGACGGGCGGACAAGTGCAAAGAGGGTCGCACAAGGGGAAAGGTGTCGGACAAGGGGAAAAAACGGACAGAGAAGTGCAAAGACGGGCGGAGAATTGCGGAGAATGCGGGACAAGGGCAAAGAGGGGCAAAGAAGTGCGGCGAATACGCGACAAGGGCAAAAAGTGGCGGACAAGGGCAAAGAGGGGCAGACAAGGGCAAAGAGATGCGGAGAAGGGAAGAGAGGGGCGGAGAAGGGGAAAGAGGGGCGGACAAGGGCAAAGAGGGGTGGACAAGAGCAAAGAGCGGCTGAGAAGGTCAAAGAAGTGCAGAGAAGGGCAAAGAGGTGCAGAGAAGGGCAAAGAGGGGCACACAAGGGCAAAGAGGGGCGGAAAAGGGAAAAGACGGGCGGACAAGTGCAAAGAGGGTCGCACAAGGGGAAAGGTGTCGGACAAGGGGAAAAAACGGATGGATAAGGGCAAAGACGGGCGGAGAAGTGCCGAGAATACGGGACAAGGTCAAAGAGGGGCGGACAATGGCAAAGAGGGTCGGACAAGGGCAAAGAGGGGCGGACTAGGGCGGAGAATAGGGGACAAGGGCAAAGAGGGTCGGACAAGGGCAAAGAGGGACGGACAAGGGCAAAGAGTGTCGGACAAGGGCAAAGAGGGGCGGAGAAATGCAGAGAATATGGGACAAGGGCAAAGAGGGGCGGTCAAGGGAAAAGAGGGGCGTAGAATTGAGGAGAATACGGGACAAGGGCAAAGAGGGGTGGAGAAGGGCAAAGAGGGGCGGTCCAGAGCAAATAGGGGCGGAAAAGGGCAAAGAGGGGCGGAAAAAGCAAAGAGGGGCGGACCAGGGCAAAGAGGGGTGGACAAATCAAAGAGGGGAGGAGAAGTGCGGAAAATAAGGGACAAGGGCAAAGAGGGGCGGACAAGGGCAAAGAGTGTCGGACAAATATCATGGAGGGGCGGACAAGGGCAAAGAGAGGTGGACAATGGCAAAGAGGGGCGGACAAGGGCAAAGAGTGTCGGACAATGGCAAAGAGGGGCGGACAAGGGCAAAGAGGGGCAGATAAGTTCAAAGAGGGGTGGAGAAGTGCGGAAAATAAGGGACAAGGTCAAAGAGGGGCGGACAAGGTCAAAGAGGGTCAGAAAAGGGCAAAGCGGGGCTGAGAAGGGCAAAGAGGGGCGGAAAAGTGCAAAAAGGGGTGGACAAGGGCAAAGAGGAATGGACAAGGGCAAAGAGGGGTGAACAAGGGCAAAGAGGGGCGGACAAGGGCAAAGAGGGGCGGACAAGGGCGGAGAACATGGGACAAGATCAAAGAGGATCGGAAAAGGGTAAAGAGGGGCGGACAAGGGCAAAGAGGAGCGGAAAATTGCAAAGAGGGGTGCACAAGGGCAAAGAGGGGCGGAGAAGGGCAAAGAGGAGCGGACAAGGGCAAAGAGGAACGGACAAGGGCAAAGAGGGGTGAACAAGGGCAAAGAGGGGCGGACAAGTGCAAAGCGGGTAGGACACTTGCAAGGAGGGTTGGACAAGGGCAAAGATTGGCGGACAAGGGCAAAGAGGAGCGGAGAAGTGCGGAAAATACGGCACAAGGTCAAAGACAGGGGGACATGGTTAAAGAGGGGCAGACAAGGTCAAAGAGGGGCGGACAAGGGCAAAGTGGGGTGGACAAAGGCGAAGAGGGGCGGACAAGTGCAAAGAGGGATCGGACAAGAGCAAAGAGGGTCCGACAAGGCCAAAGAGGTGCGGACAAATGCAGACAATACGGGACAAGTGCAAAGATGAGCAGAAGGGTTCGGAGAATACGGGACAAGGGCAAAGAGGAGCGGACAAGGGTAAAGAGGGTCAGACAAGGGCAAAGAGGGGCGGACAAGGGAGGAGAATAATGGACAAATGCAAAGAGGTGCAGAAAAGTGCAAAGAGGGGCGGACAAGGGCAAAGAGGGGCGGACAAGGGCAAAGAGGGGCGGACAAGAGCAAAGAGGGGTGGAGAAGGGCAAAGAGGGGCGGACAAGGGAAAAGAGGGGCGGAAAAGGGCAAAGTGGGGCGGAAAAAGAAAAGAGGGGCGGACCAGGGCAAAGAGGGGTGGACAAATCAAAGAGGGGAGGAGAAGTGCGGAAAATACGGGACAAGGGCAAAGAGGGGTGGACAAGGGCAAAGAGAGTCGGACAAATGTCATGGAGGGGCTGACAAGGGCAAAGAGAGGTGGACAATGGCAAAGAGGGGCGGACAAGGGCAAAGAGGGTCGGACAATGGCAAAGAGGGGCGAAGAAGTGCAAAGAGGGTCAGACAAGGACAAAGAGGAGCGGACAAGTGTAAAGAGGGGCGGACAAGGGCAAAGAGGGTCAGACAAGGGCAAAGAGTGTAGGACAAGGGTAAAGAGGGGCGGAGAAGTGCAAGGAGTTGCGGAGAAGTGCAAGGAGGGGCGGATAAGGGCAAAGAGGGGCGGACAAGGGCAAAGAGGGGCGGATAATTGCAGAGAATACGGGACAAGGGCAAAGAGGGGCGGAAAAGTGCAAAGAGGGTCGGAGAAGTGCAAGGAGGGGCGGATAAGGGCAAAGAGGGGCGGACAAGGGCAAAGAGGGGCGGACAAGGGCTAAGAGGGTCGGACAAGAGCAAAGAGAGGCGGAGAAGTGCGGAGAATACGGGACAAGGGCAAAGAGGGGCGGAGAAGTTCAAAGAGGGGCGGAGAAGTGCGGAAAATAAGGGACAAGGGCAAAGAGGGGCGGACAAGTGGAAAGAGGGACGGACAAGGGCAAAGAGGGACGGACAAGGGGAAAGAGGGGCGGACTAGGTGAAGAGTGGCGGACAATTCAAAAAGTGGCGGAAAAGTGAAAAGACATGCGGACAAGGGCAAAGAGTGGCGAACAAGTGCAAAGCGGGTAGGACACTGGCAAGGAGGGGTGGACAAGGGTAAAGATTGGCGGACAAGGGCAAAGAGGGTCGGAGAAGTGCGGAAAATACGGCACAAGGTCAAAGACAGGGGGACATGGTTGAAGAGGGGCAGACAAGTGCAAACAGGGCGGACAAGGGCAAAGAGGGGCAGACAAGGTCAAAGAGGGGCGGACAAGGGCAAAGTGGGGTGGACAAAGGCGAAGACGGGCGGACAAGGGCAAAGAGGGATCGGACAAGAGCAAAGAGGGTCCGACAAGGCCAAAGAGGTGCGGACAAATGCAGACAATACGGGACAAGTGCAAAGATGTGCAGAAGGGTTCGGAGAATACGGGACAAGGGCAAAGAGGAGCGGACAAGGGTAAAGAGGGTCAGACAAGGGCAAAGAGGGGCGGACAAGGGAAAAGAGGGGCGGACAAGGGCAAAGAGAGGCGGAGAAGTGCAAAGAGCGGCGGACAAGGGCAAAGAATGTCAGACAAGGGCAAAGAGGGGCGGACAAGGGAGGAGAATAATGGACAAATGCAAAGAGGTGCAGACAAGTGCAAAGAGGGGCGGACAAGGGCAAAGAGGGGCGGACAAGGGCAAAGAGAGGCGGAGAAGTGCAAAGAGCGGCGGACAAGGGCAAAGAATGTCAGACAAGGGCGGAGAATATGGGACAAGGGCAAAGAGGGTCAGACAAGGGCAAAGAGGGTCAGACAAGGGCAAAGGTGTGCGGACAAGAGCAAAGAGGGGTGGAGAAGGGCAAAGAGGGGCGGAAAAGGGCAAAGAGGGACGGATAAGGGCAAAGAGGGGCGGACAAGGGCAAAGATGGGCGGACAAGTGAAAAGAGGGGCGTAGAATTGAGGAGAATACGGGACAAGGGCAAAGAGGGGCGGAGAAGGGCAAAGAGGGGCGGACAAGGGAAAAGAGGGGCGTAGAATTGAGGAGAATACGGGACAAGGGCAAAGAGGGGCGGAGAAGGGCAAAGAGGGGCGGACAAGAGCAAAGAGGGGCGGAAAAGGGCAAAGAGGGGCGGAAAAAGAAAAGAGGGGTGGACCAGGGCAAAGAGGGGTGGACAAATCAATGAGGGGAGGAGAAGTGCGGAAAATACGGGACAAGGGCAAAGAGGGGCGGACAAGGGCAAAGAGAGTCGGACAAAAGTCATGGAGGGGCGGACAAGGGCAAAGAGAGGTGGACAATGGCAAAGAGGGGCGGACAAGGGCAAAGAGGGTCGGACAATGGCAAAGAGGGGCGAAGAAGTGCAAAGAGGGTCGGACAAGGACAAAGAGGAGCGGACAAGTGTAAAGAGGGGCGGACAAGGGCAAAGAGGGTCAGACAAGGGCAAAGAGTGTAGGACAAGGGTAAGAGGGGCGGAGAAGTGCAAGGAGTTGCGGAGAAGTGCAAGGAGGGGCGGATAAGGGCAAAGAGGGGCGGACAAGGGCAAAGAGGGGCGGACAAGGGCAAAGAGGGGCGGACAAGGGCAAAGAGGGGCGTAGAATTGAGGAGAATACGGGACAAGGCCAAAGAGGTTCGGAAAAGTGTAAAGAGGGGCGGAGAAGTGCAAAGAGAGTCGGAGAAGTGCAAGGAGGGGCGGATAAGGGCAAAGAGGGGCGGACAAGGGCAAAGAAGGGCGGACAAGGGCTAAGAGGGTCGGACAAGAGCAAAGAGAGGCGGAGAAGTGCGGCGAATACGGGACAAGGGCAAAGAGGGGCGGATAATTGCGGAGAATATGGGAAAAGAGCAAAGCGGTGCGGAAAAGATTGGAGAATACGGGAAAAGGGAAAAGAGGGGTGGACAAGGGCGGAGAATAGGTTACAAGGACAAAGAGGTGTGGACAAGGGCAAAGAGGTGTGGACAAGGGCAAAGAGGGGCGGACAAGTGCAAAGAGGGGTGGAGAAGAGCAAAGAGTGTCGGATAAGGGCAAAGAGGGGCGGACAAGGGCAAAGAGGGGCGGACCAGGGCAAAGAGGGGTGGACAAGGGCAAAGAAGGGTGGACAAGGGCAAAGAGGGGCAGACAAGTGCGGAGAATAAGGGACAAGTGCAAAGAGGGGCAGACAAGGGCAAACAGGGGCGGACAAGTGCAAATAGTGGCGGACAAGTGGAAAGAGGGGCGGAGAATTGCTTAGAATACAGGAGAAAGGCAAAGAGGTGCGGACAAGGGGAAAGAGGGGCGGAAAAGGGCAAAGAGGGGTGGAGAATACGGGACAAGGGCAAAGAGGGGCGGACAAGGCCAAAGAGTTGCGGAGAAATGCGTAGAATAAGGGACAAGGACAAAGAGGGGCGGACAATGGGAAAGAGGGGCGCACAAGGGCAAAGAGGGGCGCAAAAGTGCAAAGAGGGGCATACAAGGGCAAAGAGGGGCGGACAAGGGCAAAGAGGGGAGGACAAGCGCAAAGAGGGGTAGACAAGGGCTAAGAGGGGCGGATAAGGGGAAAGAGGGTCTGACAAGGGCAAAGAGGGTCGGACAAGGGCAAAGAGGGGCGGAGAAGGGCAAAGAAGGGGCGGAGAAGAGCGGAGAATACTGGACAATGGCAAAGTTGTGTGGACAAGTGCAAAGAGGGGTGGAGAAGGGCAAAGAGGGGCGGACAAGGGCAAAGAGGGGCGGACAAGGGCAAAGAGGGGCGGACAAGGGCAAAAAGAGTCGGAGAATTGCGGAGAATATGGGACAAGGGCAAACAGGGTCGGACAAGGGCAAACAGGGTCGGACAAGGGCAAACAGGGGTGGACAAGGGAAAAGACGGGATGGCAAGTGCAAGGAGGGGCGGACAAGTGTAGAGAATATGGGACCAGGGCAAAGTGGGGGAAGAAGTGTGGAGAATACGGGACAAGGGCTAAGAGGAGCGGTGAAGGGCAAAGAGGGGTGGTGAAGGGCAAAGAGGTGCGGACAAGGGCAAAGAGGGGCGGACAAGGGCAAAGAGGATCGGACAAGGGCAAAGAGGGGCGGACAAATGGCAAAGAGGGGCGGACCAGGGCAAAGAGGGGCGGACAAGGGCAAGGAGGGGCGGAAAAGTGCAGAGAATACGGGACAAGGGCAAAAAGGGGTGGACAAGGGCAAAGAGGGGCGGACAAGTGGAAAGAAGGACGGACAAGGGCAAAGAGGGACGTACAAGGGGAAAGAGGGGCGGACTAGATGAAGAGTGGCGGACAATTCAAAAAGTGGCGAACAAGGGAAAAGACATGCGGACAAGGGCAAAGAGTGGCGAACAAGGGCAAAGAGGGGCGGACAAGTGCAAAGAGGGGCGGACAAAGGCAAAGAGGTCTGGACAAGTGCAAAGAGGGGCGGAGAAGTGCGGAGAATACGGGACAAGGGCAAAGAGGGGCGGACAACGGCAAAGAGGGTCGGACAAGAGCAAAGAGGGGCGGACAACGGCAAAAACGGGGCGGACCAGGGCAAAGAGGGGCGGACAAGAGCAAAGTGGGTCGGAGAATTGCCGAAAATACGGGAGAAGTGCATAGAGGGTCGGACAAGGGCAAAGAGGTTCGGACAAGGGCAAGGAGGGGCGGAAAAGGGCAAAGAGGGGCGGAGAAGTGCCGAAAATACGGGAGAAGTGCATAGAGGGTCGGACAAGGGCAAAGATCGTCGGACAACGGGCAAAGATGGTCAGAGAAGCGCAAAAAGGGTCAGACAAGGTCAAAGAGGGGTGAACAAGGGAAAAGAGGGGAGGAAAAGTGCAAAGAGGGGTGGACAAGGGCAAAGAGTGTCGGACAAGGGCAAAGAGTGGCGGACAAGGGCAAAGAGGGGCGGAGAAATGCAGAGAATATGGGACAAGGGCAAAGAGGGGCGGTCAAGGGAAAAGAGGGGCGTAGAATTGAGGAGAATACGGGACAAGGGCAAAGAGGGGCGGAGAAGGGCCAAGAGGGGCGTTCCAGAGCAAAGATAGGCGGAAATGGGCAAAGAGGGGCAGAAAAAGCAAAGAGGGGCGCACCAGGGCAAAGAGGGGTGGACAAATCAAAGAGGGGAGGAGAAGTGCGGAAAATACGGGACAAGGGCAAAGAGTGTCGGATAAGGGCAAAGAGGGGCGGACAAGGGCAAAGAGGGGCGGACCAGGGCAAAGAGGGGTGGACAAGGGCAAAGAAGGGTGGACAAGGGCAAAGAGGGGCAGACAAGTGCGGAGAATAAGGGACAAGTGCAAAGAGGGGCAGACAAGGGCAAACAGGGGCGGACAAGTGCAAATAGTGGCGGACAAGTGGAAAGAGGGGCGGAGAATTGCTTAGAATACAGGAGAAAGGCAAAGAGGTGCGGACAAGGGGAAAGAGGGGCGGAAAAGGGCAAAGAGGGGTGGAGAATACGGGACAAGGGCAAAGAGGGGCGGACAAGGCCAAAGAGTTGCGGAGAAATGCGTAGAATAAGGGACAAGGACAAAGAGGGGCGGACAAGGGCAAAGAGGGGCGGACAATGGGAAAGAGGGGCGCACAAGGGCAAAGAGGGGCGCAAAAGTGCAAAGAGGGGCATACAAGGGCAAAGAGGGGCGGACAAGGGCAAAGAGGGGAGGACAAGCGCAAAGAGGGGTAGACAAGGGCTAAGAGGGGCGGACAAGGGTAAAGAGGGGCGGATAAGGGGAAAGAGGGTCTGACAAGGGCAAAGAGGGTCGGACAAGGGCAAAGAGGGGCGGAGAAGGGCAAAGAAGGGGCGGAGAAGTGCGGAGAATATTGGACAATGGCAAAGTTGTGTGGACAAGTGCAAAGAGGGGCGGAGAAGGGCAAAGAGGGGCGGACAAGGGCAAAGAGGGGCGGACAAGGGCAAAGAGGGGCGGACAAGGGCAAAAAGAGTCGGAGAATTGCGGAGAATATGGGACAAGGGCAAACAGGGTCGGACAAGGGCAAACAGGGTTGGACAAGGGCAAACAGGGGTGGACAAGGGAAAAGACGGGATGGCAAGTGCAAGGAGGGGCGGACAAGTGTAGAGAATATGGGACCAGGGCAAAGTGGGGGAAGAAGTGTGGAGAATACGGGACAAGGGCTAAGAGGAGCGGTGAAGGGCAAAGAGGGGTGGTGAAGGGCAAAGAGGTGCGGACAAGGGCAAAGAGGGGCGGACAAGGGCAAAGAGGATCGGACAAGGGCAAAGAGGGGCGGACAAAGGGCAAAGAGGGGCGGACCAGGGCAAAGAGGGGCGGACCAGGGCAAAGAGGGGCGGACAAGGGCAAGGAGGGGCAGAAAAGTGCAGAGAATAAGGAACAAGGGCAAAAAGGGGTGGACAAGGGCAAAGAGGGGCGGACAAGTGGAAAGAAGGACGGACAAGGGCAAAGAGGGACGTACAAGGGGAAAGAGGGGCGGACTAGATGAAGAGTGGCGGACAATTCAAAAAGTGGCGAACAAGGGAAAAGACATGCGGACAAGGGCAAAGAGTGGCGAACAAGGGCAAAGAGGGGCGGACAAGTGCAAAGAGGGGCGGACAAAGGCAAAGAGGTCTGGACAAGTGCAAAGAGGGGCGGAGAAGTGCGGAGAATACGGGACAAGGGCAAAGAGGGGCGGACAACGGCAAAGAGGGTCGGACAAGAGCAAAGAGGGGCGGACAACGGCAAAAACGGGGCGGACCAGGGCAAAGAGGGGCGGACAAGAGCAAAGTGGGTCGGAGAATTGCCGAAAATACGGGAGAAGTGCATAGAGGGTCGGACAAGGGCAAAGAGGTTCGGACAAGGGCAAGGAGGGGCGGAAAAGGGCAAAGAGGGGCGGAGAAGTGCCGAAAATACGGGAGAAGTGCATAGAGGGTCGGACAAGGGCAAAGATCGTCGGACAACGGGCAAAGATGGTCAGAGAAGCGCAAAAAGGGTCAGACAAGGTCAAAGAGGGGTGAACAAGGGAAAAGAGGGGAGGAAAAGTGCAAAGAGGGGTGGACAAGGGCAAAGAGTGTCGGACAAGGGCAAAGAGTGGCGGACAAGGGCAAAGAGGGGCGGAGAAATGCAGAGAATATGGGACAAGGGCAAAGAGGGGCGGTCAAGGGAAAAGAGGGGCGTAGAATTGAGGAGAATACGGGACAAGGGCAAAGAGGGGCGGAGAAGGGCCAAGAGGGGCGTTCCAGAGCAAAGAGGGGCGGAAAAGGGCAAAGAGGGGCGGAAAAAGCAAAGAGGGGCGCACCAGGGCAAAGAGGGGTGGACAAATCAAAGAGGGGAGGAGAAGTGCGGAAAATACGGGACAAGGGCAAAGAGGGGCGGACAAGGGCAAAGAGGGGCGGACAAATATCATGGAGGGGCGGACAAGGGCAAAGAGAGGTGGACAATGGCAAAGAGGGGCGGACAAGGGCAAAGAGGGTCGGACAATGGCAAAGAGGGGCGGACAAGGGCAAAGAGGGGCGGATAAGTTCAAAGAGGGGCGGAGAAGTGCGGAAAATAAGGGACAAGGTCAAAGAGGGGCGGACAAGTTCAAAGAGGGTCAGAAAAGGGCAAAGCGGGGCTGAGAAGGGCAAAGAGGGGCGGAAAAGGGCAAAAATGGGTGGACAAGGGCCAAGAGGGTCGGACAAGGGCAAACAGAGGCAGACCAGGGCAAAGAGGAGCGGACAAGGGCAAATAGGGGCGGACAAGGGCAAAGAGTGTCCGACATGTGCAAAGGTGTGTGGACAAGAGCAAAGAGGGGCGGAGAAGGGCGGAGAACACGGGACAGGATCAAAGAGGATCGGAAAAGGGCAAAGAGGGGCGGACAAGGGCAAAGAGGAGTGGAAAATTGCAAAGAGGGGTGCACAAGGGTAAAGAGGGGTGGACAAGGGCATAGAGGGGCGGAGAATTGCTGAGAATATGGGCAAGGGCAAAGAGGGGCGGAGAAGGGCAAAGAGGAGCGGACAAGGGCAAAGAGGAACGGACAAGAGCAAAGAGGGGTGAACAAGGGCAAAGAGGGGCGGACAAGTGCAAAGCGGGTAGGACACTGGCAAGGAGGGGTGGACAAGGGCAATGATTGGCGGACAAGGGCAAAGAGGGGCGGAGAAGTGCGGAAAATACGGCACAAGGTCAAAGACAGGGGGACATGGTTAAAGAGGGGCAGACAAGTGCAAACAGGGCGGACAAGGGCAAAGAGGGGCAGACAAGGTCAAAGAGGGGCGGACAAGGGCAAAGAGGGGCGGACAGGCAAAAAGGGTCGGAGAAGTGCGCAGAATACGGGACAAGGGCAAAGAGGGGCGGACAAGGGCAAAGAGGGATGGACAAGTGCAAAGAGGGGCGGACAAGAACAAAGAGGGTCGGACAAGGGCACAGAGGGGCGGATAGTTGCGGAGAATACGGGACAAGAGCAAAGAGGGGCGGACAAGGGCAAAGAGGGGTGGAGAATTGCGAATAATATGGGACAAGGGAAAAGACGGGCGGAGAAGTGCGGAGAATACGGGGCAAGGGCACAGATGGGCGGACAAGCGCAAAGAGGGGCGGACAAGTGGAAAGAGGGGCGGACAAGGGAAAGAGGTTCGGACAAAGGCAAAGAGGGGCGGACAAGGGCAAAGAGGGGCGGACAAGTGCGGAGAATACGGGACAAGTGCAAAGAGGGGTGGACAAGTGCAAAGAGGGGTGGACAAGGGCAAAGAGGGTCGGACAAATATCATGGAGGGGCGGACAAGGGCAAAGAGAGGTGGACAATGGCAAAGAGGGGCGGACAAGGGCAAAGAGGGTCGGACAATGGCAAAGAGGGGCGGACAAGGGCAAAGAGGGGCGGATAAGTTCAAAGAGGGGCGGAGAAGTGCGGAAAATAAGGGACAAGGTCAAAGAGGGGCGGACAAGGTCAAAGAGGGTCAGAAAAGGGCAAAGCGGGGCTGAGAAGGGCAAAGAGGGGCGGAAAAGGGCAAAAAGGGGTGGACAAGGGCCAAGAGGGTCGGACAAGGGCAAACAGAGGCGGACCAGGGCAAAGAGGAGCGGACAAGGGCAAATAGGGGCGGACAAGGGCAAAGAGTGTCCGACTTGTGCAAAGGTGTGTGGACAAGAGCAAAGAGGGGCGAAGAAGTGCGGAGAACACGGGACAGGATCAAAGAGGTTCGGAAAAGGGCAAAGAGGGGCGGACAAGGGCAAAGAGGAGCGGAAAATTGCAAAGAGGGGTGCACAAGGGTAAAGAGGGGCGGACAAGTGCAAAGCGGGTAGGACACTGGCAAGAAGGGGTGGACAAGTGTAAAGATTGGCGGACAAGGGCAAAGAGGGGCGGAGAAGTGCGGAAAATACGGCACAAGGTCAAAGACAGGGGGACATGGTTAAAGAGGGGCAGACAAGTGAAAACAGGGCGGACAAGGGCAAAGAGGGGCAGACAAGGTCAAAGAGGGGCGGACAAGGGCAAAGTGGGGTGGACAAAGGCGAAGACGGGCGGACAAGGGCAAAGAGGGATCGGACAAGAGCAAAGAGGGTCCGACAAGGCCAAAGAGGTGCGGACAAATGCAGACAATAAGGGACAAGTGCAAAGATGAGCAGAAGGGTTCGGAGAATACGGGACAAGGGCAAAGAGGAGCGGACAAGGGTAAAGAGGGTCAGACAAGGGCAAAGAGGGGCGGACAAGGGAGGAGAATAATGGACAAATGCAAAGAGGTGCAGACAATTGCAAAGGGGGACGGACAAGGGCAAAGAGCTGCGGAAAAGGGCAAAGAGAGGCGGAGAAGTGCAAAGAGCGGCGGACAAGGGCAAAGAATGTCAGACAAGGGCGGAGAATACGGGACAAGGGCAAAGAGGGTCAGACAAGGGCAAAGAGGGTCGGACAAGGGCAAAGGTGTGCGGACAAGAGCAAAGAGAGGAGGAGAAGGGCAAAGGGGCGGAAAAGGGCAAAGAGGGACGGACAAGGGCAAAGAGAGGCGGACAAGGGCAAAGAAGGGGCGGACAAGGGCAAAGAGTGACGGAGAATTGCCGAGAATACGGGACAAGGGCAAAGAGGGTCAGACAAGGGCAAAGAGGGGCGGACAAGGGCAAAGAGGATCGGACAAGGGCAAAGAGGGGCGGACAAAGGGCAAAGAGGGGCGGACCAGGGCAAAGAGGGGCGGACCAGGGCAAAGAGGGGCGGACAAGGGCAAGGAGGGGCAGAAAAGTGCAGAGAATAAGGAACAAGGGCAAAAAGGGGTGGACAAGGGCAAAGAGGGGCGGACAAGTGGAAAGAAGGACGGACAAGGGCAAAGAGGGACGTACAAGGGGAAAGAGGGGCGGACTAGATGAAGAGTGGCGGACAATTCAAAAAGTGGCGAACAAGGGAAAAGACATGCGGACAAGGGCAAAGAGTGGCGAACAAGGGCAAAGAGGGGCGGACAAGTGCAAAGAGGGGCGGACAAAGGCAAAGAGGTCTGGACAAGTGCAAAGAGGGGCGGAGAAGTGCGGAGAATACGGGACAAGGGCAAAGAGGGGCGGACAACGGCAAAGAGGGTCGGACAAGAGCAAAGAGGGGCGGACAACGGCAAAAACGGGGCGGACCAGGGCAAAGAGGGGCGGACAAGAGCAAAGTGGGTCGGAGAATTGCCGAAAATACGGGAGAAGTGCATAGAGGGTCGGACAAGGGCAAAGAGGTTCGGACAAGGGCAAGGAGGGGCGGAAAAGGGCAAAGAGGGGCGGAGAAGTGCCGAAAATACGGGAGAAGTGCATAGAGGGTCGGACAAGGGCAAAGATCGTCGGACAACGGGCAAAGATGGTCAGAGAAGCGCAAAAAGGGTCAGACAAGGTCAAAGAGGGGTGAACAAGGGAAAAGAGGGGAGGAAAAGTGCAAAGAGGGGTGGACAAGGGCAAAGAGTGTCGGACAAGGGCAAAGAGTGGCGGACAAGGGCAAAGAGGGGCGGAGAAATGCAGAGAATATGGGACAAGGGCAAAGAGGGGCGGTCAAGGGAAAAGAGGGGCGTAGAATTGAGGAGAATACGGGACAAGGGCAAAGAGGGGCGGAGAAGGGCCAAGAGGGGCGTTCCAGAGCAAAGAGGGGCGGAAAAGGGCAAAGAGGGGCGGAAAAAGCAAAGAGGGGCGCACCAGGGCAAAGAGGGGTGGACAAATCAAAGAGGGGAGGAGAAGTGCGGAAAATACGGGACAAGGGCAAAGAGGGGCGGACAAGGGCAAAGAGGGGCGGACAAATATCATGGAGGGGCGGACAAGGGCAAAGAGAGGTGGACAATGGCAAAGAGGGGCGGACAAGGGCAAAGAGGGTCGGACAATGGCAAAGAGGGGCGGACAAGGGCAAAGAGGGGCGGATAAGTTCAAAGAGGGGCGGAGAAGTGCGGAAAATAAGGGACAAGGTCAAAGAGGGGCGGACAAGTTCAAAGAGGGTCAGAAAAGGGCAAAGCGGGGCTGAGAAGGGCAAAGAGGGGCGGAAAAGGGCAAAAATGGGTGGACAAGGGCCAAGAGGGTCGGACAAGGGCAAACAGAGGCAGACCAGGGCAAAGAGGAGCGGACAAGGGCAAATAGGGGCGGACAAGGGCAAAGAGTGTCCGACATGTGCAAAGGTGTGTGGACAAGAGCAAAGAGGGGCGGAGAAGGGCGGAGAACACGGGACAGGATCAAAGAGGATCGGAAAAGGGCAAAGAGGGGCGGACAAGGGCAAAGAGGAGTGGAAAATTGCAAAGAGGGGTGCACAAGGGTAAAGAGGGGTGGACAAGGGCATAGAGGGGCGGAGAATTGCTGAGAATATGGGCAAGGGCAAAGAGGGGCGGAGAAGGGCAAAGAGGAGCGGACAAGGGCAAAGAGGAACGGACAAGAGCAAAGAGGGGTGAACAAGGGCAAAGAGGGGCGGACAAGTGCAAAGCGGGTAGGACACTGGCAAGGAGGGGTGGACAAGGGCAATGATTGGCGGACAAGGGCAAAGAGGGGCGGAGAAGTGCGGAAAATACGGCACAAGGTCAAAGACAGGGGGACATGGTTAAAGAGGGGCAGACAAGTGCAAACAGGGCGGACAAGGGCAAAGAGGGGCAGACAAGGTCAAAGAGGGGCGGACAAGGGCAAAGAGGGGCGGACAGGCAAAAAGGGTCGGAGAAGTGCGCAGAATACGGGACAAGGGCAAAGAGGGGCGGACAAGGGCAAAGAGGGATGGACAAGTGCAAAGAGGGGCGGACAAGAACAAAGAGGGTCGGACAAGGGCACAGAGGGGCGGATAGTTGCGGAGAATACGGGACAAGAGCAAAGAGGGGCGGACAAGGGCAAAGAGGGGTGGAGAATTGCGAATAATATGGGACAAGGGAAAAGACGGGCGGAGAAGTGCGGAGAATACGGGGCAAGGGCACAGATGGGCGGACAAGCGCAAAGAGGGGCGGACAAGTGGAAAGAGGGGCGGACAAGGGAAAGAGGTTCGGACAAAGGCAAAGAGGGGCGGACAAGGGCAAAGAGGGGCGGACAAGTGCGGAGAATACGGGACAAGTGCAAAGAGGGGTGGACAAGTGCAAAGAGGGGTGGACAAGGGCAAAGAGGGTCGGACAAATATCATGGAGGGGCGGACAAGGGCAAAGAGAGGTGGACAATGGCAAAGAGGGGCGGACAAGGGCAAAGAGGGTCGGACAATGGCAAAGAGGGGCGGACAAGGGCAAAGAGGGGCGGATAAGTTCAAAGAGGGGCGGAGAAGTGCGGAAAATAAGGGACAAGGTCAAAGAGGGGCGGACAAGGTCAAAGAGGGTCAGAAAAGGGCAAAGCGGGGCTGAGAAGGGCAAAGAGGGGCGGAAAAGGGCAAAAAGGGGTGGACAAGGGCCAAGAGGGTCGGACAAGGGCAAACAGAGGCGGACCAGGGCAAAGAGGAGCGGACAAGGGCAAATAGGGGCGGACAAGGGCAAAGAGTGTCCGACTTGTGCAAAGGTGTGTGGACAAGAGCAAAGAGGGGCGAAGAAGTGCGGAGAACACGGGACAGGATCAAAGAGGTTCGGAAAAGGGCAAAGAGGGGCGGACAAGGGCAAAGAGGAGCGGAAAATTGCAAAGAGGGGTGCACAAGGGTAAAGAGGGGCGGACAAGTGCAAAGCGGGTAGGACACTGGCAAGAAGGGGTGGACAAGTGTAAAGATTGGCGGACAAGGGCAAAGAGGGGCGGAGAAGTGCGGAAAATACGGCACAAGGTCAAAGACAGGGGGACATGGTTAAAGAGGGGCAGACAAGTGAAAACAGGGCGGACAAGGGCAAAGAGGGGCAGACAAGGTCAAAGAGGGGCGGACAAGGGCAAAGTGGGGTGGACAAAGGCGAAGACGGGCGGACAAGGGCAAAGAGGGATCGGACAAGAGCAAAGAGGGTCCGACAAGGCCAAAGAGGTGCGGACAAATGCAGACAATAAGGGACAAGTGCAAAGATGAGCAGAAGGGTTCGGAGAATACGGGACAAGGGCAAAGAGGAGCGGACAAGGGTAAAGAGGGTCAGACAAGGGCAAAGAGGGGCGGACAAGGGAGGAGAATAATGGACAAATGCAAAGAGGTGCAGACAATTGCAAAGGGGGACGGACAAGGGCAAAGAGCTGCGGAAAAGGGCAAAGAGAGGCGGAGAAGTGCAAAGAGCGGCGGACAAGGGCAAAGAATGTCAGACAAGGGCGGAGAATACGGGACAAGGGCAAAGAGGGTCAGACAAGGGCAAAGAGGGTCGGACAAGGGCAAAGGTGTGCGGACAAGAGCAAAGAGAGGAGGAGAAGGGCAAAGGGGCGGAAAAGGGCAAAGAGGGACGGACAAGGGCAAAGAGAGGCGGACAAGGGCAAAGAAGGGGCGGACAAGGGCAAAGAGTGACGGAGAATTGCCGAGAATACGGGACAAGGGCAAAGAGGGTCAGACAAGGGCAAAGAGGGGCGGACAAGGGAAAAGAGGGGCGTAGAATTGAGGAGAATACGGGACAAGTGCAAAGAGGGGTGGACAAGGGCAAAGAGGGGCGGACAAGGGCAAAGAGGGGCGGACAAGGGCAAAGAGGGGCGGAGAAGTGCGGAGAATATGGGACAAGGGCAAAGAGGGGCGGACAAGGGCAAAGAGGGGCGGATAATGGCAAAGAGGGGCTGACAAGGGCAAAGAGGGTCGGACAAGGGCAAAGAGGGTCGGACAAGTGCAAACAGGGGCGGACAACTGCAAAGAGGGTCGGACAAGTGCAAAGAGGGGCGGACAAGTGCGGAGAATACGGGACAAGTGCAAAGAGGGGCGGACAAGGGCAAATAGGTGCGGACAATGGCAAAGAGGGGCAGAGTATTGCGGAGAATACGGGACAAGGGCAAAGAGTGGCGGACAAGGGCAAAGAGGGGCGGATAAGGGCAAAGAGGGATGGACAAGGGCAAAGAGAGTAGGACAAGGGCAAAGAGGGGCGGACAAGTGCAAAGAAGGGACGGAGAAGTGCCGAGAATACTGGACAAGGGCAAAGAGATGCGGATAAGGGCAAAGTGGGGCGGAGAAGGGCAAAGAGGGGCGGACAATGGCAAAGAGGGGCGGACAGGCAAAAAGGGTCGGAGAAGTGCGCAGAATACGGGACAAGGGCAAAGAGGGGCGGACAAGGGCAAAGAGGGATGGACAAGTGCAAAGAGGGGCGGACAAGAACAAAGAGGGTCGGACAAGGGCACAGAGGGGCGGATAGTTGCGGAGAATACGGGACAAGAGCAAAGAGGGGCGGACAAGGGCAAAGAGGGGTGGAGAATTGCGAATAATATGGGACAAGGGAAAAGACGGGCGGAGAAGTGCGGAGAACACGGGAGAAGTGCAAAGAGGGGCGAAGAAGGGCAAAGAGGGGTGGACAAAGGCAAAGAAGGGTTGAGAAGGGTAAAGAGGGGCGGAGAAGACGGGACAAGTTTAAAGAGGGGCAGACAAGGTCAAAGAGGAGTGGAGTAGGGCAAAGAGGGGCGGATAAGGTGAAAGAGTTTCGGAGAAGTGCAGAGTATACGGGAAAAAGGCAAAGAGGGGCGGACAAGGGCAAAAAGGGGCGGAAAAGGGCAAAGAGGGGCGCACAAGTGTAAACAGGGGGGCAGAAGCGCAAATAGGGGCGCACAAGTGCAAAGAGGGGGGGACAAGTTCAAAGAGGGGCGGACTAGGGCAAAGAGGATTGGACAAGGGCAAAGAGGGGCGGAGAATACGGGACAAGGGCAAAGAGGGGCGGATAAGGGAAAGAGGGGCGGACAAGTGCAAAGAGGGGCGGACAAGGGCAGAAACGGGCGGACAAGGGCAAAGAGAGGTGGACAAGGGTAAAGAGGGGCAGACAAGTGCGGAGAATACATGACAAGAGTAAAGAGGGTCGGAGAAGGGCAGAGAATTCGGGAGAAGGGCAAAAATGGCGGACAAGGGCAGAGAGGGGCAGACAAGGGAAAAGAGGGGCGGACAAGAGCAAAGAGGGGTGGACAAGGGCAAAGAGGAACGGACAAGGCTAAAGAGGGGCGGACAAGGGCAAAAAGGGGCGGACAAGTGCAAGGAGGGCCTGACAATTGCAAAGAGGTTCGGACAAGTGCAAAGAGGGGCGGACAAGGGCAAAGAAGGGGCGGAGAATTGCGGAGAATACTGGACAAGGGCACAGAGGGGCGGACAAGGGTAAAGAAGGGCAGACAAGTGCAAAGAGGTGTGGACAAGGGAAAGAGGTTCGGACAACTGCAAAGAGGGGCGAACAAGGGCAAAGAGGTGCGGAAAAGGGCAAAGATGGGCGGAGAATAGCGGAGAATACGGGACAAGAGCCAAGAGGGTCGGAGAAGTGCGGAGAATAGGGGACAAGGTCAAAAAGGGGTGGACAAGGGCAAAGAAGGGCGGACAAGGTCAAAGAGGGGCGGACAAGGGCAAAGACGGGCGGACAAAGGCAAAGAGGGTCGGACAAGGACAAAGAGGGGCGGAAAAGGGCAAAGAGGGGCGGACAAGGGTAAAGAGGGGCGGAAAAAAGCTAAGACAGGCGGAAAAGTGCAAAGACGGGCGGATAAGGGCAAAGAGGGGCGGAGAAGGGCAAAGACTGGCGGAGAAGGGCAAAGACTGGTGGAGAAGGGCAAAGATGGGTGGAGAAGTGCGGAGAATACGGGACAAGGGCAAAGAGGGTCGGACAAGGGCAAAGAGGGTCGGACAAGTGCAAACAGGGGCGGACAACTGCAAAGAGGGTCGGACAAGTGCAAAGAGGGGCGGACAAGTGCGGAGAATACGGGACAAGTGCAAAGAGGGGCGGACAAGGGCAAATAGGTGCGGACAATGGCAAAGAGGGGCAGAGTATTGCGGAGAATACGGGACAAGGGCAAAGAGTGGCGGACAAGGGCAAAGAGGGGCGGATAAGGGCAAAGAGGGATGGACAAGGGCAAAGAGAGTAGGACAAGGGCAAAGAGGGGCGGACAAGTGCAAAGAAGGGACGGAGAAGTGCCGAGAATACTGGACAAGGGCAAAGAGATGCGGATAAGGGCAAAGTGGGGCGGAGAAGGGCAAAGAGGGGCGGACAATGGCAAAGAGGGGCGGACAGGCAAAAAGGGTCGGAGAAGTGCGCAGAATACGGGACAAGGGCAAAGAGGGGCGGACAAGGGCAAAGAGGGATGGACAAGTGCAAAGAGGGGCGGACAAGAACAAAGAGGGTCGGACAAGGGCACAGAGGGGCGGATAGTTGCGGAGAATACGGGACAAGAGCAAAGAGGGGCGGACAAGGGCAAAGAGGGGTGGAGAATTGCGAATAATATGGGACAAGGGAAAAGACGGGCGGAGAAGTGCGGAGAACACGGGAGAAGTGCAAAGAGGGGCGAAGAAGGGCAAAGAGGGGTGGACAAAGGCAAAGAAGGGTTGAGAAGGGTAAAGAGGGGCGGAGAAGACGGGACAAGTTTAAAGAGGGGCAGACAAGGTCAAAGAGGAGTGGAGTAGGGCAAAGAGGGGCGGACAAGGGCAAAGAGGGGCGGACAAGGGCAAAGAGGGGCGGACAAGGGCAAAGAAGGGGCGGAGAAGTGCGGAGAATACGGGGCAAGGGCACAGATGGGCGGACAAGCGCAAAGAGGGGCGGACAAGTGGAAAGAGGGGCGGACAAGGGAAAGAGGTTCGGACAAAGGCAAAGAGGGGCGGACAAGGGCAAAGAGGGGCGGACAAGTGCGGAGAATACGGGACAAGTGCAAAGAGGGGTGGACAAGTGCAAAGAGGGGTGGACAAGGGCAAAGAGGGGCGGACAAGGGCAAAGAGGGGCGGACAAGGGCAAAGAGGGGCGGACAAGGGCAAAGAGGGGCGGAGAAGTGCGGAGAATATGGGACAAGGGCAAAGAGGGGCGGACAAGGGCAAAGAGGGGCTGACAAGGGCAAAGAGGGTCGGACAAGGGCAAAGAGGTGCAGACAAGTGCAAACAGGGGCGGACAACTGCAAAGAGGGTCGGACAAGTGCAAAGAGGGGCGGACAAGTGCGGAGAATACGGGACAAGTGCAAAGAGGGGTGGACAAGGGCAAATAGGTGCGGACAATGGCAAAGAGGGGCAGAGTATTGCGGAGAATACGGGACAAGGGCAAAGAGTGGCGGACAAGGACAAAGAGGGGCGGATAAGGGCAAAGAGGGATGGACAAGGGCAAAGAGAGTCGGACAAGGGCAAAGAGGGGCGGACAATTGCGGAGAATACGGGACAAGTGCAAAGAGGGGTGGACGAGGGCAAAGAGGGGCGGACAAGGGCAAAGAAGGGGCGGAGAAGTGCCGAGAATAATGGACAAGTGCAAAGAGTTGCAGAGAAGGGCAAAGTGGGGCGGAGAAGGGCAAAGAGGGGTGGACAATAGCAAAGAGGGGCGGACAGGCAAAAAGGGTCGGAGAAGTGCGGAGTATAAGGGACAAGGGCAAAGAGGGGCGGACAAGGGCAAAGAAGGGACGGAGAAGTGCCGAGAATACTGGACAAGGGCAAAGAGATGCGGATAAGGGCAAAGTGGGGCGGAGAAGGGCAAAGAGGGGCGGACAATGGCAAAGAGGGGCGGACAGGCAAAAAGGGTCGGAGAAGTGCGCAGAATACGGGACAAGGGCAAAGAGGGGCGGACAAGGGCAAAGAGGGATGGACAAGTGCAAAGAGGGGCGGACAAGTGCAAAGAGGGGCGGACAAGAACAAAGAGGGTCGGACAAGGGCACAGAGGGGCGGATAGTTGCGGAGAATACGGGACAAGAGCAAAGAGGGGCGGAGAAGGGCAAAGAGGGGCGGACAAAGGCAAAGAAGGGTGGAGAATTGCGAATAATATGGGACAAGGGAAAAGACGGGCGGAGAAGTGCGGAGAACACGGGAGAAGTGCAAAGAGGGGCGAAGAAGTGCAAAGAGGGGCGGACAAAGGCAAAGAAGGGTGGAGAAGGGTAAAGAGGGGCGGAGAATACGGGACAAGTTTAAAGAGGGGCAGACAAGGTCAAAGAGGAGTGGAGTAGGGCAAAGAGGGGCGGATAAGGGGAAAGAGGTTCGGAGAAGTGCAGAGTATACGGGAAAAAGGCAAAGAGGGGCGGACAAGGGCAAAAAGGGGCGGAAAAGGGCAAAGAGGGGCGCACAAGTGTAAACAGGGGGGCAGAAGCGCAAATAGGGGCGCACAAGTGCAAAGAGGGGGGGACAAGTTCAAAAAGGGGCGGACTAGGGCAAAGAGGATTGGACAAGGGCAAAGAGGGGCGGAGAATACGGGACAAGGGCAAAGAGGGGCGGATAAGGGAAAGAGGGGCGGACAAGTGCAAAGAGGGGCGGACAAGGGCAGAAACGGGCGGACAGGGGCAAAGAGAGGCGGACAAGGGTAAAGAGGGGCAGACAAGTGCGGAGAATACATGACAAGAGTAAAGAGGGTCGGAGAAGGGCAGAGAATTCGGGAGAAGGGCAAAAATGGCGGACAAGGGCAGAGAGGGGCAGACAAGGGAAAAGAGGGGCGGACAAGAGCAAAGAGGGGCGGACAAGGGCAAAGAGGAACGGACAAGGCTAAAGAGGGGCGGACAAGGGCAAAAAGGGGCGGACAAGGGCAAGGAGGGCCTGACAATTGCAAAGAGGTTCGGACAAGTGCAAAGAGGGGCGGACTAGGGCAAAGAAGGGGCGGAGAATTGCGGAGAATACTGGACAAGGGCACAGAGGGGCAGACAAGGGTAAAGAAGGGCAGACAAGTGCAAAGAGGTGTGGACAAGGGAAAGAGGTTCGGACAACTGCAAAGAGGGGCGAACAAGGGCAAAGAGGTGCGGAAAAGGGCAAAGATGGGCGGAGAATAGCGGAGAATACGGGACAAGAGCCAAGAGGGTCGGAGAAGTGCGGAGAATACGGGACAAGGTCAAAAAGGGGTGGACAAGGGCAAAGAAGGGCGGACAAGGTCAAAGAGGGGCGGACAAGGGCAAAGACGGGCGGACAAAGGCAAAGAGGGTCGGACAAGGACAAAGAGGGGCGGAAAAGGGCAAAGAGGGGCGGACAAGGGTAAAGAGGGGCGGAAAAAAGCTAAGACAGGCGGAAAAGTGCAAAGACGGGCGGATAAGGGCAAAGAGGGGCGGAGAAGGGCAAAGACTGGCGGAGAAGGGCAAAGATTGGTGGAGAAGGGCAAAGATGGGTGGAGAAGTGCGGAGAATACGGGACAAGGGCAAAGAGGGGCGGACAAGGGCAAAGAGGGGCGGACAAGGGCAAAGAGGGGCGGACAAGGGCAAAGAAGGGGCGGAGAAGTGCGGAGAATACGGGGCAAGGGCACAGATGGGCGGACAAGCGCAAAGAGGGGCGGACAAGTGGAAAGAGGGGCGGACAAGGGAAAGAGGTTCGGACAAAGGCAAAGAGGGGCGGACAAGGGCAAAGAGGGGCGGACAAGGGCGGAGAATACGGGACAAGTGCAAAGAGGGGTGGACAAGTGCAAAGAGGGGTGGACAAGGGCAAAGAGGGGCGGACAAGGGCAAAGAGGGGCGGACAAGGGCAAAGAGGGGCGGACAAGGGCAAAGAGGGGCGGACAAGTGCGGAGAATATGGGACAAGGGCAAAGAGGGGCGGACAAAGGCAAAAAGGGGCGGAAAAGGGCAAAGAGGGGCGCACAAGTGTAAACAGGGGGGCAGAAGCGCAAATAGGGGCGCACAAGTGCAAAGAGGGGGGGACAAGTTCAAAGAGGGGCGGACTAGGGCAAAGAGGATTGGACAAGGGCAAAGAGGGGCGGAGAATACGGGACAAGGGCAAAGATGGGCGGATAAGGGAAAGAGGGGCGGACAAGTGCAAAGAGGGGCGGACAAGGGCAGAAACGGGCAGACAAGGGCAAAGAGAGGCGGACAAGTGTAAAGAGGGGCAGACAAGTGCGGAGAATACATGACAAGAGTAAAGAGGGTCGGAGAAGGGCAGAGAATACGGGAGAAGGGCAAAAATGGCGGACAAGGGCAGAGAGGGGCAGACAAGGGAAAAGAGGGGCGGACAAGAGCAAAGAGGGGCGGACAAGGGCAAAGAGGAACGGACAAGGCTAAAGAGGGGCGGACAAGGGCAAAAAGGGGCGGACAAGGTCAAAAAGGGGCGGACAAGTGCAAGGAGGGCCTGACAATTGCAAAGAGGTTCGGACAAGTGCAAAGAGGGGCGGACAAGGGCAAAGAAGGGCAGACAAGTGCAAAGAGGTGTGGACAAGGGAAAGAGGTTCGGACAACTGCAAAGAGGGGCGAACAAGGGCAAAGAGGTGCGGAAAAGGGCAAAGATGGGCGGAGAATAGCGGAGAATACGTGACAAGAGCCACGAGGGTCGGAGAAGTGCGGAGAATACGGGACAAGGTCAAAAAGGGGTGGACAAGGGCAAAGAAGGGCGGACAAGGTCAAAGAGGGGCGGACAAGGGCAAAGACGGGCGGACAAAGGCAAAGAGGGTCGGACAAGGACAAAGAGGGGCGGAAAAGGGCAAAGAGGGGCGGACAAGGGTAAAGAGGGGCGGAAAAAAGGTAAGACAGGCGGAAAAGTGCAAAGTCGGGCGGATAAGGGCAAAGAGGGGCGGAGAAGGGCAAAGACTGGCGGAGAAGGGCAAAGACTGGTGGAGAAGGGCAAAGATGGGTGGAGAAGTGCGGAGAATACGGGACAAGGGCAAAGAGGGTCGGACAAGGGCAAAGAGGGGCGGACAAGGGCAAAGAGGGGCGGACAAGGGCAAAGAGGGGCGGACAAGGGCAAAGAAGGGGCGGAGAAGTGCGGAGAATACGGGGCAAGGGCACAGATGGGCGGACAAGCGCAAAGAGGGGCGGACAACTGGAAAGAGGGGCGGACAAGGGAAAGAGGTTCGGACAAAGGCAAAGAGGGGCGGACAAGGGCAAAGAGGGGCGGACAAGTGCGGAGAATACGGGACAAGTGCAAAGAGGGGTGGACAAGTGCAAAGAGGGGCGGACAAGGGCAAAGAGGGGCGGACAAGGGCAAAGAGGGGCGGACAAGGGCAAAGAGGGGCGGAGAAGTGCGGAGAATATGGGACAAGGGCAAAGAGGGGCGGACAAGGGCAAAGAGGGGCTGACAAGGGCAAAGAGGGTCGGACAAGGGCAAAGAGGTGCAGACAAGTGCAAACAGGGGCGGACAACTGCAAAGAGGGTCGGACAAGTGCAAAGAGGGGCGGACAAGTGCGGAGAATACGGGACAAGTGCAAAGAGGGGTGGAAAAGGGCAAATAGGTGCGGACAATGGCAAAGAGGGGCAGAGTATTGCGGAGAATACGGGACAAGGGCAAAGAGTGGCGGACAAGGGCAAAGAGGGGCGGATAAGGGCAAAGAGGGATGGACAAGGGCAAAGAGAGTCGGACAAGGGCAAAGAGGGGCGGACAAGGGCAAAGAAGGGGCGGAGAAGTGCCGAGAATACTGGACAAGGGCAAAGAGATGCGGATAAGGGCAAAGTGGGGCGGAGAAGGGCAAAGAGGGGCGGACAATGGCAAAGAGGGGCGGACAGGCAAAAAGGGTCGGAGAAGTGCGCAGAATACGGGACAAGGGCAAAGAGGGGCGGACAAGGGCAAAGAGGGATGGACAAGTGCAAAGAGGGGCGGACAAGAACAAAGAGGGTCGGACAAGGGCACAGAGGGGCGGATAGTTGCGGAGAATACGGGACAAGAGCAAAGAGGGGCGGACAAGGGCAAAGAGGGGTGGACAAGAGCAAAGAGGGGCGGACAAGGGCAAAGAGGGGCGGACAAGGGCAAAGAGGGGCGGAGAATACAGGACAAGGTTAAAGAGGGGCAGACAAGGTCAAAGAGGCGTGGAGTAGGGCAAAGAGGGGCGGATAAGGGGAAAGAGGTTCGGAGAAGTGCAGAGTATACGGGAAAAAGGCAAAGAGGGGCGAACAAGGGCAAAAAGGGGCGGAAAAGGGCAAAGAGGGGCGCACAAGTGTAAACAGGGGGGCAGAAGCGCAAATAGGGGCGCACAAGTGCAAAGAGGGGGGGACAAGTTCAAAGAGGGGCGGACTAGGGCAAAGAGGATTGGACAAGGGCAAAGAGGGGCGGAGAAAACGGGACAAGGGCAAAGAGGGGCGGATAAGGGAAAGAGGGGCGGACAAGTGCAAAGAGGGGCGGACAAGGGCAGAAACGGGCGGACAAGGGCAAAGAGAGGCGGACAAGGGTAAAGAGGGGCAGACGAGTGCGGAGAATACATGACAAGAGTAAAGAGGGTCGGAGAAGGGCGGAGAATTCGGGAGCAGGGCAAAAATGGCGGACAAGGGCAGAGAGGGGCAGACAAGGGAAAAGAGGGGCGGACAAGAGCAAAGAGGGGCGGACAAGGGCAAAGAGGAACGGACAAGGCTAAAGAGGGGCGGACAAGGCTAAAGAGGGGCGGACAAGGGCAAAAAGGGGCGGACAAGTGCAAAGAGGGGCGGACAAGGGCAAAGAAGGGGCGGAGAATTGCGGAGAATACTGGACAAGGGCACAGAGGGGCGGACAAGTGTAAAGAAGGGCGGACAAGTGCAAAGAGGTGTGGACAAGGGAAAGAGGTTCGGACAACTGCAAAGAGGAGCGAACAAGGGCAAAGAGGTGCGGAAAAGGGCAAAGATGGGCGGAGAATAGCGGAGAATACGGGACAAGAGCCAAGAGGGTCGGAGAAGTGCAGAGAATACGGGACAAGGGCAAAAAGGGGTGGACAAGGGCAAAGAAGGGCGGACAAGGTCAAAGAGGGGTGGACAAGGGCAAAGATGGGCGGACAAAGGGAAAGACTGGCGGACAAGGGCAAAGAGGGGCGGACAAGCGCAAAGAGGGGCGGAAAAGGGCAAACAGGGGCGGACAAGGGCAAAGAGGGACGGACATGGGCATAGAGGGGCGGACAAGTTCAAAGAGGGTCGGACAGGGGCAAAGAGGGGCGGACAAGTACAAAGAGGGCAGACAAGGGCAAAGAGGGGCGGAGAAGTGCAAAGAGGGGCGGACAAGTGCAAAGAGGGGCGTACAAGGGCAAAGAGGGGCGGACAAGTTCAAAGAGGGGCGGACAAGTGCAAAGAGGGGTGGACAATTGCGGAGAATACGGGACAAGTGCAAAGAGGGGTGGACGAGGGCAAAGAGGGGCGGACAAGGGCAAAGAAGGGGCGGAGAAGTGCCGAGAATAATGGACAAGTGCAAAGAGTTGCAGAGAAGGGCAAAGTGGGGCGGAGAAGGGCAAAGAGGGGTGGACAATGGCAAAGAGGGGCGGACAGGCAAAAAGGGTCGGAGAAGTGCGGAGTATACGGGACAAGGGCAAAGAGGGTCGGACAAGGGCAAAGAGGGATGGACTAGTGTAAAGAGGGGCAGACAAGAACAAAGAGGGTCGGACAAGGGCACAGAGGGGTGGATAGTTGCGGAGAATACGGGACAAGGGCAAAGAGGGTCGGAAAAGTGCAAAGAGGGTCGGACAAGGGCAAAGAGGGGCGGACAAGGGCAAAGAAGGGGCGGAGAAGTGCCGAGAATACTGGACAAGGGCAAAGAGATGCGGATAAGGGCAAAGTGGGGCGGAGAAGGGCAAAGAGGGGTGGACAATGGCAAAGAGGGGCGGACAGGCAAAAAGGGTCGGAGAAGTGCGGAGAATACGGGACAAGGGCAAAGAGGGGCGGACAAGGGCAAAGAGGGATGGACAAGTGTAAAGAGGGGCAGACAAGAACAAAGAGGGTCGGACAAGGGCACAGAGGGGCGGATAGTTGCGGAGAATACGGGACAAGGGCAAAGAGGGGCGGACAAGGGCAAAGAGGGGTGGAGAATTGCGGATAATATGGGACAAGGGAAAAGAGGTGTGGAGAAGTGCCGAGAATACGGGACAAATGCAAAGAGGGGCGAACAAGGCCGAAGAGGGGCGGAAAAGTGCAAAGAAGGGCGGACAAGGGCAAAGAGGGGCGGAGAATACAGGACAAGGTTAAAGAGGGGCAGACAAGGTCAAAGAGGCGTGGAGTAGGGCAAAGAGGGGCGGATAAGGGGAAAGAGGTTCGGAGAAGAGCGGAGTATACGGGAAAAAGGCAAAGAGGGGCGGACAAGGGCAAAAAGGGGCGGAAAAGGGCAAAGAAGGGCGCACAAGTGCAAAGAGGGTGGGACAAGTTCAAAGAGGGGCGGACTAGGGCAAAGAGGGTTAGACAAGGGCAAAGAGGGGCGGAGAATACGGGACAAGGGCAAAGAGGGGCGGATAACGGCAGAGACGGGCGGACAAGGGCAAAGAGGGGCGGAAAAGGGTAAAGAGGGGCAGACAAGTGTGGAGAATACATGACAAGAGCAAAGAGGGGCGGAGAAGTGCGGAAAATTCGGGACAAGGGCAAAAATGGCGGACAATGCAGAGAGGGGCAGACAAGGGAAAAGAGGGGCGGACAAGAGCAAAGAGGGGCGGACAAGGGCAAAGAGGGGCGGACAAGGGCAAAGAGGAACGGACAAGGGCAAAAAGGGGTGCACAAGGGCAAAAAGGGGCGGACAAGTGCAAGGAGGGTCGGACAAGTGCAAAGAGGGGCGGACAAGGGCAAAGAGAAGCGGAGAAGGGCAAAGAGGGGTGGAGAAGTGCGGAGAATACGGGACAAGGGCAAAGAGGGATCGGACAAGAGCAAAGAGGGTCCGACAAGGCCAAAGAGGTGCGGACAAATGCAGACAATACGGGACAAGTGCAAAGATGAGCAGAAGGGTTCGGAGAATACGGGACAAGGGCAAAGAGGAGCGGACAAGGGTAAAGAGGGTCAGACAAGGGCAAAGAGGGGCGGACAAGGGCAAAGAGGGGCGGACAAGGGAGGAGAATAATGGACAAATGCAAAGAGGTGCAGACAAGTGCAAAGAGGGGCAGACAAGGGAAAAGAGGGGCGGACAAGGGCAAAGAGAGGCGGAGAAGTGCAAAGAGCGGCGGACAAGGGCAAAGAATGTCAGACAAGGGCGGAGAATATGGGACAAGGGCAATGAGGGTCAGACAAGGGCAAAGAGGATCAGACAAGGGCAAAGGTGTGCGGACAAGAGTAAAGAGGGGTGGAGAAGGGCAAAGAGGGGCGGAAAAGGGCAAAGAGGGACGGACAAGGGCAAAGAGGGTTGGACAAGGGCAAAGATGGGCGGACAAGGGCAAAGAGTGACGGAGAATTGCCGAGAATACGGGACAAGGGCAAAGAGGGTCAGACAAGGGCAAAGAGGGGCGGACAAGGGAAAAGAGGGGCGTAGAATTGAGGAGAATACGGGACAAGGGCAAAGAGGGGCGGATAAGGGCAGAGACGGGCGGACAAGGGCAAAGAGGGGCGGAAAAGGGTAAAGAGGGGCAGACAAGTGTGGAGAATACATGACAAGAGCAAAGAGGGGCGGAGAAGTGCGGAGAATTCGGGACAGGGCAAAAATGGCGGACAATGCAGAGAGGGGCAGACAAGGGAAAAGAGGGGCGGACAAGAGCAAAGAGGGGCGGACAAGGGCAAAGAGGAACGGACAAGGGCAAAGAGGGGTGGACAAGGGCAAAAAGGGGCGGACAAGTGCAAGGAGGGTCTGACAATTGCAAAGAGGTTCGGACAAGTTCAAAGAGGGGCGGACAAGGGCAAAGAGAAGTGGAGAAGGGCAAAGAGGGGTGGAGAAGTGCGGAGAATACGGGACAAGGGCAAAGAGGTGGGGACAAGGAAAAAAAAGAGGCGGAAAAGTGCAAAGAGGGACTGACAATGGCAAAGAGGGGCGCACAAGTTCAAAGAAGGGCGGACAAGTTCAAAGAGGTGCGGAGAAGGGCAAAGAGGTTTGGAGAAGTGCAAAGAGGGGTGGAGAATAAGGGGGAAGGGCAAAGAGGGGCGGACAAGGGCAAAGAGGGGTAAACAAGGGCAAAGAGGGGCAGTCAAGGGGAAAGAGGGGCGGACAAATGCGGAGAACACGGGACAAGGCCAAAGAGAGTCGGACAAGTGCAAAGAGGGGTGGAGAATTGCGGAGAATACGGGACAAGGGCAAAGAGGGGCGAAGAAGTGCGGGGAATACGGGACAAGGGCAAAAAGGGGCAGACAAGGGCAAAGAGTGGCGAACAAGGGCAAACAGGGCGGACAAGTGCAAAGAGGGGCGGACAAAGGCAAAGAGGTCTAGACAAGTGCAAAGAGGGGCGGAGAAGTGCGGAGAATACGGGACAAGGGCAAAGAGGGGCGGACAACGGCAAAGAGGGTCGGACAAGGGCAAAGAGGGGCGGACAACGGCAAAAACAGGGCGGACCAGGGCAAAGAGGGGCGGACAAGAGCAAAGTGGGTCGGAGAATTGCCGAAAATACGGGAGAAGTGCATAGAGGGTCGGACAAGGGCAAAGAGGTTCGGACAAGGGCAAGGAGGGGCGGAAAAGGGCAAAGAGGGGCGGAGAAGTGCCGAAAATATGGGAGAAGTGCAAAGAGGGTCGGACAAGGGCAAAGAGTGTCGGACAACGGGCAAAGATGGTCAGAGAAGCGCAAAGAGGGTCAGACAAGGTCAAAGAGGGGTGAACAAGGGAAAAGAGGGGAGGAAAAGTGCAAAGAGGGGTGGACAAGGGCAAAGAGTGGCGGACAAGGGCAAAGAGTGTCGGACAAGGGCAAAGAGGGGCGGAGAAATGCAGAGAATATGGGACAAGGGCAAAGAGGGGCGGAGAATACGGGACAAGGGCAAAGAGGGGCGGATAACGGCAGAGACGGGCGGACAAGGGCAAAGAGGGGCGGAAAAGGGTAAAGAGGGGCAGACAAGTGTGGAGAATACATGACAAGAGCAAAGAGGGGCGGAGAAGTGCGGAAAATTCGGGACAAGGGCAAAAATGGCGGACAATGCAGAGAGGGGCAGACAAGGGAAAAGAGGGGCGGACAAGAGCAAAGAGGGGCGGACAAGGGCAAAGAGGGGCGGACAAGGGCAAAGAGGAACGGACAAGGGCAAAAAGGGGTGCACAAGGGCAAAAAGGGGCGGACAAGTGCAAGGAGGGTCGGACAAGTGCAAAGAGGGGCGGACAAGGGCAAAGAGAAGCGGAGAAGGGCAAAGAGGGGTGGAGAAGTGCGGAGAATACGGGACAAGGGCAAAGAGGGATCGGACAAGAGCAAAGAGGGTCCGACAAGGCCAAAGAGGTGCGGACAAATGCAGACAATACGGGACAAGTGCAAAGATGAGCAGAAGGGTTCGGAGAATACGGGACAAGGGCAAAGAGGAGCGGACAAGGGTAAAGAGGGTCAGACAAGGGCAAAGAGGGGCGGACAAGGGCAAAGAGGGGCGGACAAGGGAGGAGAATAATGGACAAATGCAAAGAGGTGCAGACAAGTGCAAAGAGGGGCAGACAAGGGAAAAGAGGGGCGGACAAGGGCAAAGAGAGGCGGAGAAGTGCAAAGAGCGGCGGACAAGGGCAAAGAATGTCAGACAAGGGCGGAGAATATGGGACAAGGGCAATGAGGGTCAGACAAGGGCAAAGAGGATCAGACAAGGGCAAAGGTGTGCGGACAAGAGTAAAGAGGGGTGGAGAAGGGCAAAGAGGGGCGGAAAAGGGCAAAGAGGGACGGACAAGGGCAAAGAGGGTTGGACAAGGGCAAAGATGGGCGGACAAGGGCAAAGAGTGACGGAGAATTGCCGAGAATACGGGACAAGGGCAAAGAGGGTCAGACAAGGGCAAAGAGGGGCGGACAAGGGAAAAGAGGGGCGTAGAATTGAGGAGAATACGGGACAAGGGCAAAGAGGGGCGGATAAGGGCAGAGACGGGCGGACAAGGGCAAAGAGGGGCGGAAAAGGGTAAAGAGGGGCAGACAAGTGTGGAGAATACATGACAAGAGCAAAGAGGGGCGGAGAAGTGCGGAGAATTCGGGACAGGGCAAAAATGGCGGACAATGCAGAGAGGGGCAGACAAGGGAAAAGAGGGGCGGACAAGAGCAAAGAGGGGCGGACAAGGGCAAAGAGGAACGGACAAGGGCAAAGAGGGGTGGACAAGGGCAAAAAGGGGCGGACAAGTGCAAGGAGGGTCTGACAATTGCAAAGAGGTTCGGACAAGTTCAAAGAGGGGCGGACAAGGGCAAAGAGAAGTGGAGAAGGGCAAAGAGGGGTGGAGAAGTGCGGAGAATACGGGACAAGGGCAAAGAGGTGGGGACAAGGAAAAAAAAGAGGCGGAAAAGTGCAAAGAGGGACTGACAATGGCAAAGAGGGGCGCACAAGTTCAAAGAAGGGCGGACAAGTTCAAAGAGGTGCGGAGAAGGGCAAAGAGGTTTGGAGAAGTGCAAAGAGGGGTGGAGAATAAGGGGGAAGGGCAAAGAGGGGCGGACAAGGGCAAAGAGGGGTAAACAAGGGCAAAGAGGGGCAGTCAAGGGGAAAGAGGGGCGGACAAATGCGGAGAACACGGGACAAGGCCAAAGAGAGTCGGACAAGTGCAAAGAGGGGTGGAGAATTGCGGAGAATACGGGACAAGGGCAAAGAGGGGCGAAGAAGTGCGGGGAATACGGGACAAGGGCAAAAAGGGGCAGACAAGGGCAAAGAGTGGCGAACAAGGGCAAACAGGGCGGACAAGTGCAAAGAGGGGCGGACAAAGGCAAAGAGGTCTAGACAAGTGCAAAGAGGGGCGGAGAAGTGCGGAGAATACGGGACAAGGGCAAAGAGGGGCGGACAACGGCAAAGAGGGTCGGACAAGGGCAAAGAGGGGCGGACAACGGCAAAAACAGGGCGGACCAGGGCAAAGAGGGGCGGACAAGAGCAAAGTGGGTCGGAGAATTGCCGAAAATACGGGAGAAGTGCATAGAGGGTCGGACAAGGGCAAAGAGGTTCGGACAAGGGCAAGGAGGGGCGGAAAAGGGCAAAGAGGGGCGGAGAAGTGCCGAAAATATGGGAGAAGTGCAAAGAGGGTCGGACAAGGGCAAAGAGTGTCGGACAACGGGCAAAGATGGTCAGAGAAGCGCAAAGAGGGTCAGACAAGGTCAAAGAGGGGTGAACAAGGGAAAAGAGGGGAGGAAAAGTGCAAAGAGGGGTGGACAAGGGCAAAGAGTGGCGGACAAGGGCAAAGAGTGTCGGACAAGGGCAAAGAGGGGCGGAGAAATGCAGAGAATATGGGACAAGGGCAAAGAGGGGCGGTAAAGGGAAAAGAGGGGCGTAGAATTGAGGAGAATACAGGACAAGGGCAAAGAGGGGCGGAGAAGGGCAAAGAGGGGCGGTCCAGAGCAAAGAGGGGCGGAAAAGGGCAAAGAGGGGCGGAAAAAGCAAAGAGGGGCGGACCAGGGCAAAGAGGGGTGGACAAATCAAAGAGGGGAGGAGAAGTGCGGAAAATACGGGACAAGGGCAAAGAGGGGCGGACAAGGGCAAAGAGGGGCGGACAAATATCATGGAGGGGCGGACAAGGGCAAAGAGAGGTGGACAATGTCAAAGAGGGGCGGACAAGGGCAAAGAGGGTCGGACAATGGCAAAGAGGGGCGGACAAGGGCAAAGAGGGGCGGATAAGTTCAAAGAGGGGCAGAGAAGTGCGGAAAATAAGGGACAAGGTCAAAGAGGGGCGGACAAGGTCAAAGAGGGTCAGAAAAGGGCAAAGCGGGGCTGAGAAGGGCAAAGAGGGGCGGAAAACGGCAAAAAGGGGTGGACAAGGGCCAAGAGGGTCGGACAAGGGCAAACAGAGGCAGATCAGGGCAAAGAGGAGCGGACAAGGGCAAATAGGGGCGGACAAGGGCAAAGAGTGTCCGACATGTGCAAAGGTGTGCGGACAAGAGCAAAGAGGGGCGGAGAAGGGCGGAGAACACGGGACAGGATCAAAGAGGATCGGAAAAGGGCAAAGAGGGGCGGACAAGGGCAAAGAGGAGCGGAAAATTGCAAAGAGGGGTGCACAAGGGCAAAGAGGGGCGGAGAAGGGCAAAGAGGAGCGGACAAGGGCAAAGAGGAACGGACAAGGGCAAAGAGGAACGGACAAGGGCAAAGAGGAACGGACAAGGGCAAAGAGGGGTGAACAAGGGCAAAGAGGGGCGGACAAGTGCAAAGCGGGTAGGACACTGGCAAGGAGGGGTGGACAAGGGCAAAGATTGGCGGACAAGGGCAAAGAGGGGCGGAGAAGTGCGGAAAATACGGCACAAGGTTAAAGACAGGGGGACATGGTTAAAGAGGGGCAGACAAGTGCAAACAGGGCGGACAAGGTCAAAGAGGGGCAGACAAGGTCAAAGAGGAGCGGACAAGGGCAAAGTGGGGTGGACAAAGGCGAAGACGGGCGGACAAGGGCAAAGAGGGATCGGACAAGAGCAAAGAGGGTCCGACAAGGCCAAAGAGGTGCGGACAAATGCAGACAATACGGGACAAGTGCAAAGATGAGCTGAAGGGTTCGGAGAATACGGGACAAGGGCAAAGAGGAGCGGACAAGGGTAAAGAGGGTCAGACAAGGGCAAAGAGGGGCGGACAAGGGCAAGAGGGGCGGACAAGGGAGGAGAATAATGGACAAATGCAAAGAGGTGCAGACAAGTGCAAAGAGGGGCAGACAAGGGAAAAGAGGGGCGGACAAGGGCAAAGAGGCGGAGAAGTGCAAAGAGCGGCGGACAAGGGCAAAGAATGTCAGACAAGGGCGGAGAATATGGGACAAGGGCAATGAGGGTCAGACAAGGGCAAAGAGGATCAGACAAGGGCAAAGGTGTGCGGACAAGAGTAAAGAGGGGTGGAGAAGGGCAAAGAGGGGCGGAAAAGGGCAAAGAGGGACGGACAAGGGCAAAGAGGGTTGGACAAGGGCAAAGATGGGCGGACAAGGGCAAAGAGTGACGGAGAATTGCCGAGAATACGGGACAAGGGCAAAGAGGGTCAGACAAGGGCAAAGAGGGGCGGACAAGGGAAAAGAGGGGCGTAGAATTGAGGAGAATACGGGACAAGGGCAAAGAGGGGCGGAAAATGGCAAAGAGGGGCGGAAAAAGAAAAGAGGGGTGGACCAGGGCAAAGAGGGGTGGACAAATCAAAGAGGGGAGGAGAAGTGCGGAAAATACGGGACAAGGGCAAAGAGGGGCGGACAAGGGCAAAGAGAGTCGGACAAATGTCATGGAGGGGCGGACAAGGGCAAAGAGAGGTGGACAATGGCAAAGAGGGGCGGACAAGGGCAAAGAGGGTCGGACAATGGCAAAGAGGGGCGAAGAATTGCAAAGAGGGTCGGACAAAGACAAAGAGGAGCGGACAAGTGTAAAGAGGGGCGGACAAGGGCAAAGAGGGTCAGACAAGGGCAAAGAGGGTCAGACAAGGACAAAGAGTGTAGGACAAGTGTAAAGAGGGTCGGAGAAGTGCAAGGAGTTGCGGAGAAGTGCAAGGAGGGGCGGATAAGGGCAAAGAGGGGCGGACAAGGGCAAAGAGGGGCGGACAAGGGCAAAGAGGGTCGGAGAAGTGCGGAGAATACGGGACAAGGGCAAAGAGGGGCGGATAATTGCAGAGAATACGGGACAAGGGCAAAGAGGGGCGGAAAAGTGTAAAGAGGGGCGGAGAAGTGCAAAGAGGGTCGGAGAAGTGCAAGGAGGGGCGGATAATGGCAAAGAGGGGCGGACAAGGGCAAAGAGGGGCGGACAAGGGCAAAGAGGGTCGGAGAAGTGCGGAGAATACGGGACAAGGACAAAGAGGGGTGGATAATTGCGGAGAATACGGGAAAAGGGCAAAGCGGTGCGGAAAAGATTGGAGAATACGGGACAAGGGCAAAAAGGGGCGGACAAGAACGGAGAATACGGGACAAGGGAAAAGAGGGGTGGACAAGGGCGGAGAATAGGTTACAAGGGCAAAGAGGTGTGGACAAGGGCAAAGAGGTGTGGACAAGGGCAAAGAGGGCTGGATAAGTGCAAAGAGGGGTGGAGAAGAGCAAAGAGTGTCGGATAAGGGAAAAGAGGGGCGGACAAGGGCAAAGAGGGGTGGACAAGGGCAAAGAGGGGCGGAGAAGTGCGGAAAATACGGGACAAGAGCAAAGAGGTTCGGAGAAGGGCAAAGGGGGTCGGACAAGGGCAAAGAGGGGCGTACAATAGCAAAGAGGGGCGGAGAAGTGCGGATAATATGGCACAAAGGCAAGGAAGGGCGGACAAGGCAAAGAGGAGCGGACAAGTGCGGAGAATACGAGAAAAGGGCAAAGAGGAGCGGACAAGGGCAAAGAGGGGTGGACAAGGGCAAAGAGGGGCGGACAAGGGCAAAGAGGGGCGGACAAGGGCAAAGAGGGGCGGACTAGCTGAAGAGTGGTGAACAATTCAAAAAGTGGCGGACAAGGGAAAACACATGCGGACAAGGGCAAAGAGTGGCGAACAAGGGCAAAGTGGGGCGGACAAGTGCAAAGAGGGGCGGACAAAGGCAAAGAGGTCTGGACAAGTGCAAAGAGGGGCGGAGAAGTGCGGAGAATACGGGACAAGGGCAAAGAGGGGCGGACAACGGCAAAGAGGGTCGGACAAGGGCAAAGAGGGGCGGACAACGGCAAAAACAGGGCGGACCAGGGAAAAGAGGGGCGGACAAGAGCAAAGTGGGTCGGAGAATTGCCGAAAATACGGGAGAAGTGCATAGAGGGTCGGACAAGGGCAAAGATGTTCGGACAAGGGCAAGGAGGGGCAGAAAAGGGCAAAGAGGGGCGGAGAAGTGCCGAAAATACGGGAGAAGTGCAAAGAGGGTCGGACAAGGGCAAAGAGTGTCGGACAACGGGCAAAGATGGTCAGAGAAGCGCAAAGAGGGTCAGACAAGGTCAAAGAGGGGTGAACAAGGGAAAAGAGGGGAGGAAAAGTGCAAAGAGGGGCGGACAAGGGCAAAGAGGGGCGGACAAGGGCAAAGAGTGACGGACAAGGGCAAAGAGGGGCGGAGAAATGCAGAGAATATGGGACAAGGGCAAAGAGGGGCGGAGAAGGGCAAAGAGGGGCGGTCCAGAGCAAAGAGGGGCGGAAAAAGCAAAGAGGGGTGGACCAGGGCAAAGAGGGGTGGACAAATCAAAGAGGGGAGGAGAAGTGCGGAAAATACGGGACAAGGGCAAAGAGGGTCGGACAAGGGCAAAGAGGGGCGGACAAGGGCAAAGAGTGTCGGACAAATATCATGGAGGGGTGGACAAGGGCAAAGAGAGGTGGACAATGTCAAAGAGGGGCGGACAAGGGCAAAGAGGGTCGGACAATGGCAAAGAGGGGCGGACAAGGGCAAAGAGGGGCGGATAAGTTCAAAGAGGGGCGGAGAAGTGCGGAAAATAAGGGACAAGGTCAAAGAGGGGCGGACAAGGTCAAAGAGAGGCGGACAAGGTCAAAGAGGGTCAGAAAAGGGCAAAGCGGGGCTGAGAAGGGCAAAGAGGGGCGGAAAAGGGCAAAAAGGGGTGGACAAGGGCCAAGAGGGTCGGACAAGGGCAAACAGAGGCGGACCAGGGCAAAGAGGAGCGGACAAGGGCAAATAGGGGCGGACAAGGGCAAAGAGTGTCCGACTTGTGCAAAGGTGTGTGGACAAGAGCAAAGAGGGGCGAAGAAGTGCGGAGAACACGGGACAGGATCAAAGAGGATCGGAAAAGGGCAAAGAGGGGCGGACAAGGGCAAAGAGGAGCGGAAAATTGCAAAGAGGGGTGCACAAGGGTAAAGAGGGGCGGACAAGTGCAAAGCGGGTAGGACACTGGCAAGAAGGGGTGGACAAGTGTAAAGATTGGCGGACAAGGGCAAAGAGGGGCGGAGAAGTGCGGAAAATACGGCACAAGGTCAAAGACAGGGGGACATGGTTAAAGAGGGGCAGACAAGTGCGAACAGGGCGGACAAGGGCAAAGAGGGGCAGACAAGGTCAAAGAGGGGCGGACAAGGGCAAAGTGGGGTGGACAAAGGCGAAGACGGGCGGACAAGGGCAAAGAGGGATCGGACAAGGGCAAAGAGGGTTCGGACAAGAGCAAAGAGGGTCCGACAAGGCCAAAGAGGTGCGGACAAATGCAGACAATAAGGGACAAGTGCAAAGATGAGCAGAAGGGTTCGGAGAATACGGGACAAGGGCAAAGAGGAGCGGACAAGGGTAAAGAGGGTCAGACAAGGGCAAAGAGGGGCGGACAAGGGAGGAGAATAATGGACAAATGCAAAGAGGTGCAGACAATTGCAAAGGGGGACGGACAAGGGCAAAGAGCTGCGGACAAGGGCAAAGAGAGGCGGAGAAGTGCAAAGAGCGGCGGACAAGGGCAAAGAATGTCAGACAAGGGCGGAGAATATGGGACAAGGGCAAAGAGGGTCAGACAAGGGCAAAGAGGGTCGGACAAGGGCAAAGGTGTGCGGACAAGAGCAAAGAGAGGTGGAGAAGGGCAAAGGGGCGGAAAAGGGCAAAGAGGGACGGACAAGGGCAAAGAGGGGCGGACAAGGGCAAAGAAGGGGCGGACAAGGGCAAAGAGTGACGGAGAATTGCCGAGAATACGGGACAAGGGCAAAGAGGGTCAGACAAGGGCAAAGAGGGGCGGACAAGGGAAAAGAGGGGTGTAGAATTGAGGAGAATACGGGACAAGTGCAAAGAGGGGTGGACAAGGGCAAAGAGGGGCGGACAAGGGCAAAGAGGGGCGGACAAGGGCAAAGAGGGGCGGAGAAGTGCGGAGAATATGGGACAAGGGCAAAGAGGGGCGGACAAGGGCAAAGAGGGGCGGATAATGGCAAAGAGGGGCTGACAAGGGCAAAGAGGGTCGGACAAGGGCAAAGAGGTGCAGACAAGTGCAAACAGGGGCGGACAACTGCAAAGAGGGTCGGACAAGTGCAAAGAGGGGCGGACAAGTGCGGAGAATACGGGACAAGTGCAAAGAGGGGCGGACAAGGGCAAATAGGTGCGGACAATGGCAAAGAGGGGCAGAGTATTGCGGAGAATACGGGACAAGGGCAAAGAGTGGCGGACAAGGGCAAAGAGGGGCGGATAAGGGCAAAGAGGGATGGACAAGGGCAAAGAGAGTAGGACAAGGGCAAAGAGGGGCGGACAAGGGCAAAGAAGGGACGGAGAAGTGCCGAGAATACTGGACAAGGGCAAAGAGATGCGGATAAGGGCAAAGTGGGGCGGAGAAGGGCAAAGAGGGGCGGACAATGGCAAAGAGGGGCGGACAGGCAAAAAGGGTCGGAGAAGTGCGCAGAATACGGGACAAGGGCAAAGAGGGGCGGACAAGGGCAAAGAGGGATGGACAAGTGCAAAGAGGGGCGGACAAGAACAAAGAGGGTCGGACAAGGGCACAGAGGGGTGGATAGTTGCGGAGAATACGGGACAAGAGCAAAGAGGGGCGGACAAGTGCAAAGAGGGGTGGAGAATTGCGAATAATATGGGACAAGGGAAAAGACGGGCGGAGAAGTGCGGAGAACACGGGAGAAGTGCAAAGAGGGGCGAAGAAGGGCAAAGAGGGGCGGACAAAGGCAAAGAAGGGTTGAGAAGGGTAAAGAGGGGCGGATAAGGGAAAGAGGGGCGGACAAGTGCAAAGAGGGGCGGACAAGGGCAGAAACGGGCGGACAAGGGCAAAGAGAGGCGGACAAGGGTAAAGAGGGGCAGACAAGTGCGGAGAATACATGACAAGAGTAAAGAGGGTCGGAGAAGGGCAGAGAATTCGGGAGAAGGGCAAAAATGGCGGACAAGGGCAGAGAGGGGCAGACAAGGGAAAAGAGGGGCGGACAAGAGCAAAGAGGGGTGGACAAGGGCAAAGAGGAACGGACAAGGCTAAAGAGGGGCGGACAAGGGCAAAAAGGGGCGGACAAGTGCAAGGAGGGCCTGACAATTGCAAAGAGGTTCGGACAAGTGCAAAGAGGGGCGGACAAGGGCAAAGAAGGGGCGGAGAATTGCGGAGAATACTGGACAAGGGCACAGAGGGGCGGACAAGGGTAAAGAAGGGCGGACAAGTGCAAAGAGGTGTGGACAAGGGAAAGAGGTTCGGACAAGTGCAAAGAGGGGCGGACTAGGGCAAAGAAGGGTCGGAGAAGTGCGGAGTATACGGGACAAGGGCAAAGAGGGGCGGACAAGGGCAAAGAGGGATGGACTAGTGTAAAGAGGGGCAGACAAGAACAAAGAGGGTCGGACAAGGGCACAGAGGGGCGGATAGTTGCGGAGAATACGGGACAAGGGCAAAGAGGGTCGGAAAAGTGCAAAGAGGGTCGGACAAGGGCAAAGAGGGGCGGACAAGGGCAAAGAAGGGGCGGAGAAGTGCCGAGAATACTGGACAAGGGCAAAGAGATGCGGATAAGGGCAAAGTGGGGCGGAGAAGGGCAAAGAGGGGTGGACAATGGCAAAGAGGGGCGGACAGGCAAAAAGGGTCGGAGAAGTGCGGAGAATACGGGACAAGGGCAAAGAGGGGCGGACAAGGGCAAAGAGGGATGGACAAGTGTAAAGAGGGGCAGACAAGAACAAAGAGGGTCGGACAAGGGCACAGAGGGGCGGATAGTTGCGGAGAATACGGGACAAGGGCAAAGAGGGGCGGACAAGGGCAAAGAGGGGTGGAGAATTGCGGATAATATGGGACAAGGGAAAAGAGGGGTGGAGAAGTGCGGAGAATACGGGACAAATGCAAAGAGGGGCGAACAAGGCCGAAGAGGGGCGGAAAAGTGCAAAGAAGGGCGGACAAGGGCAAAGAGGAGTGGAGTAGGGCAAAGAGGGGCGGATAAGGGGAAAGAGGTTCGGAGAAGAGCGGAGTATACGGGAAAAAGGCAAAGAGGGGCGGACAAGGGCAAAAAGGGGCGGAAAAGGGCAAAGAAGGGCGCACAAGTGCAAAGAGGGTGGGACAAGTTCAAAGAGGGGCGGACTAGGGCAAAGAGGGTTAGACAAGGGCAAAGAGGGGCGGAGAATACGGGACAAGGGCAAAGAGGGGCGGATAAGGGCAGAGACGGGCGGACAAGGGCAAAGAGGGGCGGAAAAGGGTAAAGAGGGGCAGACAAGTGTGGAGAATACATGACAAGAGCAAAGAGGGGCGGAGAAGTGCGGAGAATTCGGGACAAGGGCAAAAATGGCAGACAATGCAGAGAGGGGCAGACAAGGGAAAAGAGGGGCGGACAAGAGCAAAGAGGGGCGGACAAGGGCAAAGAGGAACGGACAAGGGCAAAAAGGGGTGGACAAGGGCAAAAAGGGGCGGACACGTGCAAGGAGGGTCTGACAATTGCAAAGAGGTTCGGACAAGTTCAAAGAGGGGCGGACAAGGGCAAAGAGAAGTGGAGAAGGGCAAAGAGGGGTGGAGAAGTGCGGAGAATACGGGACAAGGGCAAAGAGGTGGGGACAAGGAAAAAAAAGAGGCGGAAAAGTGCAAAGAGGGACTGACAATGGCAAAGAGGGGCGCACAAGTTCAAAGAAGGGCGGACAAGTTCAAAGAGGTGCAGAGAAGGGCAAAGAGGTTTGGACAAGTGCAAAGAGGGGTGGAGAATAAGGGGGAAGGGCAAAGAGGGGCGGACAAGGGCAAAGAGGGGTAAACAAGGGCAAAGAGGGGCAGTCAAGGGGAAAGAGGGGCGGACAAATGCGGAGAACACGGGACAAGGCCAAAGAGAGTCGGACAAGAGCAAAGAGGGGTGGAGAATTGCGGAGAATACGGGACAAGGGCAAAGAGGGGCGAAGAAGTGCGGGGAATACGGGACAAGGGCAAAAAGGGGCAGACAAGGGCAAAGAGGGGCGGGCAAGGGCAAAGAGGGGCGGACAAGTGCAAAGAGGCTCGGAGAAGTGCAAAGAAGGGTGGACAAGTGCAAAGAGGGGCAGACAAGTGCGGAGAATACGGGACAAGAGCAAAGAGGGGCGGACAAGGGCAACCAGGGGCGGACAAGGGCAAATAGTGGCGGACAAGGGCAAAGAGGGGCAGAAAAGGGCAAAGAGGGGCGGACAATGGGAAAGAGGGGCACACAAGGGCAAAGAGGGGCGCAAAAGTGCAAAGAGGGGTACACAAGTGCAAAGAGGGGCGGACAAGGGCAACGAGGGGCGGACAAGGGCAAATAGTGGCGGACAAGGGCAAAGAGGGGCAGAAAAGGGCAAAGAGGGGCGGACAATGGGAAAGAGGGGCACACAAGGGCAAAGAGGGGCGCAAAAGTGCAAAGAGGGGTACACAAGTGCAAAGAGGGGCGGACAAGGGCAAAGAGGGGCGGACAAGGGCAAAGAGGGGTAGACAAGGGCAAAGAGGGTCGAAAAGGGCTAAGAGGGGCGGATAAGGGGAAAGAGGGGCTGACAAGGGCAAAGAGGGTCGGACAAGGGCAAAGATGGGCGGACAAGTGCAAACATGGACGAATAAGTGCAAAGAGGTATGGACAAGTGCAAAGACGGGCGGAGAAGGGTAAAGAAGGGGCGGAAAAGTGCGGAGAATACTGGAGAAGGGGAAAGATGTGTGGACAAGTGCAAAGAGGGGCGGACAAGGGCAAAAAGGGTCAGAGAAGTGCAGAGAATACGGGACAAGGGCAAAGAGGGGCGGACAAGGGCAAGGAGGGGCGGACAAGTGCAGAGAATACGGGACAAGGGCAAAGTGGGGGAAGAAGTGTGGAGAATACGGGACAAGGGCTAAGAGGAGCGGAGAAGGGCAAAGAGGGGCGGTCAAGGGCAAAGAGGGGCGGACAAGGGCAAAGAGGGGCGGACAAGGGCAAAGAGGTGCGGACAAGGGCAAAGAGGACCAGAAAAGTGCAAAGACGGGTGGATAAGGGCAAAGAGGGGCGGACAAGTGCGGAGAACACGGGAAAAGTGCAAAGACGTGTGGACAAGAGCAAACAGGGACGGACAAGGGCAAATAGTGGCGGACAAATGGAAAGACGGGCAGAGAATTGCTTAGAATACAGGACAAAGGCAAAGAGGTGCGGACAAGGGAAAAGAATGGTGGACAAGGGCAAAGAGGTGCGGAGAAGTGCGTAGAATAAGGGACAAGAACAAAGAGGGTTGGACAAGGGCAAAGAGGGGCGGACAAGGGGAAAGAGAGGCGCACAAGGGCAAAGAGGGGCGCAAAAGTGCAAAGAGGGGCACAAAAGTGCAAAGAGGGGCGGACAAGGGCAAAGAGGGGTGGACAAGGGCAAAGAGGGGCGGACAATGGCAAAGAGGGTCGGACAAGGGCAAAGAGGGGCGGACAAGGGAAAAGAGGTGCGGACAAGTGAGGAGAAAACGGGACAAGTGCAAAGAAGGGCGGACAAGGGCAAAGAGGGGCGGAGAAGTGCGGAGAATATGGGACAAGGGGAAAGAGGGGCGGAGATGTGCGGAGAATACGTGCCAGGTGCAAAGAGGGGCGGAGAAGTGCAAAGACGGGCGGACAAGGGCAAAGAGTGCGGAGAAGTGCGGAGAATATGTGCCAAGTGCAAAGAGGGGCAGACAAGGGCAAAGAGGGGCAGACAAGGGCAAAGAGGGGCGGACAATTGCAAAGAGGGTGGACAAGGGCAAAGAGGTGTAGACAAGATCAAAGAGGTGCGGACAAGGGCAAAGAGGGATGGAGAAGGTCAAAGAGGGGCGGAAAATGGCAAAGAATAGCAGACAAGTGCAAAGAGGGGCGGACAGGTTCAAAGAGGGTCCGACAAGGGCGAATAGGGGCGGACAACTGCGGAGAATACGGGACAAGGGGAAAGATGGGCGGACAAGTGCGGAGAATAAGGGAGAAGGGCAAAGAGGGGCGGAGAAGTGCGGAGAATATGGGACAAGGGCAAAGAGGAGCGGACAAGGGCAAAGAGGGGCGGACCATGGCAAAGAGGGGCGGAGAAGTGCGGAGAATACGGGACAAAGGCAAAGAGGGGCGGACAAGGGCAAAGAGGGGCGGACAAGGGCAAAGAGGGTCGGACAAGGGCAAAGAGGAATGGACAAGGGCAAAGAGGTGCGGAGAAGTGCGGAGAATACGGGACAAGGTCAAAGAGGGGTGGATAATTACGGAGAATACGGGATAAAGGAAAAGAGGGGCGGAGAAGATTGGAGAATACGGGCAAGGGCAAAAAGGGGCGGAGAAGGGCGGAGAATACGGGAGAAGGAAAAAGAAGGTTGGACAAGTGCGTAGAATACGGGACAAGGGCAAAGAGGGGCAGGCAAGGGCAAAGAGAGTTGGACAAGTGCAAAGAGGCACGGAAAAGGGTAGAGAGGGGTGGACAAGGGCAAAGAGGGGCGGACAAGTGCAAAGAGGGGCGGACAAGTGCAAAGAGGGGCGGACAAGTGCAAAGAGGGGCGTAGAAGTGCAAAGAGGGGCGGAGATGTGCGGAAAATACTGGACAAGGGCAAAGAGGGGCGGACAAGGGCAAAGAGGGTCGGACAAGGGCAAAGAGGGTCGGACAAGGGCAAAGAGGGGCGGACAAGGGCAAAGAGGGTCGGACAAGGGCAAAGAGGTGCGGACAAGGGCAAAGAGGGTCGGACAAGTGCAAAGAGGAGCGGACAAGGGCAAAGAAGTGCGGACAAGGGCAAAGAGGGGCGGAGAATGCGGAAAATACGGCACAAGGGCAAAGAGGTTGGGACAACTGTAAAGAGGGGTGGACAAGGGAAAAGAGGTGCGGACAAGGGCAAATAGGTTCGGACCAGGACAAAGAGGGGCGGACAAAATGGAGAATATGGGACAAGGGCAAAGAGGTGCGGACAAGGGCAAAGAGGGGCGGACAAGGGCAAAGAGGGACGGACAAGTGCAAAGAGGGGCGGACAAGGGAAAAGAGGGGCGGACAAGGGCAAAGAGTGCTGGACAAGGGCAAAGAGGAGCGAACAAGGGCAAAGAGGGGTGGACAAGGGTAAAATAGGGCGGATAAGGGTAAACAGGGGCGGACAATGGCAAAGAGGGTTGGAAAAGTGCAAAGAGGGGCGGAGAAGTGCGGAGAATACGGGACAAGGTCAAAGAGTGGTTTAGAACTGCGGAGAATACGGGACAAGGGCAAAGAGGGGTGGACAAAGGCAAAGAGGGGTGGACAATGGCAAAGAGGGGCGGACAAGTGCAAAGAAGGGCGGACAAGTGCAAAGAAGGTCGGACAAGGGAAAGAGGGGCGGACAAGTGCAAAGAAGTGCGGACAAGGGCAAAGAAGTTCGGACAAGGGAAAGAGGGGCGGACAAGTGCAAAGAGGGGCGGACAAGGGCAGAGAGGTGCGGACAAGGGTAAAGAGGGGAGGAGAAGTGCGGAGAATACGGGACAAGAGCAAAGAGGGGCGGACAAGTGCGGCGAATACGGGACAAGGTCAAAGAGTGGCGGACAAGGGCAAAGAGGGTCAGACAAGGGCAAAGAGGGGTGGACAAGGGCAAAGTGGGGCAGACAAGGGCAAAGAGGTGCGGAGAAGTGCGGAGAATATGGGACAAGGGGAAAGAGGGGTGGACAAGTTCAAAGTGGGGCGGAGAAGGGCAAACAGGGGCAGAGAATTGCGGAGAATACGGGACAAAGGCAAAGAGGGGCGGAGATTTGCGGAGAATACGTGCCATGTGCAAAGAGGGGCGGACAAGTGCAAAGAGGGGCGGACAAGGGCAAAGAGTGCGGAGAAGTGCGGAGAATACGTGCCAAGTGCAAAGAGGGGCGGATAAGGGCAAAGAGGGGCGGACAAGGGCAAAGAGTTGCGGACAAGTGCAAAGAAGGTTGGATAAGGGCAAAGAGTGGCGGAGAAGTGCAAAGAGGGGCGGAGAAGTGCAAAGAGGGGCGGACAAGTGCAAAGAGGGGGTGGACAACGGCAAAGAAGGGCGGACAAGGGCAAAGAAGGGGCGCACAAGGGCAAAGAGGTGCGCAGAAGCGCAAAGAGGGGCGGACAAGGGCAAAGAGGGGCGGACAATGGCAAAGAGGGGCGGACAATGGCAAAGAGGGGCGGACAAGGGCAAAGAGAGGCGGAAAAGGGCAAAGAGGGGCGGAGAAGTGCGCAGAATACGGGACAAGGGAAAAGAGGGGCGGACAAGGGCAAAGAGGGTTGGAGAAATGCAGAGAACATGGGACAAGAGGAAAGAGTGGCGGACAAGGTAAAAGAGGTGCGGACAAGGTCAAAGAGATTCGGACCAGGGCAAAGAGAGGCGGACAAGAGCAAAGAGGGGCGGACAAGGTGAAAGAGGTTCGGACCGGGGCAAAGAGTGGCGGTCAAGTGCAAAGAGGGGCGGACAAGGATAAAGAGGTGCAGACAAGGGCAAAGAGTGGCGGACAAGGGGAAAGAGGGGATGACATGGGCAAAGAAGGACGGAAAAGGGAAAGAGGGGCGGACAAGGGCAAAGAGGGGCGGACAAGGGCAAATAGGGGCGGACAAGTGCAAAGAGGGGCGGACAAGTGCAAAGAGGGGCGGACAAGTGGAAAAAAATAGCGGACAAGGGCAAAGACGGGCGGAGAATTGCGGAAAATACTGGAGAATTGCAAAGAGGGGCGGAGAATTGCGGAGAATACGGGACAAGTTCAAAGAGGGGCGGACAATGGCAAAGAGGGGTGGACAAGGTCAAAGAGGGACGGACAAGTTCAAAGAGTGGCGGACCAGGGCGGAGAATACGGGACAAGGGCAAAGAGGGTCGGAAAAGAGCAAAGACGGACGGACAATTGCAAAGAGGTGTCGACAAGGACAAAGAGGGGCGGACAAATGCAAAGAGGGGCGGACAAGTGCAAAGAGGGGCGGACAAGCAGAAAGAGGTGCGGACAAATTCATAGAGGGTCGGACAAGTGCAAAGAGGTGCGGACAAGGGCAAAGAGGGGCAGACAAGTTCAAGGAAGGGCAGATAAGGGCATAGAGGGGTGGACAAGGGCAAAGAGGGGCGGAGAAGTGCGGAGAATACGGGACAAGGTCAAAGAGTGTCTTAGAATTGCGGAGAATACAGGACAAAGTCAAAGAGGGACAGAGAAGTGCGGAGAATACGGGACAAGGGCAAAGAGGGCTGGACAAGGGCAAAGAGGGGCGGACAAGTGCGGAGAATACGGGACAAGGGCAAAGAGGGGCGGACAAGTGCGGAGAATACGGGACAAGGGCAAAGAGGGGCGGACAAGGTCAAAGAGGGGTGGAAAATTATGGAGAATACGGGACAAGGGCAAAGAGGTGCGGACAAGGGCAAAGAGGGGCGGACAAGAGCAAAGAGGGGCGGAGACGTGCCGAAAATACGGGACAAGGGCAAAGAGGGTCGGAAAAGGGCAAAGAGGTGCGGACAAGGGCAAAGACAGGCGGACAAATGCAAAGAGGGGCGGACAAGACAAAGAGGGGCGGAAAAGGGCAAAGAGGTGTGGACAAGGGTAAAGAGGGGCGGAAAAGGGCAAAGACGGGCGGAGAAGGGCAGAGACGGGAGGACAAGGGCAAAGACGGGCAGAAAAGTGCAAAGACGGGCAGACAAGGGCAAAGAGGGGCGGAGAATGGCAAAGACTGGCGGACAAGGGCAAAGAGGGGCGGACAAGGGCAAAGACGGGCGGAGAAGTGCGGAGAATACGGGACAAGGGCAAAGAGGGTCGGAGAATAAGGGAGAAGGGCAAAGAGGGGCGGACAAGGGCAAAGAGGGGCGGACAAAGGGCAAAGAAGGGCGGACAAGGGCAAAGAGGGGAGGAAAAGTGCAAAGAGGGGCGGACAAGGGAAAGAGTGGCGGAGAAGTGCCGAAAATATGGGAGAAGTGCAAAGAGGGTCGGACAAGGGCAAAGAGTGCGGACAAGGGCAAAGAATGTCGGAGAAGCGCAAAGAGGGGCAGACAATTGCAAAGAGGAGTGGACATGGGCAAAGAGGGGAGGAAAAGTGCAAAGAGGGGCGGACAAGGGCAAAGAGGGGCGGACAAGGGCAAAGAGGGGCGGAAAAGGGCAAAGAGGGGCGGACAAGGGCAAAGAGGGGCAGACAAGTTCAAGGAAGGGCAGATAAGGGCATAGAGGGGTGGACAAGGGCAAAGACGGGCGGAGAAGTGCGGAGAATACGGGACAAGGTCAAAGAGTGTCTTAGAATTGCGGAGAATACAGGACAAAGTCAAAGAGGGACAGAGAAGTGCGGAGAATACGGGACAAGGGCAAAGAGGGCTGGACAAGGGCAAAGAGGGGCGGACAAGTGCGGAGAATACGGGACAAGGGCAAAGAGGGGCGGACAAGTGCGGAGAATACGGGACAAGGGCAAAGAGGGGCGGACAAGGTCAAAGAGGGGTGGAAAATTATGGAGAATACGGGACAAGGGCAAAGAGGTGCGGACAAGGGCAAAGAGGGGCGGACAAGAGCAAAGAGGGGCGGAGACGTGCCGAAAATACGGGACAAGGGCAAAGAGGGTCGGAAAAGGGCAAAGAGGTGCGGACAAGGGCAAAGACAGGCGGACAAATGCAAAGAGGGGCGGACAAGGACAAAGAGGGGCGGAAAAGGGCAAAGAGGTGTGGACAAGGGTAAAGAGGGGCGGAAAAGGGCAAAGACGGGCGGAGAAGGGCAGAGACGGGAGGACAAGGGCAAAGACGGGCAGAAAAGTGCAAAGACGGGCGGACAAGGGCAAAGAGGGGCGGAGAATGGCAAAGACTGGCGGACAAGGGCAAAGAGGGGCGGACAAGGGCAAAGACGGGCGGAGAAGTGCGGAGAATACGGGACAAGGGCAAAGAGGGTCGGAGAATAAGGGAGAAGGGCAAAGAGGGGCGGACAAGGGCAAAGAGGGGCGGACAAAGGGCAAAGAAGGGCGGACAAGGGCAAAGAGGGGAGGAAAAGTGCAAAGAGGGGCGGACAAGGGAAAGAGTGGCGGAGAAGTGCCGAAAATATGGGAGAAGTGCAAAGAGGGTCGGACAAGGGCAAAGAGTGCGGACAAGGGCAAAGAATGTCGGAGAAGCGCAAAGAGGGGCAGACAATTGCAAAGAGGAGTGGACATGGGCAAAGAGGGGAGGAAAAGTGCAAAGAGGGGCGGACAAGGGCAAAGAGGGGCGGACAAGGGCAAAGAGGGGCGGAAAAGGGCAAAGAGGGGCGGACATGGGCAAAGACGGGCCGAAAAGGGCAAAGAGGGGCGGACAAGTGCAAAGAGGGGCAGACAAGGGGAAAAAAAGAGCGGACAAGGGCAAAGACGGGCGGAGAATTGCGGAGAATACGGGAGAATTGCAAAGAGGGGCGGAGAATTGCGGAGAATACGGGACAAGTTCAAAGAGGGGGGGACAATGGCAAAGAGGGGTGGACAAGGTCAAAGAGGGGCGGACAAGTGCAAAGAGTGGCGGACCAGGGCAGAGAATACGGGACAAGGGCAAAGAGGGGCGGAGAAGGGCAAAGAGGGACGGACAAGTTTAAAGAGGTGCTGACAAGGGCAAAGAGGGGCGGACAAGTGCAAAGAGGAGCGGACAAGGGCAAAGAGGGGCGGACAAGGGCAAAGAAGGGCAGATAAGGGCAAAGAGGGGTGGGTAAGGGCAAAGAGGGGCTGAGAAGTGCGGAGAATACGGGACAAGGTCAAAGAGTGTCTTAGAATTGCGGAGAATACAGGACAAGGGCAAAGAGGGACAGAGAAGTGCGGAGAATAAGGGATAAGGGCAAAGAGGGCTGGACAAGGGTAAAGAGGGGCGGACAAGTGCGGAGAACACGGGACAAGGGCAAAGAGGGGCGGACAAGTGCGGAGAATACGGGACAAGGACAAAGAGGGGCGGACAAGTGCGCAGAATACGGGACAAGGGCAAAGAGGGGCGGACAAGGGCAAAGAGGGGCGGACAAGGTCAAAGAGGGGCGGACAAGGTCAAAGAGGTACGGACAAGTGCGGAGAATACGGGACAAGGGCAAAGAGGGTCAGACAAGGGTAAAGAGGTGCGGACAAGGGCAAAGACGGGCGGACAAAGGCAAAGAGGGGCGGACAAGGACAAAGAGGGGCGGAAGAGGGCAGAGGGGCAGACAAGTGTAAAGAGGGGCGGAAAAGAGCAAAGACGGGCGGAGAAGGGCAGAGACGGGAGGACAAGGGCAAAGACGGGCAGAGAAGTGCGGAGAATATGGGACAAGGGCAAAGAGGGTCGGAGAATACGGGAGAAGGGCAAAGAGGGGCGGACAAGGGCAAAGTGGTGCAGACAAGTGCAAAGAGGGGCGGACAAGTGCAAAGAGGGACGGAGAAGGGCAAAGAGGGGCGGACAAGGGCAAAGAAGGGGTGGAGAAGTGCGGAGAATACGGGACAAGGGCACAGAGGGGCGGACAAGGGCAAAGAGGGGCGGACAAGTGCAAAGAGGGGCGGACAAGGGAAAGAGGTTCGGACAAGTGCAAAGAGCGGCGGACAAGTGGAAAGAGGTGCAGAAAAGGGCAAATAGGGGCGGAGAAGTGCGGAGAATACGGGACAAGAGCAAAGAGGGGCGGAGAAGTGCGGAGAATACGGGACAAGGGCAAAGAGAGGCGGACAAGGGGAAAGAGGGGTGGACAAGGGCAAAGACGGGCGGACAAGAGCTAAGAGTGGCGGAGAAGGGCAAAGACGGGCGGAGAAGTGCGGAGAATACGGGACAAGGGCAAAGAGGGTCGGAGAATAAGGGAGAAGGGCAAAGAGGGGCGGACAAGGGCAAAGAGGGGCGGACAAAGGGCAAAGAAGGGCGGACAAGGGCAAAGAGGGGAGGAAAAGTGCAAAGAGGGGCGGACAAGGGAAAGAGTGGCGGAGAAGTGCCGAAAATATGGGAGAAGTGCAAAGAGGGTCGGACAAGGGCAAAGAGTGCGGACAAGGGCAAAGAATGTCGGAGAAGCGCAAAGAGGGGCAGACAATTGCAAAGAGGAGTGGACATGGGCAAAGAGGGGAGGAAAAGTGCAAAGAGGGGCGGACAAGGGCAAAGAGGGGCGGACAAGGGCAAAGAGGGGCGGAAAAGGGCAAAGAGGGGCGGAAAAGGGCAAAGAGGGGCAGACAAGTTTAAGGAAGGGCAGATAAGGGCATAGAGGGGTGGACAAGGGCAAAGACGGGCGGAAAAGTGCGGAGAATACGGGACAAGGTCAAAGAGTGTCTTAGAATTGCGGAGAATACAGGACAAAGTCAAAGAGGGACAGAGAAGTGCGGAGAATACGGGACAAGGGCAAAGAGGGCTGGACAAGGGCAAATAGGGGCGGACAAGTGCGGAGAATACGGGACAAGGGCAAAGAGGGGCGGACAAGTGCGGAGAATACGGGACAAGGGCAAAGAGGGGCGGACAAGGTCAAAGAGGGGTGGAAAATTATGGAGAATACGGGACAAGGGCAAAGAGGTGCGGACAAGGGCAAAGAGGGGAGGACAAGAGCAAAGAGGGGCGGAGACGTGCCGAAAATACGGGACAAGGGCAAAGAGGGTCGGAAAAGGGCAAAGAGGTGCGGACAAGGGCAAAGACAGGCGGACAAATGCAAAGAGGGGCGGACAAGGACAAAGAGGGGCGGAAAAGGGCAAAGAGGTGTGGACAAGGGTAAAGAGGGGCGGAAAAGGGCAAAGACGGGCGGAGAAGGGCAGAGACGGGAGGACAAGGGCAAAGACGGGCAGAAAAGTGCAAAGACGGGCGGACAAGGGCAAAGAGGGGCGGAGAATGGCAAAGACTGGCGGACAAGGGCAAAGAGGGGCGGACAAGGGCAAAGACGGGCGGAGAAGTGCGGAGAATACGGGACAAGGGCAAAGAGGGTCGGAGAATAAGGGAGAAGGGCAAAGAGGGGCGGACAAGGGCAAAGAGGGGCGGACAAAGGGCAAAGAGGGGCGGACAAAGGGCAAAGAAGGGCGGACAAGGGCAAAGAGGGGAGGAAAAGTGCAAAGAGGGGCGGACAAGGGAAAGAGTGGCGGAGAAGTGCCGAAAATATGGGAGAAGTGCAAAGAGGGTCGGACAAGGGCAAAGAGTGCGGACAAGGGCAAAGAATGTCGGAGAAGCGCAAAGAGGGGCAGACAATTGCAAAGAGGAGTGGACATGGGCAAAGAGGGGAGGAAAAGTGCAAAGAGGGGCGGACAAGGGCAAAGAGGGGCGGACAAGGGCAAAGAGGGGCGGAAAAGGGCAAAGAGGGGCGGACATGGGCAAAGACGGGCCGAAAAGTGCAAAGAGGGGCGGACAAGTGCAAAGAGGGGCAGACAAGTGGAAAAAAAGAGCGGACAAGGGCAAAGACGGGCGGAGAATTGCGGAGAATACGGGAGAATTGCAAAGAGGGGCGGAGAATTGCGGAGAATACGGGACAAGTTCAAAGAGGGGGGGACAATGGCAAAGAGGGGTGGACAAGGTCAAAGAGGGGCGGACAAGTGCAAAGAGTGGCGGACCAGGGCAGAGAATACGGGACAAGGGCAAAGAGGGGCGGAGAAGGGCAAAGAGGGACGGACAAGTGTAAAGAGGTGCTGACAAGGGCAAAGAGGGGCGGACAAGTGCAAAGGGGTGCGGACAAGGGCAAAGAGGGGCGGACAAGGGCAAAGAAGGGCAGATAAGGGCAAAGAGGGGTGGGTAAGGGCAAAGAGGGGCTGAGAAGTGCGGAGAATACGGGACAAGGTCAAAGAGTGTCTTAGAATTGCGGAGAATACAGGACAAGGGCAAAGAGGGACAGAGAAGTGCGGAGAATAAGGGATAAGGGCAAAGAGGGCTGGACAAGGGTAAAGAGGGGCGGACAAGTGCGGAGAACACGGGACAAGGGCAAAGAGGGGCGGACAAGTGCGGAGAATACGGGACAAGGACAAAGAGGGGCGGACAAGTGCGGAGAATACGGGACAAGGGCAAAGAGGGGCGGACAAGGGCAAAGAGGGGCGGACAAGGTCAAAGAGGGGCGGACAAGGTCAAAGAGGTACGGACAAGTGCGGAGAATACGGGACAAGGGCAAAGAGGGTCAGACAAGGGTAAAGAGGTGCGGACAAGGGCAAAGACGGGCGGACAAAGGCAAAGAGGGGCGGACAAGGACAAAGAGGGGCGGAAAAGTGCAAAGACGGGTGGACAAGTGCAAAGAGGGGCGGAGAAGGGCAAAGACTGGCGGACAAGGGCAAAGACGGGCGGAGAAGTGCGGAGAATATGGGACAAGGGCAAAGAGGGTCGGAGAATACGGGAGAAGGTCAAAGAGGGGCGGACAAGGGCAAAGTGGTGCAGACAAGTGCAAAGAGGGGCGGACAAGTGCAAAGAGGGACGGAGAAGGGCAAAGAGGGGCGGACAAGGGCAAAGAAGGGGTGGAGAAGTGCGGAGAATACGGGACAAGGGCACAGAGGGGCGGACAAGGGCAAAGAGGGGCGGACAAGTGCAAAGAGGGGCGGACAAGGGAAAGAGGTTCGGACAAGTGCAAAGAGCGGCGGACAAGTGGAAAGAGGTGCAGAAAAGGGCAAATAGGGGCGGAGAAGTGCGGAGAATACGGGACAAGAGCAAAGAGGGGCGGAGAAGTGCGGAGAATACGGGACAAGGGCAAAGAGAGGCGGACAAGGGGAAAGAGGGGTGGACAAGGGCAAAGACGGGCGGACAAGAGCTAAGAGTGGCGGAGAAGGGCAAAGAGGTTCGGAGAAGTGTGGAGAATATGGGACAAGTGCAAAGAGGTGTGGACAAGGGCAAAGAGGGGCGGACAAGTTCAAAGAAGGGCGGACAAGTGCAAAGAGGGGCGGACAAATGCGGAGAATACGGGACAAGTGCAAAGAGGGGTGGACAAGGGCAAAGAGGGGCGGACAAGGGCAAAGAGGAGCGGACAAGGGCAAATAGGGGCGGTCAAGGGCAAAGAGGGGCGGAGAAGTGCGGAGAATACGGGACAAGCGCAAAGAGGGGCAGACAAGGGCAAAGAGGGGTGGATAAGTGCAAAGAGGGGCTGACAAGGGCAAAGAGGGTCGGACAAGTGCAAATAGGTGCGGACAAGTGCAAATAGGGGCGGACAACTGCAAAGAGGGTCGGACAAGGGCAAAGAGTGTCGGACAAGGGCAAATAAGGGGCGGAGAAATGCTGAGAATACTGGACAAGGACAAAGAGGTGAGGATAAGGGCAAAGAGGAGCGGACAAGGGCAAAAAGGGAAGTACAAGGGCAAAGAGAAGCGTAGAAGAGCAAAGAGGGGTGTAGAAGTGCGGAGAATACGGGACAAGAGCAAAGAGGGGTGGAGAAGTGCGGGGAATAAGGGACAAAGGCAATGAGAAGGGGACAAGGGCAAAAAAGGGGCGGACAAGTGCAAAGAGGGACTGACAATGGCAAAGAGGGGCGCACAAGTGCAAAGAAGGGCGGACAAGTTCAAAAAGGTGCGGACAAGGGCAAAGAGGTTTGGACAAGGGCAAAGAGGGGCGGAGAATACGGGACAAGGGCAAAGAGGGGCGGAAAGGAGCAAAGAGGGGCAGACAAGGGCAAAGAGGGGGGGACAAGGGCAAAGAGGGGCAGACAAATGCGGAGAATACGGGACAAGGGCAAAGAGCGGCAAAGAAGTGCGGAGAATACGGGACAAGGGCAAAGAGGGGCAGACAAGGGGAAAGAGGGGCGGGCATGTGCAAAGAGGGGCGGAGAAGTGGAAAGAGGGGCGGACAAGTGCAAAGAGGGTCGGAGAAGTGCAAAGAGGGGTGGACAAGTGCAAAGATGTGCGGACCAAGGCAAAGAGGGTCGGAGAAGTGCAAAGAAGGGTGGACAAGTGCAAAGAGGGGCAGACAAGTGCGGAGAATACGGGACAAGAGCAAAGAGGGGCGGACAAGGGCAACCAGGGGCGGACAAGGGCAAATAGTGGCTGACAAGTGCAAAGAGTTGCAGAGAATTGCATAGAATACGGGACAAGGCCAAAAAGAGTCGGACAAGGGCAAAGAGGGGCGGAGAAGTGCGGAGAATACGGGACAAGGGCAAAGAGTGGCAAAGAAGTGCGGAGAATACGGGACAAGGGCAAAGAGGGGCAGACAAGGGCAAAGAGGGGCGGGCATGTGCAAAGAGGGGCGGACAAGGGCAAAGAGGGGCGGACAAGTTCAAAGAGGGGCGGACAAGTGCAAAGAGGGGCGGACAATTGCGGAGAATACGGGACAAGTGCAAAGAGGGGTGGACGAGGGCAAAGAGGGGCGGACAAGGGCAAATAGGGGCGGACAAGGGCAAAGAGGGGCGGAGAAGTGCGGAGAATATGGGACAAGAGCAAAGAGGGTCGGACAAGGGCAAAGAGGGGCGGATAAGGGCAAAGAGGGGCTGACAAGGGCAAAGAGGGTCGGACAAAGGCAAAGAGGTGGGGACAAGTGCAAACAGGGGCGGACAACTGCAAAGAGGGTCGGAAGAGTGCAAAGAGGGTCGGACAAGGGCAAATAGGTGCGGACAAGTGCAAACAGGGGCGGACAACTGCAAAGAGGGTCGGACAAGGGCAAAGAGGGGCGGACAAGGGCAAAGAAGGGGCGGAGAAGTGCCGAGAATAATGGAGAAGTGCAAAGAGTTGCAGAGAAGGGCAAAGTGGGGCGGAGAAGGGCAAAGAGGGGTGGACAATGGCAAAGAGGGGCGGACAGGCAAAAAGGGTCGGAGAAGTGCGGAGTATACGGGACAAGGGCAAAGGGGGCGGACAAGGGCAAAGAGGGATGGACTAGTGTAAAGAGGGGCAGACAAGAACAAAGAGGGTCGGACAAGGGCACAGAGGGGCGGATAGTTGCGGAGAATACGGGACAAGGGCAAAGAGAGTCGGAAAAGTGCAAAGAGGGTCGGACAATGGCAAAGAGGGGCGGACAAGGGCAAAGAAGGGGCGGAGAAGTGCCGAGAATACTGGACAAGGGCAAAGAGATGCGGATAAGGGCAAAGTGGGGCGGAGAAGGGCAAAGAGGGGTGGACAATGGCAAAGAGGGGCGGACAGGCTTAAGGGTCGGAGAAGTGCGGAGAATACGGGACAAGGGCAAAGAGGGGCGGACAAGGGCAAAGAGGGATGGACAAGTGTAAAGAGGGGCAGACAAGAACAAAGAGGGTCGGACAAGGGCACAGAGGGGCGGATAGTTGTGGAGAATACGGGACAAGGGCAAAGAGGGGCGGACAAGGGCAAAGAGGGGTGGAGAATTGCGGATAATATGGGACAAGGGAAAAGAAGGGTGGAGAAGTGCGGAGAATACGGGACAAATGCAAAGAGGGGCGAACAAGGCCGAAGAGGGGCGGAAAAGTGCAAAGAAGGGCGGACAAGGGCAAAGAGGGGCGGAGAATACAGGACAAGGTTAAAGAGGGGCAGACAAGGTCAAAGAGGAGTGGAGTAGGGCAAAGAGGGGCGGATAAGGGGAAAGAGGTTCGGAGAAGAGCGGAGTATACGGGAAAAAGGCAAAGAGGGGCGGACAAGGGCAAAAAGGGGCGGAAAAGGGCAAAGAAGGGCGCACAAGTGCAAAGAGGGTGGGACAAGTTCAAAGAGGGGCGGACTAGGGCAAAGAGGGTTAGACAAGGGCAAAGAGGGGCGGAGAATACGGGACAAGGGCAAAGAGGGGCGGATAACGGCAGAGACGGGCGGACAAGGGCAAAGAGGGGCGGAAAAGGGTAAAGGGGGCAGACAAGTGTGGAGAATACATGACAAGAGCAAAGAGGGGCGGAGAAGTGCGGAGAATTCGGGACAAGGGCAAAAATGGCGGACAATGCAGAGAGGGGCAGACAAGGGAAAAGAGGGGCGGACAAGAGCAAAGAGGGGCGGACAAGGGCAAAGAGGGGCGGACAAGGGCAAAGAGGAACGGACAAGGGCAAAAAGGGGTGCACAAGGGCAAAAAGGGGCGGACAAGTGCAAGGAGGGTCGGACAAGTGCAAAGAGGGGCGGACAAGGGCAAAGAGAAGCGGAGAAGGGCAAAGAGGGGTGGAGAAGTGCGGAGAATACGGGACAAGGGCAAAGAGGTGGGACAAGGAAAAAAAAGGGGCGGAAAAGTGCAAAGAGGGACTGACAATGGCAAAGAGGGGCGCACAAGTTCAAAGAAGGGCGGACAAGTTCAAAGAGGTGCGGACAAGGGCAAAGAGGTTTGGACAAGTGCAAAGAGGGGTGGAGAATACGGGGGAAGGGCAAAGAGATGCGGACAAGGGCAAAGAGGGGTAGACAAGGGCAAAGAGGGGCAGTCAAGGGGAAAGAGGGGCGGACAAATGCGGAGAATACGGGACAAGGCCAAAGAGAGTCGGACAAGTGCAAAGAGGGGTGGAGAATTGCGGAGAATACGGGACAAGGGCAAAGAGGGGCGAAGAAGTGCGGGGAATACGGGACAAGGGCAAAAAGGGGCAGACAAGGGCAAAGAGGGGCGGGCAAGGGCAAAGAGGGGCGGACAAGTGCAAAGAGGGTCGGAGAAGTGCAAAGAAGGGTGGACAAGTGCAAAGAGGGGCAGACAAGTGCGGAGAATACGGGACAAGAGCAAAGAGGGGCGGACAAGGGCAACCAGGGGCGGACAAGGGCAAATAGTGGCGGACAAGGGCAAAGAGGGGCAGAAAAGGGCAAAGAGGGGCGGACAATGGGAAAGAGGGGCACACAAGGGCAAAGAGGGGCGCAAAAGTGCAAAGAGGTGTACACAAGTGCAAAGAGGGGCGGACAAGGGCAAAGAGGGGCGGACAAGGGCAAAGAGGGGCGGACAAGGGCAAAGAGGGGTAGACAAGGGCAAAGAGGGTCGAAAAGGGCTAAGAGGGGCGGATAAGGGGAAAGAGGGGCTGACAAGGGCAAAGAGGGTCGGACAAGGGCAAAGATGGGCGGACAAGTGCAAACATGGACGAACAAGTGCAAAGAGGTATGGACAAGTGCAAAGAGGGGCGGAGAAGGGTAAAGAAGGGGCGGAGAAGTGCGGAGAATACTGGAGAAGGGGAAAGATGTGTGGACAAGTGCAAAGAGGGGCGGAGAAGGGCAAAGAGGGGCGGACAAGGGCAAAGAGTTGCGGACAAGGGCAAAAAGGGTCAGAGAAGTGCAGAGAATACGGGACAAGGGCAAAGAGGGGCGGACAAGGGCAAGGAGGGGCGGAGAAGTGCAGAGAATACGGGACAAGGGCAAAGTGGGGGAAGAAGTGTGGAGAATACGGGACAAGGGCTAAGAGGAGCGGAGAAGGGCAAAGAGGGGTGGTCAAGGGCAAAGAGGGGCGGACAAGGGCAAAGAGGGGCGGACAAGGGCAAAGAGGGGCGGACAAGGGCAAAGAGGGGCGGACAAGGGCAAAGAGGGGCGGACAAGGGCAAAGAGGACCAGACAAGTGCAAAGACGGGTGGATAAGGGCAAAGAGGGGCGGACAAGGGCAAAGAGGGGCGGACCAGGGCAAAGAGGGTTGGACAAGGGCAAAGAAGGGTGGACAAGGGCAAAGAGGGGCAGACAAGTGCGGAGAACACGGGAAAAGTGCAAAGACGTGTGGACAAGAGCAAACAGGGACGGACAAGGGCAAATAGTGGCCGACAAATGGAAAGACGGGCAGAGAATTGCTTAGAATACAGGACAAAGGCAAAGAGGTGCGGACAAGCGAAAAGAATGGTGGACAAGGGAAAAGAGGGGCGGACAAGGGCAAAGAAGGGCTGAGAATACGGGACAAGGGCAAAGAGGGGCGGACAAGGGCAAAGAGGGGCGGACAAGGGCAAAGAGGTGCGGACAAGGGGAAAGAGAGGCGCACAAGGGCAAAGAGGGGCGCAAAAGTGCAAAGAGGGGCACAAAAGTGCAAAGAGGGGCGGACAAGGGCAAAGAGGGTGGACAAGGGCAAAGAGGGGCGGACAATGGCAAAGAGGGTCGGACAAGGGCAAAGAGGGGCGGACAAGGGAAAAGAGGTGCGGACAAGTGAGGAGAAAACGGGACAAGGGCAAAGAAGGGCGGACAAGGGCAAAGAGGTGTGGAGAAGTGCGGAGAATATGGGACAAGGGGAAAGAGGGGCGGAGAAGTGCGGAGAATACGTGCCAGGTGCAAAGAGGGGCGGAGAAGGGCAAAGACGGGCGGACAAGGGCAAAGAGTGCGGAGAAGTGCGGAGAATATGTGCCAAGTGCAAAGAGGGGCAGACAAGGGCAAAGAGGGGCAGACAAGGGCAAAGAGGGGCGGACAATTGCAAAGAGGGTGGACAAGGGCAAAGAGGTGTAGACAAGATCAAAGAGGTGCGGACAAGGGCAAAGAGGGATGGAGAAGGTCAAAGAGGGGCGGAAAATGGCAAAGAATAGCAGACAAGTGCAAAGAGGGGCGGACAGGTTCAAAGAGGGTCCGACAAGGGCAAATAGGGGCGGACAACTGCGGAGAATACGGGACAAGGGGAAAGATGGGCGGACAAGTGCGGAGAATAAGGGAGAAGGGCAAAGAGGGGCGGAGAAGTGCGGAGAATATGGGACAAGGGCAAAGAGGAGCGGACAAGGGCAAAGAGGGGCGGACCATGGCAAATAGGGTCGGACAAGGGCAAAGAGGAACGGACAAGGGCAAAGAGGTGCGGAGAAGTGCGGAGAATACGGGACAAGGTCAAAGAGGGGTGGATAATTACGGAGAATACGGGATAAAGGAAAAGAGGGGCGGAGAAGATTGGAGAATACGGGCAAGGGCAAAAAGGGGCGGAGAAGGGCGGAGAATACGGGAGAAGGAAAAAGAAGGTTGGACAAGTGCGTAGAATACGGGACAAGGGCAAAGAGGGGCAGGCAAGGGCAAAGAGAGTTGGACAAGTGCAAAGAGGCACGGAAAAGGGTAGAGAGGGGTGGACAAGGGCAAAGAGGGGCGGACAAGTGCAAAGAGGGGCGGACAAGTGCAAAGAGGGGCGTAGAAGTGCAAAGAGGGGCGGACAAGGGCAAATAGGGGCGGAGATGTTCGGAAAATACTGGACAAGGGCAAAGAGGGGCGGACAAGGGCAAAGAGGGGCGGACGAGTGCAAAGAGGGGCGGACGAGTGCAAAGAGGGGCGGACAAGTGCAAAGAGGGGCGTAGAAGTGCAAAGAGGGGCGGACAAGGGCAAATAGGGGCGGAGATGTGCAGAAAATACTGGACAAGGGCAAAGAGGGGCGGACAAGTGCAAAGAGGGTCGGACAAGGGCAAAGAGGGTCGGACAAGGGCAAAGAGGGGCGGACAAGGGCAAAGAGGGGCGGACAAGGGCAAAGAGGTGCGGACAAGGGCAAAGAGGGTCGGACAAGGGCAAAGAAGTGCGGACAAGGGCAAAGAAGTGCGGACAAGGGCAAAGAGGGGCGGAGAATGCGGAAAATACGGCACAAGGGCAAAGAGGTTGGGACAACTGTAAAGAGGGGTGGACAAGGGAAAAGAGGTGCGGACAAGGGCAAATAGGTTCGGACCAGGACAAAGAGGGGCGGACAAAATGGAGAATATGGGACAAGGGCAAAGAGGTGCGGACAAGGGCAAAGAGGGGCGGACAAGGGCAAAGAGGGACGGACAAGTGCAAAGAGGGGCGGACAAGGGAAAAGAGGGGCGGACAAGGGCAAAGAGTGCTGGACAAGGGCAAAGAGGAGCGAACAAGGGCAAAGAGGGGTGGACAAGTGTAAAATAGGGCGGATAAGGGTAAACAGGGGCGGACAATGGCAAAGAGGGTTGGAAAAGTGCAAAGAGGGGCGGAGAAGTGCGGAGAATACGGGACAAGGTCAAAGAGTGGTTTAGAACAGCGGAGAATACGGGACAAGGGCAAAGAGGGGTGGACAAAGGCAAAGAGGGGTGGACAATGGCAAAGAGGGGCGGACAAGTGCAAGGAAGGGCGGACAAGGGCAAAGAAGGTCGGACAAGGGAAAGAGGGGCGGACAAGTGCAAAGAGGGGCGGACAAGGGCAGAGAGGTGCGGACAAGGGCAAAGAGGGGAGGAGAAGTGCGGAGAATACGGGACAAGAGCAAAGAGGGGCGGACAAGTGCGGCGAATACGGGACAAGGTCAAAGAGTGGCGGACAAGGGCAAAGAGGGTCAGACAAGGGCAAAGAGGGGCGGACAAGGGCAAAGTGGGGCAGACAAGGGCAAAGAGGTGCGGAGAAGTGCGGAGAATATGGGACAAGGGGAAAGAGGGGTGGACAAGGTCAAAGTGGGGCGGAGAAGGGCAAACAGGGGCAGAGAATTGCGGAGAATACGGGACAAAGGCAAAGAGGGGCGGAGATTTGCGGAGAATACGTGCCATGTGCAAAGAGGGGCGGACAAGTGCAAAGAGGGGCGGACAAGGGCAAAGAGTGCGGAGAAGTGCGGAGAATACGTGCCAAGTGCAAAGAGGGGCGGATAAGGGCAAAGAGGGGCGGACAAGGGCAAAGAGTTGCGGACAAGTGCAAAGAAGGGTGGATAAGGGCAAAGAGTGGCGGAGAAGTGCAAAGAGGGGCGGAGAAGTGCAAAGAGGGGCGGACAAGTGCAAAGAGGGGCGGACAAGTGCAAAGAGGGGGTGGACAACGGCAAAGAAGGGCGGACAAGGGCAAAGAAGGGGCGCACAAGGGCAAAGAGGGGCGCAGAAGCGCAAAGAGGGGCGGACAAGGGCAAAGAGGGGCGGACAATGGCAAAGAGTGGCGGACAATGGCAAAGAGGGGCGGACAAGGGCAAAGAGAGGCGGAAAAGGGCAAAGAGGGTCGGAGAAGTGCGCAGAATACGGGACAAGGGAAAAGAGGGGCGGACAAGGGCAAAGAGGGTTGGAGAAGTGCAGAGAACATGGGACAAGAGGAAAGAGTGGCGGACAAGGGAAAAGAGGTGCGGACAAGGTCAAAGAGATTCGGACCAGGGCAAAGAGAGGCGGACAAGAGCAAAGAGGGGCGGACAAGGTGAAAGAGGTTCGGACCGGGGCAAAGAGTGGCGGTCAAGTGCAAAGAGGGGTGGACAAGGATAAAGAGGTGCAGACAAGGGCAAAGAGTGGCGGACAAGGGGAAAGAGGGGATGACATGGGCAAAGAAGGACGGAAAAGGGAAAGAGGGGCGGACAAGGGCAAAGAGGGGCGGACAAGGGCAAATAGGGGCGGACAAGTGCAAAGAGGGGCGGACAAGTGCAAAGAGGGGCAGAGAAGTGGAAAAAAATAGCGGACAAGGGCAAAGACGGGTGGAGAATTGCGGAAAATACTGGAGAATTGCAAAGAGGGGCGGAGAATTGCGGAGAATACGGGACAAGTTCAAAGAGGGGCGGACAATGGCAAAGAGGGGTGGACAAGGTCAAAGAGGGACGGACAAGTGCAAAGAGTGGCGGACCAGGGCGGAGAATACGGGACAAGGGCAAAGAGGGTCGGAAAAGGGCAAAGACGGACGGACAATTGCAAAGAGGTGTCGACAAGGACAAAGAGGGGCGGACAAATGCAAAGAGGGGCGGACAAGTGCAAAGAGGGGCGGACAAGCAGAAAGAGGTGCGGACAAATTCATAGAGGGTCGGACAAGTGCAAAGAGGTGCGGACAAGGGCAAAGAGGGGCAGACAAGTTCAAGGAAGGGCAGATAAGGGCATAGAGGGGTGGACAAGGGCAAAGAGGGGCGGAGAAGTGCGGAGAATACGGGACAAGGTCAAAGAGTGTCTTAGAATTGCGGAGAATACAGGACAAAGTCAAAGAGGGACAGAGAAGTGCGGAGAATACGGGACAAGGGCAAAGAGGGCTGGACAAGGGCAAAGAGGGGCGGACAAGTGCGGAGAATACGGGACAAGGGCAAAGAGGGGCGGACAAGTGCGGAGAATACGGGACAAGGGCAAAGAGGGGCGGACAAGGTCAAAGAGGGGTGGAAAATTATGGAGAATACGGGACAAGGGCAAAGAGGTGCGGACAAGGGCAAAGAGGGGCGGACAAGAGCAAAGAGGGGCGGAGACGTGCCGAAAATACGGGACAAGGGCAAAGAGGGTCGGAAAAGGGCAAAGAGGTGCGGACAAGGGCAAAGACAGGCGGACAAATGCAAAGAGGGGCGGACAAGGACAAAGAGGGGCGGAAAAGGGCAAAGAGGTGTGGACAAGGGTAAAGAGGGGCGGAAAAGGGCAAAGACGGGCGGAGAAGGGCAGAGACGGGAGGACAAGGGCAAAGACGGGCAGAAAAGTGCAAAGACGGGCGGACAAGGGCAAAGAGGGGCGGAGAATGGCAAAGACTGGCGGACAAGGGCAAAGACTGGCGGACAAGGGCAAAGACGGGCGGAGAAGTGCGGAGAATACGGGACAAGGGCAAAGAGGGTCGGAGAATAAGGGAGAAGGGCAAAGAGGGGCGGACAAGGGCAAAGAGGGGCGGACAAAGGGCAAAGCAGGGCGGACAAGGGCAAAGAGGGGAGGAAAAGTGCAAAGAGGGGCGGACAAGGGCAAAGAGGGGCGGACAAGGGCAAAGAGGGGCGGACAAGGGCAAAGAGGGGCGGAAAAGGGCAAAGAGGGGCGGACATGGGCAAAGACGGGCGGAAAAGTGCAAAGAGGGGCGGACAAGTGCAAAGAGGGGCAGACAAGTGGAAAAAAAGAGCGGACAAGGGCAAAGACGGGCGGAGAATTGCGGAGAATACGGGAGAATTGCAAAGAGGGGCGGAGAATTGCGGAGAATACGGGACAAGTTCAAAGAGGGGGGGACAATGGCAAAGAGGGGTGGACAAGGTCAAAGAGGGGCGGACAAGTGCAAAGAGTGGAGGACCAGGGCGGAGAACACGGGACAAGGGCAAAGAGGGGCGGAGAAGGGCAAAGAGGGACGGACAAGTGTAAAGAGGTGCTGACAAGGGCAAAGAGGGGCGGACAAGTGCAAAGAGGTGCGGACAAGGGCAAAGAGGGGCGGACAAGTTCAAAGAAGGGCAGATAAGGGCAAAGAGGGGTGGGTAAGGGCAAAGAGGGGCTGAGAAGTGCGGAGAATACGGGACAAGGTCAAAGAGTGTCTTAGAATTGCGGAGAATACAGGACAAGGGCAAAGAGGGACAGAGAAGTGCAGAGAATAAGGGATAAGGGCAAAGAGGGCTGGACAAGGGTAAAGAGGGGCGGACAAGTGCGGAGAACATGGGACAAGGGCAAAGAGGGGCGGACAAGTGCGGAGAATACGGGACAAGGACAAAGCGGGGCGGACAAGTGCGGAGAATACGGGACAAGTGCAAAGAGGGGCGGACAAGGGCAAAGAGGGGCGGACAAGGTCAAAGAGGGGCGGACAAGGTCAAAGAGGGGCGGACAAGTGCGGAGAATACGGGACAAGGGCAAAGAGGGTCAGACAAGGGTAAAGAGGTGCGGACAAGGGCAAAGACGGGCGGACAAAGGCAAAGAGGGGCGGACAAGGACAAAGAGGGGCGGAAGAGGGCAGAGGGGCAGACAAGTGTAAAGAGGGGCGGAAAAGAGCAAAGACGGGCGGAGAAGGGCAGAGACGGGAGGACAAGGGCAAAGATGGGCGGAAAAGTGCAAAGACGGGTGGACAGGTGCAAAGAGGGGCGGAGAAGGGCAAAGACTGGCGGACAAGGGCAAAGACGGGTGGAGAAGTGCGGAGAATATGGGACAAGGGCAAAGAAGGTCGGAGAATACGGGAGAAGGTCAAAGAGGGGCGGACAAGGGCAAAGTGGTGCAGACAAGTGCAAAGAGGGGCGGACAAGTGCAAAGAGGGACGGAGAAGGGCAAAGAGGGGCGGACAAGTGCAAAGAGGGGCGGACAAGGGAAAGAGGTTCGGACAAGTGCAAAGAGCGGCGGACAAGTGGAAAGAGGTGCAGAAAAGGGCAAATAGGGGCGGAGAAGTGCGGAGAATACGGGACAAGAGCAAAGAGGGGCGGAGAAGTGCGGAGAATACGGGACAAGGGCAAAGAGAGGCGGACAAGGGGAAAGAGGGGTGGACAAGGGCAAAGACGGGCGGACAAGAGCTAAGAGTGGCGGAGAAGGGCAAAGAGGTTCGGAGAAGTGTGGAGAATATGGGACAAGTGCAAAGAGGTGTGGACAAGAGCAAAGAGGGGCGGACAAGGGCAAAGAAGGGGCGCACAAGGGCAAAGAGTGGCGCAGAAGCGCAAGGAGGGGTGCACAAGGGCAAAGAGTGGCGGAGAATAAGGGAGAAGGGCAAAGAGGGGCGGACAAGGGCAAAAGGGGCGGACAAAGGGCAAAGAGGGGCGGACAAGGGCAAAGAGGGGCGGAGAAGTGCCGAGAATACGGGACATGGGAAAAAAGGGGCGGACAAGGGCAAAGAAGGGCGGACACGGGGAAAAACGGGCGGACAAAGGCAAAGAGGGGCGGACAAGGGCAAAGAGGGGCGGATAAATGCGGAGAATACGGGACAAGAGCAAAGAGGGGCGGAGAAAAACAGAGAATTCGGGACAAGTGCAAAAAGGGGCGGACAAGCGCAAAGAGGGGCAGAAAATGGCAAACAGGTGCGGACAAGGGCAAAGAGGGACGGACATGGGCATAGAGGGGCAGACAAGTTCAAAGAGGGGCGGACAAGTGCAAAGAGGGGCGGACAAGGGCAAAGAGGGGCGGACAAGGGCAAAGAGGGGCGGACAAGTGCAAAGAGGGGCGGACAAGTGCAAAGAGGGGCAGAGAAGTGGAAAAAAAGAGCGGGCAAGGGCAAAGACGGGCGGAGAATTGCGGAAAATACTGGAGAATTGCAAAGAGGGGCGGAGAATTGCGGAGAATACGGGACAAGTTCAAAGAGGGGCGGACAATGGCAAAGAGGGGTGGACAAGGTCAAAGAGGGACGGACAAGTTCAAAGAGTGGCGGACCAGGGCGGAGAATACGGGACAAGGGCAAAGAGGGTCGGAAAAGGGCAAAGACGGACGGACAATTGCAAAGAGGTGTCGACAAGGACAAAGAGGGGCGGACAAATGCAAAGAGGGGCGGACAAGTGCAAAGAGGGGCGGACAAGCAGAAAGAGGTGCGGACAAATTCATAGAGGGTCGGACAAGTGCAAAGAGGTGCGGACAAGGGCAAAGAGGGGCAGACAAGTTCAAGGAAGGGCAGATAAGGGCATAGAGGGGTGGACAAGGGCAAAGAGGGGCGGAGAAGTGTGGAGAATACGGGACAAGGTCAAAGAGTGTCTTAGAATTGCGGAGAATACAGGACAAAGTCAAAGAGGGACAGAGAAGTGCGGAGAATACGGGACAAGGGCAAAGAGGGCTGGACAAGGGCAAAGAGGGGCGGACAAGTGCGGAGAATACGGGACAAGGGCAAAGAGGGGCGGACAAGTGCGGAGAATACGGGACAAGGGCAAAGAGGGGCGGACAAGGGCAAAGAGGGGTGGAAAATTATGGAGAATACGGGACAAGGGCAAAGAGGTGCGGACAAGGGCAAAGAGGGGCGGACAAGAGCAAAGAGGGGCGGAGACGTGCCGAAAATACAGGACAAGGGCAAAGAGGGTCGGAAAAGGGCAAAGAGGTGCGGACAAGGGCAAAGACAGGCGGACAAATGCAAAGAGGGGCGGACAAGGACAAAGAGGGGCGGACAAGGACAAAGAGGGGCGGAAAAGGGTAAAGAGGGGCGGAAAAGGGCAAAGACGGGCGGAGAAGAGCAGAGACGGGAGGACAAGGACAAAGACGGGCAGAAAAGTGCAAAGACGGGCGGACAAGGGCAAAGAGGGGCGGAGAATGGCAAAGACTGGCGGACAAGGGCAAAGACTGGCGGACAAGGGCAAAGACGGGCGGAGAAGTGCGGAGAATACGGGACAAGGGCAAAGAGGGTCGGAGAATAAGGGAGAAGGGCAAAGAGGGGCGGACAAGGGAAAGAGTGGCGGAGAAGTGCCGAAAATATGGGAGAAGTGCAAAGAGGGTCGGACAAGGGCAAAGAGTGCGGACAAGGGCAAAGAATGTCGGAGAAGCGCAAAGAGGGGCAGACAATTGCAAAGAGGAGTGGACATGGGCAAAGAGGGGAGGAAAATTGCAAAGAGGGGCGGACAAGGGCAAAGAAGGTCGGACAATGGCAAAGAGGGGCGGAAAAGGGCAAAGAGGGGCGGACATGGGCAAAGACGGGCGGAAAAGTGCAAAGAGGGGCGGACAAGTGCAAAGAGGGGCAGACAAGTGGAAAAAAAGAGCGGACAAGGGCAAAGACGGGCGGAGAATTGCGGAGAATACGGGAGAATTGCAAAGAGGGGCGGAGAATTGCGGAGAATACGGGACAAGTTCAAAGAGGGGCGGACAATGGCAAAGAGGGGTGGACAAGGTCAAAGAGGGGCGGACAAGTGCAAAGAGTGGCGGACCAGGGCAGAGAATACGGGACAAGGGCAAAGAGGGGCGGAGAAGGGCAAAGAGGGACGGACAAGTGTAAAGAGGTGCTGACAAGGGCAAAGAGGGGCGGACAAGTGCAAAGAGGTGCGGACAAGGGCAAAGAGGGGCGGACAAGTTCAAAGAAGGGCAGATAAGGGCAAAGAGGGGTGGGTAAGGGCAAAGAGGGGCTGAGAAGTGCGGAGAATACGGGACAAGGTCAAAGAGTGTCTTAGAATTGCGGAGAATACAGGACAAGGGCAAAGAGGGACAGAGAAGTGCGGAGAATAAGGGATAAGGGCAAAGAGGGCTGGACAAGGGTAAAGAGGGGCGGACAAGTGCGGAGAACACGGGACAAGGGCAAAGAGGGGCGGACAAGTGCGGAGAATACGGGACAAGGACAAAGAGGGGCGGACAAGTGCGGAGAATACGGGACAAGTGCAAAGAGGGGCGGACAAGGGCAAAGAGGGGCGGACAAGGTCAAAGAGGGGCGGACAAGGTCAAAGAGGGGCGGACAAGTGCGGAGAATACGGGACAAGGGCAAAGAGGGTCAGACAAGGGTAAAGAGGTGCGGACAAGGGCAAAGACGGGCGGACAAAGGCAAAGAGGGGCGGACAAGGACAAAGAGGGGCGGAAGAGGGCAGAGGGGCAGACAAGTGTAAAGAGGGGCGGAAAAGAGCAAAGACGGGCGGAGAAGGGCAGAGACGGGAGGACAAGGGCAAAGACGGGCGGAAAAGTGCAAAGACGGGTGGACAAGTGCAAAGAGGGGCGGAGAAGGGCAAAGACTGGCGGACAAGTGCAAAGACGGGCGGAGAAGTGCGGAGAATATGGGACAAGGGCAAAGAGGGTCGGAGAATACGGGAGAAGGGCAAAGAGGGGCGGACAAGGGCAAAGTGGTGCAGACAAGTGCAAAGAGGGGCGGACAAGTGCAAAGAGGGACGGAGAAGGGCAAAGAGGGGCGGACAAGGGCAAAGAAGGGGTGGAGAAGTGCGGAGAATACGGGACAAGGGCACAGAGGGGCGGAAAAGGGCAAAGAGGGGCGGACAAGTGCAAAGAGGGGCGGACAAGGGAAAGAGGTTCGGACAAGTGCAAAGAGCGGCGGACAAGTGGAAAGAGGTGCAGAAAAGGGCAAATAGGGGCGGAGAAGTGCGGAGAATACGGGACAAGAGCAAAGAGGGGCGGAGAAGTGCGGAGAATACGGGACAAGGGCAAAGAGAGGCGGACAAGGGGAAAGAGGGGTGGACAAGGGCAAAGACGGGCGGACAAGAGCTAAGAGTGGCGGAGAAGGGCAAAGAGGTTCGGAGAAGTGTGGAGAATATGGGACAAGTGCAAAGAGGTGTGGACAAGGGCAAAGAGGGGCGGACAAAAGCAAAGAAGGGGCGCACAAGGGCAAAGAGTGGCGCAGAAGCGCAAGGAGGGGTGCACAAGGGCAAAGAGTGGCGGAGAATAAGGGAGAAGGGCAAAGAGGGGCGGACAATGGCAAAGAGGGGCGGACAAAGGGCAAAGAGGGGCGGACAAGGGCAAAGAGGTGCGGAGAAGTGCCGAGAATACGGGACATGGGAAAAAAGGGGCGGACAAGGGCAAAGAAGGGCGGACACGGGGAAAAACGGGCGGACAAAGGCAAAGAGGGGCGGACAAGAGCAAAGAGGGGCGGATAAATGCGGAGAATACAGGACAAGAGCAAAGAGGGGCGGAGAAAAACAGAGAATTCGGGACAAGTGCAAAAAGGGGCGGACAAGCGCAAAGAGGGGCAGAAAATGGCAAACAGGTGCGGACAAGGGCAAAGAGGGATGGACATGGGCATAGAGGGGCAGACAAGTTCAAAGAGGGGCGGACAAGTGCAAAGAGGGGCGGACAAGGGCAAAGAGGGGCGGAGAAGTGCAAAGAGGGGCGGACAAATGCGGAGAATACGGGACAAGTGCAAAGAGGGGTGGACAAGGGCAAAGAGGGGCGGACAAGGGCAAATAGGGGCGGTCAAGGGCAAAGAGGGGCGGAGAAGTGCGGAGAATACGGGACAAGCGCAAAGAGGGGCAGACAAGGGCAAAGAGGGGTGGATAAGTGCAAAGAGGGGCTGACAAGGGCAAAGAGGGTCGGACAAGTGCAAATAGGTGCGGACAAGTGCAAATAGGGGCGGACAACTGCAAAGAGGGTCGGACAAGGGCAAAGAGTGTCGGACAAGGGCAAATAAGGGGCGGAGAAATGCTGAGAATACTGGACAAGGACAAAGATGTGAGGATAAGGGCAAAGAGGGGTGGACAAGTGTAAAGATGTGCGGACCAAGGCAAAGAGGGTCGGAGAAGTGCAAAGAAGGGTCGACAAGTGCAAAGAGGGGCAGACAAGTGCGGAGAATACGGGACAAGAGCAAAGAGGGGCGGACAAGGGCAACCGGGGCGGACAAGGGCAAATAGTGGCTGACAAGTGCAAAGAGTTGCAGAGAATTGCATAGAATACGGGACAAGGCCAAAAAGCGTCGGACAAGGGCAAAGAGGGGCGGAGAAGTGCGGAGAATACGGGACAAGGGCAAAGAGTGGCAAAGAAGTGCGGACAATACGGGACAAGGGCAAAGAGGGGCAGACAAGGGCAAAGAGGGGCGGGCATGTGCAAAGAGGGGCGGACAAGGGGAAAGAGGGGCGGACAGTGCAAAGAGGGTCGGAGAAGTGCAAAGAGGGGTGGACAAGTGCAAAGATGTGCGGACCAAGGCAAAGAGGGTCGGAGAAGTGCAATGAAGGGTGGACAAGTGCAAAGAGGGGCAGACAAGTGCGGAGAATACGGGACAAGAACAAAGAGGGGCAGACAAGGGCAAAGAGGTGCGGAGAAATGTGTAGAAAAAGCGACAAGGACAAAGAGGGGCGGACAAAGGCAAAGAGGGGCAGACAATGGGAAAGAGGTGCGTACAAGGGCAAAGAGGGGCGGACAATGGCAAAGAGGGGCAGACAAGGGCAAAGAGGGTCGGACAAGGGCAAAGAGAGGCGGAGAAGTGCAGAAAATACAGGACAAGGGAAAAGAGGGGCGTATAAGGGTAAAGAGGGGCGGACAATCACAAAGAGGGGAAGATAAGGTCAAAGAGAGGCGGACAAGTGCAAAGAGGTGTGGACAAGGGCAAAGAGGGGCGGACAAGGGCAAAGAAGGGGCGGAGAAGTGCGTAGAATACTGGACAAAGGCAAAGAGGGGCGGAGAAGGGTAAAGAGGAGTGGAAAAGGGCAAAGAGGGGCAGAGAAGTGCGCAGAATACGGGACAAGGGCAAAGAGGGGCGGACAAGGGCAAAGAGGGTAAGAGAAGTGCAGAGAATATGGGACAGGAGTAAAGAGTGGCGGACAAGGGAAAAGAGGTTCGGACAAGGGCAAAGAGGTGCGGACAAGTGCAAAGAGGGGCGGAGAATAGCGGAGAATACGGGACAAGGGCAAAGAGGGGCGGACAAGTGCAAAGAGGGGCGGACAAGAGCAAAGAGGGGCGGACAAGTGCAATGAGGGGCAGACAAGTGAAAGAGGGGCAGACAAGGGCAAAGAGGGCTGGAGCAGTGCGGAGAAAACGGGACAAGAGAAAAGAGGGGTGGAGAAGTGCGTAGAATACGGGACAAGGGCAAAGAGGGGCGGACAGGGGCAAAGAGGGGCAGAGTAGGGCAAAGAAGGGCGGACAAGGGAAAAGAGGGGCGGACAAGGACAAAGAGGAGTGGAGAAGTGCAAAGAGGGGCAGACAAGTGCTGTGAATACGCGACAAGGGCAAAGAGGGGCGTAGAAGTGTGGAGAATATGGGAGAAGTGCAAAGAGGGGCGGACAAGTGCAAAGAGGGGCGGAAAAGGGCAAAGACGGGCGGACAAGTTCAAAGAGGGGTGGACAAGGGCAAAGAGGGGCGGAGAATTGCAGAGAATAAGGGACAAGGGCAAAGAGGGTTGGAGAAGGACAAAGAATGGCGGACAAGGGCAAAGAGGGGCGGACAAGGGCTAAGAGGGTCTGACAATACGGGACAAGGGCAAAGAGGGGCGGACAAGGGCAAAGAGGGGCGGACAAGGGCAAAGAGGGGCGGAGAATTGAGTAGAATAAGGGAGAAGGTCAAAGAAGGGCGGACAAGTGCAAACAGGGGCAAAGAAGGAGAGAGAGGGGCGCACAAGTGGAAAGAGGGGCGCAAAATGTCAAAGAGGGGCGGACAAGGGCAAAGAGGGGCGGACAAGGACAAAGAGGTGCGGACAAGCGCAAAGAGGGGCTGACAAGATCAAAGATGGTGCGGAGTATTGCGGAGAATACGGGACAAGGGGAAAGAGGGGCGGACAAGGGCAAAGAGGAACGGACAAGGGCTAAGAGGGGCGGAATGGGGGAAAGAGGGGCGGAGAAGTGCGGAGAATACAGGACAAGGGCAAAGAGGGGCGGACAAGTGCAAAGAGGGGCGGAGAAGTGCGGAGAACACGGGAGAACGGGAAGGAGGGGCGGACAAGGGCAAAGAGGTGCGGACAAGGGCAAAGAGGGACGGACAAGCGAAAGGGGCGGACTAGGGGAAAGAGTGGCGGAGAAGTGAGGAAAATATGGGACAAGGGCAAAGAGGGGCGGACAAGGGCAAAGAGCAGCCGACAAGGGCAAAGAAGATCAAACCAGGGCAAAGAGGGACAGAAAATGGCAAAGAGGGTCGGACAAGGTCTAAGAGGGGCGGACAATGGCAAAGACAGGTGGACAATGCCAAAGAAGTTCGGACAATTGAAAGAGCTGCGGAGAAGTGCAAAGAGGGGTTGACAAGGGCAAAGAGGGGCAGACAAGGGCAAAGAGGAGCGGAGAAGTGCAAAGAGGGGAGTAGAAATGCAGAGAACATGAGACAAGGTCAAAGAGGGGCAGACAAGGGCAAAGAGGCGCGGACAAGGGCAAAGAGGGGCGGAGAAGTGCGGAGAATACGGGAGAACGGGAAGGAGGGGCGGACAAGGGCAAAGAGGTGCGGACAAGGGCAAAGAGGGACGGACAAGCGAAAGGGGCGGACTAGGGGAAAGAGTGGCGGAGAAGTGAGGAAAATATGGGACAAGGGCAAAGAGGGGCGGAAATTTCGGAGAACACGGGAGAAGTGCAAAGAGGGGCGGACAAGGTCAAAGAGTTGCGGAAAAGGTCAAAGAGTGGCGGACAAACGCAAAGAGGAGCGGAGAATACGGGACAAGGTCAAAGAGGGGCGGTTAAGGTCAAAGAGGGGCGGAGAAGGGCAAAGCTGGACGGAGAAGGGGAAAGAGGTTTGGAGAAGTGCGGAGAATACGGGACAAGGGCAAAGTGTGGCGGAGAAGTGCAGAGAATACGGGACAAGGGCAAAGAGGGGCGGACAAGGGCAAAGAGGGGCAGACAAGGGCAAAGAGTGGCGGACAAAGGGCAAAGAGGGATGGACATGTGCAAAGAGGGGCGCAGAATTGCAGAGAATATGGGACAAGGGCAAAGAGGGGTGGACAAGGGCAAAGAGGGGCAGAGAAGTGCGGAGAATACGGGACACGGGAAAATAGGGGCGGAGAATTGCGGAGAATACGGGACAAGTGCAAAGAGGGGCGGACAAGGGCAAAGAGGAGCGGAGAAGGGCAAAGAGTGGCGGACAATGGCAAAGAGGGGCGCGCAAGGTCAAAGAGGGGCGGACAAGGGCAAAGAAGGGCGGACAAGGGCAAAGAGGGGCGTACAAGTGCGGAGAATACATGACAAGTGTAAAGAGGGGCGGACAAGTGCAAAGAGGGACGGACAAGGGCAAATAGGAGAGGACAAGGGCAAAGAGGGGTGGAGAAGTGCGGAGAAAACGCGACAAGGGCAAAGAGGGGCGCACAATGGCAAAGAGGGGCGGACAAGTGCAAAGAGGGACGGAGAAGGGAAGAGGGGGCGGAGAAGGGGAAAGAGGGGCGGACAAGGGCAAAGAGGGGTGGACAAGGGCAAAGAGGGGCAGACAAGTGCAAAGAGGGACGGAGAATATGGGATAATAGCAAAGAGGGGCTGAGAAGGTCAAAGAGGGGCAGAGAAGGGCAAAGAGGTGTAGAGAAGGGCAAAGAGGGGCACAGAAGGGCAAAGAGGGGCGGAAAAGGGAAAAGACGGGCGGACAAGTGCAAAGAGGGTCGCACAAGGGGAAAGGTGTCGGACAAGGGGAAAAAACGGACGGATAAGTGCAAAGACGGGCGGAGAAGTGCGAGAACACGGGACAAGGGCAAAGAGGGGCAAAGAAGTGCGGCGAATACGGGACAAGGGCAAAAAGTGGCGGACAAGGGCAAAGAGGGGCAGACAAGGGCAAAGAGTGGCGGACAAGGGCAAAGAGGGGCAGACAAGGGCAAAGAGGGGCGGACAATGGGAAAGAGGGGCGGAGAAGGGAAAAGAGGTGCGGACAAGTGCGGAGAATACGGGACAAGGGCAAAGAGGGGCGGACAAAGGGAAAGAGGGGTGGAGAAGTGCGGAGAATACGGGACAAGGGCAAAGAGGGGCGGACAATGGCAAAGAGGAGCGGAGAAGTGCGGAGAACACAGGAGAAGCGCAAAGAGAGACGGACAAAAGCAAAGAGGGGCCAACAAGGGCAAAGAGGGGCAGACAAGGGCAAAGAGGGACGGACAAGGGCAAAGAGGGTCTGAGAAGTGCGGAGAACACAGGACAAGGGCAAAGAGAGGTGGGTAAGGGCAAAGAGGGGCCGACAAGGGGAAAGAGGGGCCGACAAGGGGAAAGAGGGGCGGACAAGGGCAAAGAGGGTCTGACAATGGCAAAGACAGGCGGACAAATGCAAAGAGGGGCGGAAAAGGGCAAAGAGGGGCGGACAATGGGAAAAAACGGACGGACAATGGGAAAAAACGGACGGACTATGGAAAAGACGGGCGGAGAATTGCGGAGAATACGGAAGAAGTGCAAAGAGGGGCGGACAAGGGCAAAGAGTTGCGGAAAAGGTCAAAGAGTGGCGGACAAAGGCAAAGAGGGGCGGAGAATACGTGACAAGGTCAAAGAGGGGAGGTTAAGGTCAAAGAGGGGCGGAGAAGGGCAAAGCGGGACGGAGAAGGGGAAAGAGGTTTGGAGAAGTGCGGAGAATACGGGACAAGGGCAAATTGTGGCGGAGAAGTGCGGAGAATACGGGACAAGGGCAAAGAGGGGCGGACAAGGACAAAGAGGGGCAGACAAGGGCAAAGAGTGGCGGACAAAGGGCAAAGAGGGATGGACATGTGCAAAGAGGGGCGCAGAATTGCGGAGAATACGGGACAAGGGCAAAGAGGGGTGGACAAGGGCAAAGAGGGGCGCAGAATTGCGGAGAATACGGGACACGGGAAAATAGGGGCAGAGAATTGCGGAGAATACGGGACAAGTGCAAAGAGGGGCGGAAAAGGTCAAAGAGGGGCGGACAAGGGCAAAGAAGGGCGGACAAGGGCAAAGAGGTGCGTACAAGGGCGGAGAATACACGACAAGTGTAAAGAGGGGCAGACAAGTGCAAAGAAGGAAGGACAAGGGCAAATAGGGGCGGACAAGGGCAAAGAGTGGCGGAGAATTGCGGAGAATACGGGAAAAGGGCAAAGAGGGGCGGACAAGGGCAACGTCGGACGGACAATGGCAAAGAGGGGCGGAGAAGTGCGGAGAATACGGGACAAGAACAAAGAGGGACGGAGAAGTGCGGAGAATACTCGAGAAGAGCAAAGAGGGTCGGAGAAGTGCGGAGAAAACGCGACAAGGGCAAAGAGGGGCGGACAAGGGCAAAGAGATGCGGAGAAGGGAAGAGAGGGGCGTAGAAGGGGAAAGAGGGGCGGACAAGGGCAAAGAGGGGTGGACAAGGGCAAAGAGGGGCGGACAAGGGCAAAGAGGGACGTAGAATACGGGACAAGAGCAAAGAGCGGCTGAGAATGTCAAAGAAGTGCAGAGAAGGGAAAGAGGTGCAGAGAAGGGCAAAGAGGGGCACACAAGGGTAAAGAGGGGAGGAAAAGGGAAAAGACGGGCGGACAAGTTCAAAGAGGGTCGCACAAGGGGAAAGGTGTCGGACAAGGGGAAAAAACGGACGGATAAGGGCAAAGACGGGCGGAGAAGTGCCGAGAATATGGGACAAGGGCAAAGAGGGGCAAAGAAGTGCGGAGATTACGGGACAAGGTCAAAGAGTGGCGGACAATGGCAAAGAGGGTCGGACAAGGGCAAAGAGGGGCGGACTAGGGCGGAGAATAGGGGACAAGGGCAAAGAGGGTCGGACAAGGGCAAAGAGGGGCGAACAAGGGCAAAGAGTGTCGGACAAGGGCAAAGAGGGGCAGAAAAAGCAAAGAGGGGTGGACCAGGGCAAAGAGGGGTGGACCAGGGCAAAGAGGGGAGGAGAAGTGCGGAAAATACGGGACAAGGGCAAAGAGGGGCGGACAAGGGCAAAGAGTGTCGGACAAATATCATGGAGGGGCGGACAAGGGCAAAGAGAGGTGGACAATGGCAAAGAGGGGCGGACAAGGGCAAAGAGGGTCGGACAATGGCAAAGAGGGGCGGACAAGGGCAAAGAGGGGCGGATAAGTTCAAAGAGGGGCGGAGAAGTGCGGAAAATAAGGGACAAGGTCAAAGAGGGCGGACAAGGTCAAAGAGGGTCAGAAAAGGGCAAAGCGGGGCTGAGAAGGGAAAAGAGGGGCGGAAAAGGGCAAAAAGGGGTCGACAAGGGCCAAGAGGGTCGGACAAGGGCAAACAGAGGCGGACCAGGGCAAAGAGGAGCGGACAAGGGCAAATTGGGGCGGACAAGGGCAAAGAGTGTCCGACATGTGCAAAGGTGTGCGGACAAGAGCAAAGAGGGGCGGAGAAGGGCGGAGAACACGGGACAGGATCAAAGAGGATCGGAAAAGGGCAAAGAGTGGCGGACAAGGGCAAAGAGGAGCGGAAAACTGCAAAGAGGGGTGCACAAGGGTAAAGAGGGGTGGACAAGGGCATAGAGGGGCGGAGAATTGCTGAGAATATGGGACAAGGGCAAAGAGGGGCGGAGAAGGGCAAAGAGGAGCGGACAAGGGCAAAGAGGAACGGACAAGGGCAAAGAGGGGTGAACAAGGGCAAAGAGGGGCGGACAAGTGCAAAGCGGGTAGGACACTGGCAAGGAGGGGTGGACAAGGGCAAAGATTGGCGGACAAGGGCAAAGAGGGGCGGAGAAGTGCGGAAAATACGGCACAAGGTCAAAGACAGGGGGACATGGTTGAAGAGGGGCAGACAAGTGCTAACAGGGCGGACAAGGGCAAAGAGGGGCAGACAAGGTCAAAGAGGGGCGGACAAGGGCAAAGTGGGGTGGACAAAGGCGAAGAGGGGTGGACAAGGGCAAAGAGGGATCGGACAAGAGCAAAGAGGGTCCGACAAGGCCAAAGAGGTGCGGACAAATGCAGACAATACGGGACAAGTGCAAAGATGAGCAGAATGGTTCGGAGAATACGGGACAAGGGCAAAGAGGAGCGGACAAGGGTAAAGAGGGTCAGACAAGGGCAAAGAGGGGCGTACAAGGGCAAGAGGGGCGGACAAGAGCAAAGAGAGGCGGAGAAGTGCAAAGAGCGGCGGACAAGGGCAAAGGATGTCAGACAAGGGCGGAGAATATGGGACAAGGGCAAAGAGGGTCAGACAATGGCAAAGAGGGTCAGACAAGGGCAAAGGTCTGCGGACAAGAGCAAAGAGGGGTGGAGAAGGGCAAAGAGGGGCGGAAAAGGGCAAAGAGGGACGGACAAGGGCAAAGAGGGGCGGACAAGGGCAAAGATGGGCGGACAAGGGCAAAGAGTGACGGAGAATTGCCGAGAATACGGGACAAGGGCAAAGAGGGTCAGACAAGGGCAAAGAGGGGCGGACAAGGGAAAAGAGGGGCGTAGAATTGAGGAGAATACGGGAAAAGGGCAAAGAGGGGCGGAGAAGGGCCAAGAGGGGCGGACAAGAGCAAAGAGGGGTGGAAAAGGGCAAAGAGGGGCGGAAAAAGAAAAGAGGGGTGGACCAGGGCAAAGAGGGGTGGACAAATCAAAGAGGGGAGGAGAAGTGCGGAAAATACGGTACAAGGGCAAAGAGGGGCGGACAAGGGCAAAGAGAGTCGGACAAATGTCATGGAGGGGCAGACAAGGGCAAAGAGAGGTGGACAATGGCAAAGAGGGTCGGACAAGGACAAAGAGGAGCGGACAAGTGTAAAGAGGGGCGGACAAGGGCAAAGAGGGTCAGACAAGGGCAAAGAGTGTAGGACAAGGGTAAAGAGGGGCGGAGAAGTGCAAGGAGTTGCGGAGAAGTTCAAGGAGGGGCGGATAAGGGCAAAGAGGGGCGGACAAGGGCAAAGAGGAGCGGAGAAGGGCAAAGAGTGGCGGACAATGGCAAAGAGGGGCGGGAAAGGTCAAAGAGGGGCGGGAAAGGTCAAAGAGGGGCGGACAAGTGCAAAGAGGGACGGACAAGGGCAAATAGGAGCGGACAAGGGCAAAGAGGGGCGGAGAAGTGCGGAGAAAACGCGACAAGGGCAAAGAGGGGCGCACAATGGCAAAGAGGGGTGGACAAGGGCAAAGAGGGGCGGAGAAGGGAAGAGAGGGGCGGAGAAGGGGAAAGAGGGGCGGACAAGGGCAAAGAGGGGTGGACAAGGGCAAAGAGGGGCAGACAAGTGCAAAGAGGGACGGAGAATACGGGATAATAGCAAAGAGGGGCTGAGAAGGTCAAAGAGGGGCAGAGAAGGGCAAAGAGGTGCAGAGAAGGGCAAAGAGGGGCACAGAAGGGCAAAGAGGGGCGGAAAGGGAAAAGACGGGCGGACAAGTGCAAAGAGGGTCGCACAAGGGGAAAGGTGTCGGACAAGGGGAAAAAACGGACGGATAAGTGCAAAGACGGGCGGAGAAGTGCGGAGAATGCGGGACAAGGGCAAAGAGGGGCAAAGAAGTGCGGGGAATACGGGACAAGGGCAAAAAGTGGCAGACAAGGGCAAAGAGGGACAGACAAGGGCAAAGAGTGGCGGACAAGGGCAAAGAGGGGCAGACAAGGGCAAAGAGGGGCGGACAAGGGGAAAGAAGGGCGGAGAAGGGAAAAGAGGTGCGGACAAGTGCGGAGAATACGGGACAAGGACAAAGAGGGGCGGACAAAGGGAAAGAGGGGCGGAGAAGTGCGGAGAATATGGGACAAGGGCAAAGAGGGGCGGACAATGGCAAAGAGGAGAGGAGAAGTGCGGAGAACACAGGACAAGCGCAAAGAGAGACGAACAAAAGCAAAGAGGGGCCGACAAGGGCAAAGAGGGGCAGACAAGGGCAAAGAGGGCGGACAAGGGCAAAGAGGGTCTGAGAAGTGCGGAGAACACAGGACAAGGGCAAAGAGAGGTGGGTAAGGGCAAAGAGGGGCCGACAAGGGGAAAGAGGGGCGGACAAGGGCAAAGAGGGTCTGACAATGGCAAAGACAGGCGGACAAATGCAAAGAGGGGCGGACGAGGGCAAAGAGGGGCGGACAATGGGAAAAAATGGACGGACAATGGGAAAAAACGGACGGACTATGGAAAAGACGGGCGGAGAAGTGCGGAGAATACGGGACAAGGGCAAAGAGGGGCTGAGAAGTGCGGAAAATATGGGACAAGGGCAAAGAGGGGCGGAGAATTGCGGAGAATATGGGAGAAGTGCAAAGAGGGGCGGACAAGGGCAAAGAGTTGCGGAAAAGTTCAAAGAGTGGCGGACAAGGGCAAAGAGGGTCGGACAAGTGCAAATAGGTGCGGACAAGTGCAAATAGGGGCGGACAACTGCAAAGAGGGTCGGACAAGGGCAAAGAGTGTCGGACAAGGGCAAATAAGGGGCGGAGAAATGCTGAGAATACTGGACAAGGACAAAGATGTGAGGATAAGGGCAAAGAGGGGTGGACAAGTGTAAAGATGTGCGGACCAAGGCAAAGAGGGTCGGAGAAGTGCAAAGAAGGGTCGACAAGTGCAAAGAGGGGCAGACAAGTGCGGAGAATACGGGACAAGAGCAAAGAGGGGCGGACAAGGGCAACCAGGGGCGGACAAGGGCAAATAGTGGCTGACAAGTGCAAAGAGTTGCAGAGAATTGCATAGAATACGGGACAAGGCCAAAAAGCGTCGGACAAGGGCAAAGAGGGGCGGAGAAGTGCGGAGAATACGGGACAAGGGCAAAGAGTGGCAAAGAAGTGCGGACAATACGGGACAAGGGCAAAGAGGGGCAGACAAGGGCAAAGAGGGGCGGGCATGTGCAAAGAGGGGCGGACAAGGGGAAAGAGGGGCGGACAGTGCAAAGAGGGTCGGGAGAATACGGGAAAAGGGCAAAGGGGGCGGACAAGGAAAAAGAGAGGCGGACAAGGGAAAAGAGGGGCGGACCAGGGCAAAGAGGTGCGGACAAGGGCAAAAAAGGGCGGACGAGGCAAAAAATGGGCGGAGGATTTCGGAGAATAAGGGAGAAGGGCAAAGAGGGGCGGAAAAGATCAAAGAGGGGCGGACAAGGGCAAAGAGGGGCGGACAAGTGCAAAGACGGGCGGACAAGGGCAAAGACGGGCGGACAAGAGCAAAGAGTCACGGCGAATTACGGAGAATACGGGAAAAGGGCAAAGAGGGGCGGATAAGGTCAAAGAAGTGCGACAAGGAAAAAGAGGGGCGGACAAGTGCAAAGAGGGACGGAAAAAAGCAAAGAGGTGCGGAGAAGGGCAAAGAGGGGCGTAGAAGTGCGGAGCATACAGGACAAGAAGAAAGAGGGGCGGAGAATTGCGGAGAATACGGGGCAAGGTCAAAGAGGGTTGGACAAGGGCAAAGAGCGTCGGACAAGGTCAAAGAGGGGCAGACAAGGGAAAAGACGGGAGGAGAAGGGCAAAGAGGGGCAGACAAGGGCAAAGAGGGGCGGACAAGGGCAAATAGGGGTGGAAAAGTGCAAATAGGTTCGGAGAAGTGCGGAGAATACGGGACAAGGTTAAAGAGGGTCGGAGAAGTGCGGAGAATATGGGACAAGGGCAAAGAGGGGCGGACAAGGGCAAAGAGGGGTGGACAACGGCAAAGAGTGGCGGAAAAGGGCAAGGATGTGCGGACAAGGGCAAAGAGTATCGGAGAAGTGCGGACAACACGGGACAAGGGCAAAGAGGAGCAGACAAGGGCAAAGAGGGGCGGACAAGGGCAAAAGGGGCGGAGAAATGCGGAGAATACTGGACAAGTGCAAAGAGGGGCAGAAAAGGGCAAAGAGGGGCGGACAAGTGCAAAGAGGGGCTGCCAAGGGCAAAGATGTGCGGTCATGGGCATAGAGGGGCGGAGAATATAGGACAAGACTAAAGAGGGGCGGACAAGGGCAAAGAGGGGATGAAAATTGCGGAGAATACAGGACAAGGGCAAAGAGGGGCATACAAAAGCAAAGAGGGTCGGAAAAGGGCAAAGAGGGGCGGAAAAGTGCAAAGAGGGGCGGACAAGGGCAAAGAGGGGCAGACAAGGGCAAAGAGGGGCAGACAAGGGCAAAGAGGGGCAGACAAGGGCAAAGAGGGGTAGAGAAGGGCAAAGAGGGGCAGACAAGGGCAAGGATGTGAGGACAAGGGCAAAGAGTATCGGAGAAGTGTGGAGAATACGGGACAAGGGCAAAGAGGGGCAGACAAGGGCAAAGAGGGGCGGACAAGGGCAAAGAGGGGCGGACAAGGGCAAAGAGGGGCGGACAAGGGCAAAGAGGGGTGGACAAGGGCAAAGAGGGTCAGACAAGGGCAAAGAGGGGCGGACAAGTGTAAAGAGGGGCGGAGAAATGCGGAGAATACTGGACAAGTGCAAAGAGGGGTGGACAAGTGAAAAGAGGGGCGGTCAAGGGCAAAGAGGTTCTGAGAATACGGGACATCGGCAAAGAGAGGCGGGCAAAAGCAAAGAGGGGCGGAGAAGTGCGGAGAATACGGGACAACGGCAAAGAGGGGCGGACAAGGGCAAAGAGGGGCGGACAAGGACAAAGAGGGACGGAAAAAAGCAAAGAGGTGCGGAGAAGGGCAAAGAGGGGCGGAGAAGTGCGGAGAATACGGGGCAAGGTCAAAGAGGGTTGGACAAGGGCAAAGAGCGTCGGACAAGGTCAAAGAGGGGCAGACAAGGGAAAAGACGGAAGGAGAAGGGCAAAAAGGGTCGGACAAGAGCAAAGAGGGGCGACATGTGAAAAGAGGTGCGGAAAAGGGCAAAGAGGGGCGACAAGTGAAAGGAGGGGCGGACAAAGGAAAAGAGGGGCGGAGAATGTCCAAGAGGGGCGGACAAGGGCAAAGAGGGTCGGACAAGGGCAAAGAGGGTCATAAGAGGGCAAAGAGGGGCGGAAAAAGGAAAAGAGGGGCGTTGAATTGTGGAGAATACGGGACAATGGCAAAGAGGGGCGGAGAATTGCAGAGAATACGGAACAAGGGAAAACAGGGGCGGAAAAGGGCAAAGAGGGACGGACAAGGGCAAAGAGGGACGGACAAGGGCAAAGAGGGGCGGACAAGGGCAAAGACGGGGGGACAAGGACAAAGATGTGCGGGCAAGGGCAAAGAGGGGCGGACAAGGGCAAAGAGGGGCGGATAAGGGCATAGACGGGGGGACACGGGCGGAGAATATGGGACAAGTGCTAAGAAGGGCGGACAAGGGCAAAGAGGGGCGGACAAGGGCAAAGAGGGGCGGACAAGGGCAAAGAGGGACGGAAAAGGGAAAAGAGGGGCGGAGAATACGGGACAAGTGCAAAGAGGGGCGGACAACAGCAAGCGGTGTGGAGAAGTGCGGAGAATAATGGACAAGTGCAAAGAGGGTCGGACAAGGACAAAGAGGGTCGGACAAGGGTAAAGAGAGTCGGACAAGAGCAAAGAGGGGTGGAAAAGTGCAAAGAGGGGTGGACAAGAGCAAAGAGGGACGGAAAAAGGCAAAGAGGTGCGGAAAAGTGCAAAGAGGGCCGGAGAATACGGGACAAGGGCAAAGAGGGGCGGACAAGGGCAAGCAGTGCGGAGAAGTGCGGATAATACGGGACAAGGGCAAAGAGGGGCGGACAAGGGCAAAGAGGGTCGGACAAGGACAAAGAGGGGCGGACAAGGGCACAGCAGGGTGGACAAGGGCAAAGAGGGTTGGAAAAGGGCAAAGAGGGGCGGACAAGGGCAAAGAGGGGCGGACAAGCACAAAGGGGGTGTATAAGGGCAAAGAGGGGAGGACAAGGTCAAACAGGGGCGGACAAGTGCAAAGAGGGGTGGACAAGGGCAAAAAAGGGGTGGAGAATTTCGGAGAATACGGGAGAAGGGCAAAGAGTGGTGGAAAATATCAAAGAGGGGCGGACAAGGGCAAAGACGGGCGGACAATGGCAAAGAGGGGCGGACAAGGGCAAAGAGTGACGGCGAATTACGGAGAATACGGGAGAAGGGCCAAGAGGGGCGGACAAGGGCAAAGAAGTGCAACAAGGAAAAAGAGGGTCGGACAAGGGCAAAGAGGGTTGGAGAATACGGGACAAGGGCAAAGAGGGGCGGACAACGGCAAGCGGTGCGGAGAAGTGCGGAGAATACGGGACAAGTGCAAAGAGGGGCGGACAAGGGCAAAGAGGGTTGGACAAAGGCAAAGAGTGGCGGACAAAGGCAAAGGGGGCGTATAAGGGTAAAGAGGGGCGGACAAGGACAAAGATGGGCAGACAAGTGCAAAGAGGGTCGGACAAGGGCAAAGAAGGGCGGACGGTGTCAAAGAAGGGGCGGAGAAGTTCACAGAATACGGGACAAGGGGAAAGAGGGGCGGAAAAGGGCAAAGACGGGCTGACAAGTGCAGAGAGGGGCGGACAAGGGCAAAGAGTGACGGAGAATTGCGAAGAATAAGGGACAAGGGCAAAGAGGGGTGGACATGGGCAAAGAGGGGGGGACAAGGGAAAAGAGGGGCGGACAAGGGCAAATATGGGCGGACAAGAGCAAAGAGTGGCGGACAAGGGCAAAGAGGGGCGGAGAATTGCAGAGAATACGGGACAAGGGCAAAGAGAGGCGGACAAGGGCAAAGACGGGCGGACAAGGGCAAAGAGGGGCGGACAAGGGCAAAGAGGTGTGGACCAGGTGAAAGAGGGTCGGACAATTGCAAAGAGGGCCGGAAAAGTGCAAAGAGGGGCGGACAAGTGCAAAGACGGGCGGACAAGGGCAAAGACGGGCGGACAAGGGCAAAGAGGGATGTACAAGTGCAAAGACTGACGCAGAATATCAGAGAATACGGGACAAGAGCAAAGAGGGGCAGTCAAGGGCAAAGAGGTGTGGACAAGGGCAAAGAGGGGCGGACAAGGGCACAGAGGGGTGGAAAAGTTCAAAGAGGTGCGGACAATGGCAAAGAGGGGTGGAGAAAGGCAAAGAATGGCGGACAAGGGCAAAGAAGGGCGGACAAGGGCAAAGAGGGCCGGACAAGGGCAAAGAGGTTCAGACAAGGGCGGAGAACACGGACAAGGCCATAGATTTTCGGAACAGGGCAAAGAAGGTCGTACAAGGGCAAAGAGGTTCGGACAAGGGCAAAGAGGGTCGGACAAGTGTAAAGAAGGGCGGACAAGGGCAACTAGGTTTGGACAAGGGCAAAGAGGGTCAGACAAGAGTATAGAAGGGCGGACAAGGGTGGAGAATATGGGACAGTGTCAAAGAGTGTCGGACAAGTTCAAAGAGGGTCGGACAAGGGCAAAGAGTTTCGGACAAGGGCAAAGAGGGGCGGACAAGGGCAAAGAGGAGCGGAGAAGGGCAAAGAGGTGCGGACAAGAGCAAAGAGGGGCGGAAAAGGGCAAAGAGTGGCGGAGAATTGTGGAGAACAAGGGCAAGGGCAAAGAGGGGCGGACAATGGCAAAGACTGGCGGAGAAGTGCAAGGAGGGGCGGAGAAGTGCAAGGAGGGGCGGACAAGTTCAAAGACGGACGGACAAGGGCAAAGAAGGTCGGACAAGGGCAAAGAGGGTCGGAGAAGGGCAAAGAAGGGCGATAAGGGAAAAGAGGGGAGGTCAAGCACAAAGAGGGTCGGAGAAGGGCCAAGAGGGGCGGACAAGGGTAAAGAGGGACGGACAAGGGCAAAGAGGGACGGAAAAGGGCAAAGAGGGTCAGACAAGGGTAAAGAAGGGCGGACAAGGGTGGAGAATACGGGACAGGGTCAAAGAGGGTCGGACAAGAGCAAAGAGGTTCGGACAAGGGCAAAGAGTGGTGGACAAGGGCAAAGAGGGGCGGACAAGGGCAAACAGGGGCGGAGAAGTGCAAAGAGGGGCGCACAAGGGCAAAGAGGGGCGCACTAGTGCAAAGAGTGGTGCACAAGGGCAAAGATGGGCGGAGAAATGCAAAGAGGGGCGGACAAGAGGAAAGTGGTATGGACAAGGGCAAAGAGGGGCGGACAAAGGCAAAGAGGGGCGGACAAGGGCAAAGAGGGGCGCACAAGGCCAAAGAGGGGCGCATAAGGGCAAAGAGGGGCGCACAAGGGCAAAGAAGGGCGGAGAAATGCAAAGAGGGACGGACAAGGGTAAAGAGGGGCGGACAAGGGTAAAGAGGGGCGGACAAGAGTAAAGAGAGGCGGACAAGGACAAAGAGGGGCGGAAAAGGGCAAAGAGGGGCTGAGAATATGGGAGAAGGGCAAAGAGGGGCAGACAAGGGCAAGCGGTTCGGAGAAGTGCGGAGAATATGGGACAAGGGCAAAGAGAGGCACACGAGGGCAAAGAGGGGCGGACAAGGGCAAAGAGGGGCGGACAAGGGCAAAGAGGGGCGGACAAGGGCAAAGGGGGCGTATAAGGGCAAAGAGGGGTGGAAAAGGGCAAAGAGCATCGGACAAGGGCAAAGAGGGGCGGAGAAGGGCAAAGAAGTGAGGACAGGGGCAAAGAAAGGGCGGAGAATTTCGGAGAATAAGGGACAAGGGCAAAGAGGGGCAGACAAGGGCAAAGACAGGCGGACAAGTGCAAAGAGTTGCGGACAAGGGCAAAGAGGGCCGACAAGGGCAAAGAGGGGCGGACAAGGACAAAGACGGGCAGAGAAGGGCAAAGAGTGACGGAGAAGTGCGGAGAATACAGGACAATGGCAAAGAGGGGCGGACAAGGGCAAAGAGGAGCGGAGAAGGGCAAAGAGGTGCGGACAAGGGCAAAGAGGGGCGCACAAGGGCAAAGAGTGGCGGAGAATTGTGGAGAACACGGGCAAGGGCAAAGAGGTGCGGACAGGGGCAAAGACTGGCGGAGAAGTGCAAGGAGGGGCGGAGAAGTGCAAGGAGGGGCGGACAATTGCAAAGACGGGCGGACAAGGGCAAAGAAGGTCGGACAAGAGGCAAAGAAGGTCGGAGAAGGGCAAAGAAGGGCGATAAGGGAAAAGAGGGGAGGACAAGGACAAAGAGGGTCGGAGAAGGGCCAAGAGGGGCGGACAAGGGTAAAGAGGGTCGGACAAGGGCAAAGAGGGACGGAAAAGGGCAAAGAGGGTCAGACAAGGGTAAAGAAGGGCGGACAAGTGTGGAGAATACGGGACAGGGTCAAAGAGGGTCGGACATGAGCAAAGAGGTTCGGACAAGGGCAAAGAGTGGCGGACACGGGCAAAGAGGGGCGGACACGGGCAAAGAGGGGCGGACACGGGCAAAGAGGAGCGGACAAGTGCAAAGACGGTTGGAGAAGGGCAAAGAGGGGCGGACCAGGGCAAAGAGGGGCGGATAAGGGAAAAGAGGGGCGGGAATTGCAGAGAACAAGGGAGAAGTGCAAAGAGGTGCGGACAAGAGCAAAGAGGGGCGGACAAGGGCAAACAGGGGCGGAGAAATGCAAAGAGGGGCGCACAAGGGCAAAGAGGTGCGCACTAGTGCAAAGAGTGGCGCACAAGGGGAAAGAGGGGCGGAGAAATGCAAAGAGGGGCGGACAAGAGCAAAGAGGTATGGACAAGGGCAAAGAGGGGCGGACAAGGGCAAAGAGGGGCGCACAAGGGCAAAGAAGGGCGGAGAAATGCAAAGAGGGACGGACAAGGGCAAAGAGGGGCGGACAAGGGTGGAGAATACGGGACAAGGGCAAAGAGGGGCGGACAAGTGCAAAGACAGGCGGACAATTTCAAAGAGTTGCGGACAAGGGCAAAGAGGGGTGGACAAGGGCAAAGAGGGGCGGACAAGGACAAAGACGGGTAGAGAAGGGCAAAGAGTGACGGAGAAGTGCGGAGAATACAGGACAATTTCAAAGAGGGGCGGACAAGGGCAAAGATGGGCGGAGAAGGGAAAAGACGGGCGGACAAGTGCAAAGACAGGCGGACAAGGGCAAAGAAGAGCGGACACGGGCAAAGAGTGGTGTACAAGGGTAAAGAGTGACGGAGAATTGCAGAGAATATGGGACAAGGGCAAAGAGGGGCGGACAAGGGCAAAGAGGGGCCGACAAGGGCAAAGAGGGTCGGACAAGTGCAGAGAATACGGGACAAGGGCAAAGAGGGGCGGACAAGGGCAAAGAGGGGCGGACAAGTGCGGATAATACGGGACAAGGGCAAAGAGGGGTGGATAAGTGCAAAGAGGGTCGGAGAAGTACAAAGAGTTGCGGACAAGGGCAAAGAGGTGCCGACAAGTGCGGAGAAATACGGTACAATGGCAAAGACCTGCGGACAAGGGCGGAGAATACGGGACCAGAGCAAAGTGGGTAGGACAAGGGCCGAGAATACGGGACAAGGGCAAAGAGGGGCGGACAAGGTCAAAGAGGGTCGGACAAGTGCAAAGGGGTTTGGACAAGGGCAAAGAGGGGCGGACAAGGGCAAAGAGGGGCGGACAGGGGCAAAGAGGGGCAGAGAAGTGCGGAGAATACCGGACATGGGGAAAGAGGTGCGGACAAGGGCAAAGAGGATCGGACAAGGGCAAAGAGGGGCGGACAAGAGAAAAGAGGGGCGGACAAAGGTAAAGAAGGGTGGAAAACGGCAAAGAGGGGCGGACAAGAGCATAGAGGGGCAGACAAGAGCAAAGTGGGGTGGCAGAGGGCAAAGAGGGGCGCACAAGTGCAAAGAGGGGTGGACAAGATCGGAGAGTACGGGACAAGGGCAAAAAGGGGCGGACAAGTGAAGAGAACACCGGACAAGTGCAAAGAATTTCGGACAAGGGCGGAGAACACGGGTCAAGGGCAAAGAGGGGCAGACAAGTGCAAAGAGGGGCGGACAAGGGCAAAGAGGGGCTGACAAGGGCAAAGAGGTGCGGAGAAGGGCAAAGAGGGGCGGACAAGGGCAAAGAGGGACGGACAAGGGCAAAGAGGGGTGGAAAAGTGCAGAGAATACGGGACAAGGGCAAAAAGGGGTGGACAAGGGCAAAGAGGGGCGGACAAGTGGAAAGAGGGACGGACAAGGGCAAAGAGGGGCTGACAAGGGCAAAGAGGTGCGGATAAGGGCAAAGAGAGGCGGACAAGGGCAAAGTGGGGCGGACAAGGGCAAAGAGGTTCAGACAAGGGCACAGAGGTGCGGACCAGGGCACAGAGGTGCGGAAAAGGGCTAAGAGGGGGGGACAAGAGCAAAGAGAGGCGGAGAAGTGCGGAGAATACGGGACAAGGACAAAGAGGGGCAGACAAAGGCAGAGAATACGGGACAAGGGCAAAGAGGGGGGGACAAGGGCAGAGAATACGGGACAAGGGCAAAGAGGGGCGAACAAGGGCAAAGAGGGGCTGACAAGTGTAAAGAGAGGCGGACAAGGGCAAAGAGGGGCGAGAAGGGCAAAGAGGGGTGGACAAGGGCATAGAGGGTCGGACAAGGGCAAAGAGCAGCGGAGAAGGGCAAAGAGGGGTGGACAAAGGCAAAGAGGCGCCGAGAAGTGCAGAGAATACGGGAGAAGAGCAAAGAGGGGCGGACAAGTGCAAAGAGGGGCTGACAACTGCGGAGAATATGGGAAAAGCAGAAAGAGGAGTGGACGAGGTTGGAGAATACGGGACAAGGGCAAGGAGGAGCGGACATGGGCAATGACGGACGGAAAAGGGCTAAGACAGGCGGACAATGGCAAAGAGGGGCGGACAAGTGCGGAAAATATGGGAGAAGGGAAAGAAGGGGCAGACAAGTGCAGAGAACACGGGACAAGAGCAAAGAGGGGCGGACAAGGGCAAAGAGGTTCGGACAAGGGTAAAGTAGGGCGGACAAGGGCAAAGAGGTTCGGACAAGGGTAAAGTAGGGCAGACAAGGGCAAAGACGGGCGGACAAAGGATAAGAGGGGTGGAGAAGTGCGGAGAATACGGGACAAGGGCAAAGAAGGGCGAACAAGGGCAAAGAGGGGTGGACAAGTGCGGAGACTAGAGGAAAAGTGCAAAGAGGGGCGGACAAGGGCAAAGAGGGGCAGACAAAGGAAAATAGTTGCGGACAAGTGCAAAGAGGGGCAGACAAGTGCGTAGAACACGGGACGAGGGCAAAGAGGGTCGGACAAGGGCAAAGAGGGTCGGACAAGTGTAAAGAGGGGCGGACAAGAGGAAAGAGGGGCTGAAAAGTTCAAAGAGGGGCGGACAAAGGCAAAGAGGGTAGGACAAGTGCAAAGAGGGACGGACAAGGGCAAAGAAGGGGGAAAAGTGCAAAGAGGGACGGACAAGGGCAAAGAGGGGCGGAGAATTTCGGCGAATACGAGACAAGGGCAAAGAGGTGCGGACAAGGGTAAAGAGGGGCGGACAAGGGTAAAGAGGGGCGGACAAGGGTAAAGAGGGGCGGACAAGGGTAAAGAGGGGCGGACAACGTCAAATAAGAGCGGACGGGGCAAAGAAAAGGCGGAGAAGTGCGGAGAAGAAGTGTTAAGGGCATAGACGGGCGGATAAGGGCATAGACGTGCGGAAATGGCCAAAATTGGCGGACAAGGGCAAAGAGGGCCGGAAAAGATCAAAGAAGGGGCAGAGAAGTGCGGAGAATACGGGACAAGGGCAAAGAGGGGCGGAGAAGGGCAAGGAGGGGTGGACAAGGGCAAAGAAGGGTGGAGAAGGGCAAAGAGAGGTGGACAAGGGCAAAGAGGGGCAGAGAATTGCGGAGAATACGTGACAAGGGCAAAGAGCAGCGGAAAAGGTCAAAGAGGGGCGGAGAATTCCGGAGAATACGGGACAAGGGCAAAGAGGGGCAGAGAAAAGCAAAGAGGTGCAGACAAGGGCAAAGAGGGGCGACAAGTTCAAAGGGGGCAGAGAAGGGCAAAAAGGGGCGGACAAGGGCAAAGAGGGGCGGACAAGGGCAAAGAGGAGCGGACAGGGGCAAAGACGGGTGGACAAGGGCAAAGAGGGTTGGAAAAGTGCGGAGAACACGGGACAATGGCAAAGAGGTTCAGACAAATGCGGAGAACACGGGACAAGGGCAAAGAGGGGCGGACAAGGGCAAAGAGTAGTGGACAAGGGAAAGAGGGGCGGACAAGTTCAAAGAGTGTCGGACAAGGGCAAAGAGGGGCGGACAGTGGCAAAGAGGGGCAGAGAAGTGCGGAGAATACCGGACATGGGGAAAGAGAGGTGGACAAGTGCAAAGAGGAGACGACAACGGCAAAGAGGGGCGTACAAAAGAAAAGAGAGGTGGACAAATGCAAAGAGGAGACGACAACGGCAAAGAGGGGCGTACAAAAGAAAAGAGGTGCGGACAAGGGTAAAGAGGGGCGGAAAAATGCAAAGAGGGGCGGACAAGTTCGGAGAGTACGGGACAAGGGTAGAAAGGGGCGGACAAGTGCAGAGAACAAGGGACAAGTGCAAAGAATGGCAGACAAGGGCGGAGAAAACGGCTCAAGGGCAAAGAGGAGAAGACAAGGGCAAAGAGGGTTGGAAAAGTGCGGAGAACACGGGACAATGGCAAAGAGGTTCAGACAAATGCGGAGAACACGGGACAAGGGCAAAGAGGGGCGGACAAGGGCAAAGAGTAGTGGACAAGGGTAAAGAGGGGCTGACAAGGGCAAAGATGGGCGGAAAAGTGCAAAGAGGGGCGGAAAAGGGCAAAGAGGCGCGGACAAGGGCAAAGAGGCGCGGACAAGGGCAAAGAGGGGCGGAGAAGGGCAAAGAGGGGTGGACAAGTGCGGAGAACACCGGACGAGGGCAAAGAGGGTCGGACAAGGGCAAAGAAGATCGGACAAGGGCAAAGAGGCGCGGACAAGGGAAAGAGGGGCAGATAAGGGCAAAGAGTGGTGGAGAAGTGCGGAGAATACAGGACAAGGTCAAAGAGGGATGGAGAAGGGCAAAGAGGGGCGGACAAGTTAGGAGAATACGGGTCAAGTTGAAATAGGGGCGGACAAGGGGGGAGAATACCGGACAAGGGCAAAGAGGGGCTGACAAGGGAATAGAGGGGCGGACAAGTGCAAAGAGTGGCGGACAAGTGCGGAGAATACAGGACAAATTCAAAGAGGGGCGGACAATGGGGGGAGAATACGGGACAAGGGAAAAGAGGGGCGGACAAGGTCAAAAAGGGGCGGAAAAGGTCAAAGAGGGGCGGACAAGTGCAAAGAGGGGCGGACAAGGGCAAAGAGGGGCGGACAAGTGCAAAGAGGGGCACACAAGGGCAAAGAGGGTTGGAGAGGTGCAGAGAATACGGGACAAGGGCAAAGAGGGGCTGAGAATTGCTGAGAATACGGGACAAGTGCATAGAGGGGCGGACAAGGACTAAGAGGGGTAGACAAGGGCAGAGAGGGGCGGACAAGTGGAAAAGGGACAGACAAGGTCAAAGAGGGGCAGACAAGTGCAAAGAGGGGCGGACAAGGGCAAAGAGAAGGTGACAAGCGCAAAGAGGGGTGGACATGGGCAAAGAGGGGCGGAGAAGTACAGAGAATAAGGGAAAAGTGCAAAGAGGGGCAGAGAAGTGCGGAGAATACGGGACAAGGGCAAAGAGGGGCGGACAAGGGCAAAGAAAGGCGGACAAATGCGGAGAATACTGGACAAGGGCAAAGAGAGATGGACAAGCGCAAAGAGGGGCGGACAAGGGCAAAGATGGGCTGAAAATGGCAAAGAGGAGCGGACAAGTGCGGAGAATACGGGAAAAGGGCAAAGAGGGACGGACAAGTGCGGAGAATACGGGACAAGGGCAAAGAGAGGTCGACAAGGTCAAAGAGGGGCGGACAAGGGCAAAGAGGGGCGGACAAGGGAAAAGAGGGGCGGACAAGGGCAAAGAGGGGCCGACAAGTGCAAAGAGGGGCCGACAAGTGCAATGAGGGTCGGACAAGAGCTGAGAATACGGGAGAAGGGTAAAGAGGGGCGGAGAAATGTGGAGAATACGGGACAAGTGCAAAGAGGGGCAGACAAGGGCAAAGAGGTGTGGACAAGGGCAAAGGTGTGCGGACAAGAGCAAAGGAGGGCGGAGAAGGGCAAAGAGGTGCGGACAAGGGCAAAGAGGGAAGGACAAGGGCAAAGAGGGGCGGAGAATTGCTGAGAATACGGGCCAAGTGCATAGAGTGGCGGACAAGGACTAAGGGGGTAGACAAGGGCAGAGAGGAGCGGACAAGTGGAAAAGGGACAGACAAGGTCAAAGAGTGGCAGACAAGTGCAAAGAGGGGCGGACAAAGGCAAAGAAAGGCAGACAAATGCGGAGAATACTGGACAAGGGCAAAGAGAGATGGACAAGCGGAAAGAGGGGCGGACAAGGGCAAAGATGGGCTTAAAATGGCAAAGAGGAGCGGACAAGTGCGGAGAATACGGGAAAAGGGCAAAGAGGGACGGACAAGTGCGGAGAATACGGGACAAGGGCAAAGAGAGGTGGACAAGGTCAAAGAGGGGCGGACAAGGGCAAAGAGGGACGGACAAGGGAAAAGAGGGGCGGACCAGGGCAAAGAGGGGCCGACAAGTGCAAAGAGGGGCCGACAAGTGCAATGAGGGTCGGACAAGAGCTGAGAATACGGGAGAAGGGTAAAGACGGGCGGAGAAGTGTGGAGAATACGGGACAAGTGCAAAGAGGGGCAGACAAGGGCAAAGAGGTGTGGACAAGGGCAAAGGTGTGCGGACAAGAGCAAAGGAGGGCGGAGAAGGGCAAAGAGGTGCGGACAAGGGCAAAGAGGGAAGGACAAGGGCAAAGAGGGGCGGAGAATTGCTGAGAATACGGGACAAGTGCATAGAGGGGCGGACAAGGACTAAGGGGGTAGACAAGGGCAGAGAGGGGCGGACAAGGGCAAAGAAAGGCAGACAAATGCGGAGAATACTGGACAAGGGCAAAGAGAGATGGACAAGCGCAAAGAGGGGCGGACAAGGGCAAAGATGGGCTGAAAAAGGCAAAGAGGAGCGGACAAGTGCGGAGAATACGGGAAAAGGGCAAAGAGGGGCGGACAAGGTCAAAGAGGGACGGACAAGTGCGGAGAATACGGGACAAGTGCAAAGAGGGGCGGACAAGGGCAAAGAGGGGCGGACAAGTGCAAAGAGGGGCTGAAAATGGCAAAGAGGAGCAGACAAGTTCAGAGAATAGGGGAAAAGTGGAAAGAGTGTCGGACAAGTGCAAAGAGGGTTGGAAAAGGGCAAAGAGAGGTGGACAAGTGCGGAGAATACAGGACAAGGGCAAAGAGGCACGGAGAAGGGCAGAGAATACGGGACAAGGGCACAGAGGGGCGGACAAGGGCAAAGAGTGGCGGACAAGTGCAAAGATGGACGGACAAGTGCGGAGAATACGGGACAAGGGCAAAGAGGTGTGGACAAGGGCAAAGAGGGGCGTACAAGTGCGGAGAATACGGGACAAGTGCAAAGAGGGGAAGACAAGTGCAAAGAGTGAAGGACAAGGTCAAAGAGGGGCGGACAAGGGTAAAGAGGGTCGTACAAAGGCAAAGAGGGATGGAGAATTGCGGAGAATAAGGGACAAGTGCAAAGAGGGGCGGACAATTGCGGAGAATACGGGACAAGGGCAAAGAGGGGCGGACAAGGGCATAGAGGGGAGGACAATTGCGGAGAATACCCGAGAAAGGCAAAGATTGGTGGAGAAGGGCAAGGAGGGGCGGAAAAGGGCAAAGAGGGGAGGTCAAGGGCAAAGAGGTTAGGACAATTGCGGAGAATACCCGAGAAAGACAAAGAGGGGCGGACAAGGGCAAAGAGGGGCGGACAAGGGCAAAGAGGGGCGGACAAGGGCAAAGAGGGGCGGACAAGTGCGGAGAATACAGGACAAGGGCAAAGAGTGGCGGACAAGCACAGAGAATACGGGACAAGGGCAAAGAGGGGTGGACAAGGGCAAAGAGAGGCGGATAAGTGCGGAGAATACGGGACAAGGGCAAAGAGGGGCGGACAATGGCAAAGAGGGGCGGACAATGGCAAAGAGGGGCGGACAAGGGCAAAGAGGGGCGGACAAGGGCAAAGAGGGGCGGACAAGTGCGAGAATAGGGGACAAAAGTAAAGAGGGGCGGACAAGGGCAAAGAGGGTCAGACAAGGGCAAAGAGAGGAGGACAAGTGCAAAGACGGTTGGACAAGGGCTAAGAGGGGCGGAAAAGGGCAAGGAGGGGCGGAAAAGTGCAAAGAGGGGTGGACAAGTGCGGAGAAGAAGGGACAAGGGAAAAGAGGGGCGGAAAATTGTAAAGAGGGGCAGACAAGGGCAAAGAATGGCGGAAAAGTGCGAAGAATACGGTACAAGGGCAAAGAGGGGCGGACAAGGGCAAAGAGGGTCGGACAACCGGAAAGAGGGGCAGACAAGGGCAAAGAGGGTCGGACAAGGGCAAAGAGGGTCGGACAAGGGCAAAGAGGATCGGAAAAGTTCGGAGAATACGGGAAAAGTGCAAAGAAGGGCGGACAATGGCAAAGACGGGCGGACAAGTGCAAAGAGGAGCAAACAAGTGCGGAGAATACGGGAAAAGTGCAAAGAGGCTTGGACAAGTGCAAAGAGGGTCGGAAAAGGGCAAAGAGGGGCGGACAAGTGCGGAGAATACGGGACTAGGGCAAAGAGGAACGGAGAAGAGCAGAGAATACTGGACAAGGGCACAGAGGGGCGGACAAGGACAAAGAAGGGCGGAGAAGGGCAAAGAGAGGCAGACAAGGGGAAAGAGAGGCGGACAAGAACAAAGAGAGCCGGACAAGGGCAAAGAGGGGCAGACAAGTGTGGAGTATACGGGACAAGGGCAAAGAGGGTCGGACAAGGGCAAAGACAGGCGGACAAGTGCAAAGAGGGGCGGACAAGTGCAAAGAGGGGCGGACAAAAGCAAAGAGGGGCGGACAAGGGCAAGGAGGGTCGGACAAGGGCAAAGAGGTTCGGACAAGTGCGGAGAATAAGGGACAAGAGCAAGGAGGGGCGGACAAGGGAAAAGAGGGGCGGAAAAGTGCAAAGAGGGGCGAACAAATGCGGAGAATAGGGGACAAGGGCAAAGATTGGTGGACAAGGGCAAAGAGGGGCGGAAAAGGGCAAAGAGGGGCGGACAAGGGCAAAGAGGAGTGGACAAGTGCGGAGAATACGGGACAAGGGCAAATAGGGGCGGAAAACAGCATAGAGGGGCAGACAAGGGCAAAGAGGAGCGGACAAGTGCGGAGAATACGGGACAAGGGCAAAGAGGGGCGGACAAGTGCAAAGAGGGTCGGACAGCTGCGGAGAATACGGGACAAGGGCAAAGAGAGACAGAGAAGGGCAAAAAGGGTCGGACAAGTTCAAAGGGTGTGGACAAGGTCAAAGAGGGTCGGACAAGGTCAAAGATGGGCGGACAAGTGCGGAGAATACGGGACAAGGGCAAAGAGGGGCAGACAAGGGAAAAGAGAGGCGGACAAGTGCGGAGAATACGGGACAAGGTCAAAGAGGGGCCGATAAAATCGAAGAGGGGCGGACAAGGGCAAAGAGGGGCGGACCAGGGCAAAGAGGGGCCGACAAGTGCAAAGAGGGGCGGATAAGTGCAAAGAGGGGCAGACAAGGGCAAAGAGGGGCAGACAAGGGCAAAGAGGGGTAGACAAGGGCAAAGAAGGGCGGACAAGGGGAAAGATGGTCGGACCAGGGCAATGAGGTGCAGTCAAGGGCAAAGAGAGTCAGACAAGGGCTGAGAATACGGGACAATTGCAAAGAGTTTCGGACAAGTGCAAATAGGGGCGGAGAAGAGCAAACAGATTTGGACAAAGGCAAAGAAGGGCAGAAAAAGGACAAGAGGGGCGGACAAGGGCAAAGAGGGGCGGAGAAGGGGAAAGAGGTGCGGAGAAGTGTGGAGAATACCGGACAAGGCAAAGAGGGGCGGACAAGGGCAAAGACTGGCGGACAAGTGCAAAGAGGGGCGGACAAGGGAAAAGAGGAGCAGACAAGGGCAAAGAGGAGCAGACAAGGGAAAAGGGTTGTGGTCAAGAGCGGAGAATACGGGAAAAAGGGCAAAGAGGGGCGGACAAGGGCAAAGAGGGGCGGATAAGCGCAAAGAGGGGCGGACAAGTGCGGAGAATACGGGACAACGAAAGGAGGGGCATAGAAGGACTGAGAAAACGGGACAAGGGCACAGAGGGGCATACAAGGGCAAAGAAGGGCAGACAAGGGCAAAGAGGGGTGGATAAGTTCAAAGAGGGGCGGACAAGTGTAGAGAGGCACGGACAAGAGCAAAGAGGGATGGACAACGGCAAAGAGGGGCGGACAAGTTGGGAGAATAGGGGACAAGGGCAAAGAGGTGCGGACAAGGGCAAAGAGGGGCGGACAAGGGCAAAGAGGGGCGGACAAGGGCAAAGAGGGGCGGAGAAGTGCGCAGAATACCGGACAAGCGCAAAGAGGGGCAGACAAGGGCAAAGAGTGGCGGACAAGTGCAAAGAGGGGTGGACAAAGGCAAAGGGGGGCGGACAAGTGCAAAGAAGGGCGGAGAAGTGCGGAGAATAGGGGACAAGGGCAAAGAGGGGCAGACAAGGGCAAAGAGGGTCGGACAAGGGCAAAGAGGGGCGGACAAAGGCAAAGAGGGGCGGACAAAGGCAAAGAGGGTCGGACAAGTGCTGAGAATACGGGAGAAGGGCAAAGAGGGGCGGAGAAGTGTGGAGAATACGGGACAAGGGCAAAGAGGGGCAGACCAGGGCAAAGAGGGGCAGACAAGGGCAAAGAGGGGCGGACAAGGGCAAAGGTGTGCGGACAAGAGCAAAGGAGGGCGGAGAAGGGGAAAGAGGGGCGGACAAGGGCAAAGAGAGAAGGAAAAGGTCAAAGAGGGGCGGAGAATTGCAGAGAATACGGGACAAGGGCAAAGAGGGGCGGACAAGGGCATAGAGGGGCGTACAAGTGCAAAGAGGGGCGGACAGGGACAAACAGGGGCGGAGAACGGTGGAGAATACAGGACAGGGGCAAAGAGTGTTTGACAAGGGCAAAGAGGGTCGGACAATGGCAAAGAGGGGCGGAGAAGTGCAAAGAGGTTCGGACAAGGGCAAAGAGGGATGGACAAAGGGAGAGAGGGGCGGACAAGGGCAAAGAGGGTTGGACAAGGGCAAAGAGGGGCGTACAAGTACAAAGAGGGGAGGAGAATTGCGGAAAATACGGGACAAGGTCAAAGAGGTGCGGAAAAGGGCAAAGAGGTTCGGACAAGGGCAAGGAGGGGCGGACAAGGGTAAAGAGGGTCGGACAAGGTCAAAGAGGGTCCGACAACGGCAAAGAGGGGCGGACAAGGGCAAAGAGGGGCGGACAAGTGCAAAGAGGGGCGGAAAAGGTCAAAGCGGTGCAGAGAATTGCGGAGAATACGGGACAAGGGCAAAGAGGAGCGGCAAGGGCAAAGACGGGTGGACAAGGGCAAAGACGGGTGGACAAGGGCAAAAACGGGCGGACAAGGGCAAAAACGGGCGGACAAGGGCAAAGAGTGACGGAGAATTGCGGAGAATATGGGACAAGGACAAAGAGGGGCAGACAAGGGCAAAGACTGGCGGAAAAGTGCAAAGACGGACGAACAAGGGCAATGAGGGGCGGACAAGGGCAAAGAGGGGTGGAGAAGGGCAAAGAAGTGGCGGAGAAATGCAGAGAATACGGGACAAGGGCAAAGAGGGGCGGAGAAGGGCAAAGAGCTGCGGACAAGGGCAAAGAATGGCGGAGAATTGCGGAGAATACAGGACAAGGGCAAAGAGGGGCGGACAAGGGCAAAGAGGGGCAGTTAAAGTCAAAGAGGGGCGGACAAGAGCAAAGAGGGGCGGACAAGGGTAAACAGGCGCGGATAAGAGCAAAGAGGGTTGGACAAGGGCAAAGAGGGTCGGGTAAGCGCGGAGAACACGGGACAAGAGCAAAGAGGGGCGGAGAAGGGCAAAGAGGGGCGGACAAAAGCAGAGATGGGCGGAGAGGTGTGGAGAATACGGGACAAGGGGAAAGAGAGGCGGACAAGTGCAAAGAGGGGCGGACAAGTGCAAAGAGGGGCGGACAAGTGCAAAGAGGGGCGGACAAGAGCAAAAAGGGATGGACAACGGCAAAGAGGGGCGGACAAGTTCGGAGAATAGGTGACAAGGGCAAAGAAGGGCGGACAAGGGCAAAGAGGGGCGGACAAGGGCAAAGAGGGGCGGAGAAGTGCGGAGAATAGGGGACAAGGGCAAAGAGGGGCAGACAAGGGCAAGGAGAGGCGGACAAGGGCAAAGAGGGGCAGTAAAGGTCAAAGAGGGGCAGACAAGGGCAAAGAGGGGCGGACAAGTGCGGAGAATAGGGGACAAGGTCAAAGATGGGCGGACAAGGGCAAAGAGTGGCGGACAAGTGCAAAGAGGGGCGGAGAAAGGCAAAGAGGGGCGGACAAGGGCAAAGAGGGGCGGACAAGAACGGAGAATAGGGAACAAGGGCAAAGAGGGGCGGACAAGGGCAAAGAGGGGCAGTTAAAGTCAAAGAGGGGCGGACAAGAGCAAAGAGGGGCGGACAAGGGCAAAGAGGGGCGGACAAGGGCTAAGAAGTGCAGACAAGGGAGAAGAGGGGCGGACAAGGGCAAAATGGACGGACAAGTTCAAAGAGGGGCAGACAAGGCCAAATAGGGGCTGACCAGGGCAAAGAGGGGCGGAGAAGTGCGAGAATATGGGCCAAGTGCTAAGAGGTGCGGAGAAGTGCGGAGAATACGTGACAAGGGCAAAGAGGGGCGGACAAAGACAAAGAGGGTCAGACAAGGGCACAGAGGGGCGGAGAAGTATAGAGAATACGGGACAAGGGCAAAGAGAGGCAGACAAGTGCAAAGAGGGGCGGACAAGGGCAAAGAGGGGCGGATAAGTTCAAAGAGGGGCGGACAAGTGTAAAGAGGTGCGGACAAGAGCAAAGAGGGTTGGACAAGGGCAAAGAGGGGCGGACAAGGGCAAAGAGGGGCGGAGAATTGCTGAGAATACGGGACAAGTGCATAGATGGGCGGAGAAGGACTAAGAGCGGTAGACAAGGGCAGAGAGGGGCGGATAAGGGGAAAAGGGACAGACAAGGTCAAAGAGAGGCAGACAAGGGCAAAGAGGGGCGGACAAGGGCAAAGAGGAGGTGACAAGCGCAAAGAGGGTTGGACAAGGGCAAATAGGGGCGGAGATGTGCGGAGAATACGGGAAAAGTTCAAAGAGGTGCGGAGAAGTGCGGAGAACACGGGACAAGGGCAAAGAGTGGCGGACAAGTGCAAAGAGGGGCGGAAAGGGAAAAAGAGGGGCAGAGAACAGCGGAGAATACAGGACAGGGGCAAAGAAGGGTTGACAAGGGCAAAGAGGGTCGGAGAAGCGCAAGAGGGGGCGGACAAGTGCAAAGAGGGTCGGACAAGGGCAAAGAGGGGTGGACAAGGGGAAAGAGGGGAAGACAAGGGCAAAGAGGGTCGGACAGGGACAAAGAGGGGCGGACAGGGACAAAGAGGGTCGGACAAGGGCAAAGAGGGTCGGACAAGGGGAAAGAGGGGCGGATAAGTTCAAAGAGGAGCGGACAAGGGCTAAGAGGGGCGGACAGGGACAAAGAGGGGCGGAGAACGGTGGAGAATACGGGACAGGGGCAAAGAGTGTTTGACAAGGGCAAAGAGGGTCGGACAATGGCAAAGAGGGGCGGAGAAGTGCAAAGAGGTTCGGACAAGGGCAAAGAGGGATGGACAAGGGGAGAGAGGGGCGGACAAGGGCAAAGAGGGTTGGACAAGGGCAAAGAGGGGCAGACAAGGGCAAAGAGGGGCTGACAAGGGCAAAGAATGGCGGAAAAGTGCGAAGAATACGGTACAAGGGCAAAGAGGGGCGGAGAAGGGCAAAGAGGGTCAGACAACCGGAAAGAGGGGCAGACAAGGGCAAAGAGGTTCGGACAAGGGCAAAGAGGGTCGGACAAGGGCAAAGAGGGTCGGAAAAGTTCGGAGAATACGGGAAAAGTGCAAAGAAGGGCGGACAATGGCAAAGACGGGCGGACAAGTGCAAAGAGGAGCAGACAAGTGCGGAGAATACGGGAAAAGTGCAAAGAGGCTTGGACAAGTGCAAAGAGGGTCGGAAAAGGGCAAAGAGGGGCGGACAAGTGCGGAGAATACGGGACTAGGGCAAAGAGGAACGGAGAAGAGCAGAGAATACTGGACAAGGGCACAGAGGGGCGGACAAGGACAAAGAAGGGCGGAGAAGGGCAAAGAGAGGCAGACAAGGGGAAAGAGAGGCGGACAAGAACAAAGAGAGCCGGACAAGGGCAAAGAGGGGCAGACAAGTGTGGAGTATACGGGACAAGGGCAAAGAGGGTCGGACAAGGGCAAAGACAGGCGGACAAGTGCAAAGAGGGGCGGACAAGTGCAAAGAGTGGCGGACAAAAGCAAAGAGGGGCGGACAAGGGCAAGGAGGGTCGGACAAGGGCAAAGAGGTTCGGACAAGTGCGGAGAATAAGGGACAAGAGCAAGGAGGGGCGGACAAGGGAAAAGAGGGGCGGAAAAGTGCAAAGAGGGGCGAACAAATGCGGAGAATAGGGGACAAGGGCAAAGATTGGTGGACAAGGGCAAAGAGGGGCGGAAAAGGGCAAAGAGGGGCGGACAAGGGCAAAGAGGAGTGGACAAGTGCGGAGAATACGGGACAAGGGCAAATAGGGGCGGAAAACAGCATAGAGGGGCAGACAAGGGCAAAGAGGAGCGGACAAGTGCGGAGAATACGGGACAAGGGCAAAGAGGGGCGGACAAGTGCAAAGAGGGTCGGACAGCTGCGGAGAATACGGGACAAGGGCAAAGAGAGACAGAGAAGGGCAAAAAGGGTCGGACAAGTTCAAAGGGTGTGGACAAGGTCAAAGAGGGTCGGACAAGGTCAAAGATGGGCGGACAAGTGCGGAGAATACGGGACAAGGGCAAAGAGGGGCAGACAAGGGAAAAGAGAGGCGGACAAGTGCGGAGAATACGGGACAAGGTCAAAGAGGGGCCGATAAAATCGAAGAGGGGCGGACAAGGGCAAAGAGGGGCGGACCAGGGCAAAGAGGGGCCGACAAGTGCAAAGAGGGGCGGATAAGTGCAAAGAGGGGCAGACAAGGGCAAAGAGGGGCAGACAAGGGCAAAGAGGGGTAGACAAGGGCAAAGAAGGGCGGACAAGGGGAAAGATGGTCGGACCAGGGCAATGAGGTGCAGTCAAGGGCAAAGAGAGTCAGACAAGGGCTGAGAATACGGGACAATTGCAAAGAGTTTCGGACAAGTGCAAATAGGGGCGGAGAAGAGCAAAGAGATTTGGACAAAGGCAAAGAAGGGCAGAAAAAGGACAAGAGGGGCGGACAAGGGCAAAGAGGGGCGGAGAAGGGGAAAGAGGTGCGGAGAAGTGTGGAGAATACCGGACAAGGCAAAGAGGGGCGGACAAGGGCAAAGACTGGCGGACAAGTGCAAAGAGGGGCGGACAAGGGAAAAGAGGAGCAGACAAGGGCAAAGAGGAGCAGACAAGGGAAAAGGGTTGTGGTCAAGAGCGGAGAATACGGGAAAAAGGGCAAAGAGGGGCGGACAAGGGCAAAGAGGGGCGGAAAAGCGCAAAGAGGGGCGGACAAGTGCGGAGAATACGGGACAACGGAAGGAGGGGCATAGAAGGACTGAGAAAACGGGACAAGGGCACAGAGGGGCATACAAGGGCAAAGAAGGGCAGACAAGGGCAAAGAGGGGGGGACAAGGGCAAAGAGGGGTGGATAAGTTCAAAGAGGGGCGGACAAGTGTAGAGAGGCACGGACAAGAGCAAAGAGGGATGGACAACGGCAAAGAGGGGCGGACAAGTTGGGAGAATAGGGGACAAGGGCAAAGAGGTGCGGACAAGGGCAAAGAGGGGCGGACAAGGGCAAAGAGGGGCGGACAAGTGCAAAGAGGGGCGGACAAGAGCAAAAAGGGATGGACAACGGCAAAGAGGGGCGGACAAGTTCGGAGAATAGGTGACAAGGGCAAAGAAGGGCGGACAAGGGCAAAGAGGGGCGGACAAGGGCAAAGAGGGACGGAGAAGTGCGGAGAATAGGGGACAAGGGCAAAGAGGGGCAGACAAGGGCAAAGAGAGGCGGACAAGGGCAAAGAGGGGCAGTAAAGGTCAAAGAGGGGCAGACAAGGGCAAAGAGGGGCGGACAAGTGCGGAGAATAGGGGACAAGGTCAAAGATGGGCGGACAAGGGCAAAGAGTGGCGGACAAGTGCAAAGAGGGGCGGAGAAAGGCAAAGAGGGGCGGACAAGGGCAAAGAGGGGCGGACAAGAACGGAGAATAGGGAACAAGGGCAAAGAGGGGCGGACAAGGGCAAAGAGGGGCAGTTAAAGTCAAAGAGGGGCGGACAAGAGCAAAGAGGGGCGGACAAGGGCAAAGAGGGGCGGACAAGGGCTAAGAAGTGCAGACAAGGGAGAAGAGGGGCGGACAAGGGCAAAATGGACGGACAAGTTCAAAGAGGGGCAGACAAGGCCAAATAGGGGCTGACCAGGGCAAAGAGGGGCGGAGAAGTGCGAGAATATGGGCCAAGTGCTAAGAGGTGCGGAGAAGTGCGGAGAATACGTGACAAGGGCAAAGAGGGGCGGACAAAGACAAAGAGGGTCAGACAAGGGCACAGAGGGGCGGAGAAGTATAGAGAATACGGGACAAGGGCAAAGAGAGGCAGACAAGTGCAAAGAGGGGCGGACAAGGGCAAAGAGGGGCGGATAAGTTCAAAGAGGGGCGGACAAGTGTAAAGAGGTGCGGACAAGAGCAAAGAGGGTTGGACAAGGGCAAAGAGGGGCGGACAAGGGCAAAGAGGGGCGGAGAATTGCTGAGAATACGGGACAAGTGCATAGATGGGCGGAGAAGGACTAAGAGCGGTAGACAAGGGCAGAGAGGGGCGGATAAGGGGAAAAGGGACAGACAAGGTCAAAGAGAGGCAGACAAGGGCAAAGAGGGGCGGACAAGGGCAAAGAGGAGGTGACAAGCGCAAAGAGGGTTGGACAAGGGCAAATAGGGGCGGAGATGTGCGGAGAATACGGGAAAAGTGCAAAGAGGTGCGGAGAAGTGCGGAGAACACGGGACAAGGGCAAAGAGTGGCGGACAAGTGCAAAGAGGGGCGGAAAGGGAAAAAGAGGGGCAGAGAACAGCGGAGAATACAGGACAGGGGCAAAGAAGGGTTGACAAGGGCAAAGAGGGTCGGAGAAGCGCAAGAGGGGGCGGACAAGTGCAAAGAGGGTCGGACAAGGGCAAAGAGGGGTGGACAAGGGGAAAGAGGGGAAGACAAGGGCAAAGAGGGTCGGACAGGGACAAAGAGGGGCGGACAGGGACAAAGAGGGTCGGACAAGGGCAAAGAGGGTCGGACAAGGGGAAAGAGGGGCGGATAAGTTCAAAGAGGAGCGGACAAGGGCTAAGAGGGGCGGACAGGGACAAAGAGGGGCGGAGAACGGTGGAGAATACGGGACAGGGGCAAAGAGTGTTTGACAAGGGCAAAGAGGGTCGGACAATGGCAAAGAGGGGCGGAGAAGTGCAAAGAGGTTCGGACAAGGGCAAAGAGGGATGGACAAGGGGAGAGAGGGGCGGACAAGGGCAAAGAGGGTTGGACAAGGGCAAAGAGGGGCAGACAAGGGCAAAGAGGGGCTGACAAGGGCAAAGAATGGCGGAAAAGTGCGAAGAATACGGTACAAGGGCAAAGAGGGGCGGAGAAGGGCAAAGAGGGTCAGACAACCGGAAAGAGGGGCAGACAAGGGCAAAGAGGGTCGGACAAGGGCAAAGAGGGTCGGACAAGGGCAAAGAGGGTCGGAAAAGTTCGGAGAATACGGGAAAAGTGCAAAGAAGGGCGGACAATGGCAAAGACGGGCAGACAAGTGCAAAGAGGAGCAGACAAGTGCGGAGAATACGAGAAAAGTGCAAAGAGGCTTGGACAAGTGCAAAGAGGGTCGGAAAAGGGCAAAGAGGGGCGGACAAGTGCGGAGAATACGGGACTAGGGCAAAGAGGAACGGAGAAGAGCAGAGAATACTGGACAAGGGCACAGAGGGGCGGACAAGGACAAAGAAGGGCGGAGAAGGGCAAAGAGAGGCAGACAAGGGGAAAGAGAGGCGGACAAGAACAAAGAGAGCCGGACAAGGGCAAAGAGGGGCAGACAAGTGTGGAGTATACGGGACAAGGGCAAAGAGGGTCGGACAAGGGCAAAGACAGGCGGACAAGTGCAAAGAGGGGCGGACAAGTGCAAAGAGGGGTGGACAAAAGCAAAGAGGGGCGGACAAGGGCAAGGAGGGTCGGACAAGGGCAAAGAGGTTCGGACAAGTGCGGAGAATAAGGGACAAGAGCAAGGAGGGGCGGACAAGGGAAAAGAGGGGCGGAAAAGTGCAAAGAGGGGCGAACAAATGCGGAGAATAGGGGACAAGGGCAAAGATTGGTGGACAAGGGCAAAGAGGGGCGGAAAAGGGCAAAGAGGGGCGGACAAGGGCAAAGAGGAGTGGACAAGTGCGGAGAATACGGGACAAGGGCAAATAGGTGCGGAAAACAGCATAGAGGGGCAGACAAGGGCAAAGAGGAGCGGACAAGTGCGGAGAATACGGGACAAGGGCAAAGAGGGGCGGACAAGTGCAAAGAGGGTCGGACAGCTGCGGAGAATACGGGACAAGGGCAAAGAGAGACAGAGAAGGGCAAAAAGGGTCGGACAAGTTCAAAGGGTGTGGACAAGGTCAAAGAGGGTCGGACAAGGTCAAAGATGGGCGGACAAGTGCGGAGAATACGGGACAAGGGCAAAGAGGGGCAGACAAGGGAAAAGAGAGGCGGACAAGTGCGGAGAATACGGGACAAGGTCAAAGAGGGGCCGATAAAATCGAAGAGGGGCGGACAAGGGCAAAGAGGGGCGGACCAGGGCAAAGAGGGGCCGACAAGTGCAAAGAGGGGCGGATAAGTGCAAAGAGGGGCAGACAAGGGCAAAGAGGGGCAGACAAGGGCAAAGAGGGGTAGACAAGGGCAAAGAAGGGCGGACAAGGGGAAAGATGGTCGGACCAGGGCAATGAGGTGCAGTCAAGGGCAAAGAGAGTCAGACAAGGGCTGAGAATACGGGACAATTGCAAAGAGTTTCGGACAAGTGCAAATAGGGGCGGAGAAGAGCAAAGAGATTTGGACAAAGGCAAAGAAGGGCAGAAAAAGGACAAGAGGGGCGGACAAGGGCAAAGAGGGGCGGAGAAGGGGAAAGAGGTGCGGAGAAGTGTGGAGAATACCGGACAAGGCAAAGAGGGGCGGACAAGGGCAAAGACTGGCGGACAAGTGCAAAGAGGGGCGGACAAGGGAAAAGAGGAGCAGACAAGGGCAAAGAGGAGCAGACAAGGGAAAAGGGTTGTGGTCAAGAGCGGAGAATACGGGAAAAAGGGCAAAGAGGGGCGGACAAGGGCAAAGAGGGGCGGACAAGGGCAAAGAGGGGCGGACAAGTGCGGAGAATACGGGACAACGGAAGGAGGGGCATAGAAGGACTGAGAAAACGGGACAAGGGCACAGAGGGGCATACAAGGGCAAAGAAGGGCAGACAAGGGCAAAGAGGGGGGGACAAGGGCAAAGAGGGGTGGATAAGTTCAAAGAGGGGCGGACAAGTGTAGAGAGGCACGGACAAGAGCAAAGAGGGATGGACAACGGCAAAGAGGGGCGGACAAGTTGGGAGAATAGGGGACAAGGGCAAAGAGGTGCGGACAAGGGCAAAGAGGGGCGGACAAGGGCAAAGAGGGGCGGACAAGGGCAAAGAGGTGCGGAGAAGTGCGCAGAATACCGGACAAGCGCAAAGAGGGGCAGACAAGGGCAAAGAGTGGCGGACAAGTGCAAAGAGGGGTGGACAAAGGCAAAGGGGGGCGGACAAGTGCAAAGAAGGGCGGAGAAGTGCGGAGAATAGGGGACAAGGGCAAAGAGGGGCAGACAAGGGCAAAGAGGGTCGGACAAGGGCAAAGAGGGGCGGACAAAGGCAAAGAGGGGCGGACAAGATCGGAGAATAGGGAACAAGGGCAAAGGGGGCGGACAAGGGCAAAGAGGTGCGGACAAGGGCAAAGACGGGCAGTTAAGGTCAAAGAGGGGCGGACAAGGGCAAAGAGGAGTGGACAAGGGAAAAGAGGGGCAGACAAGGGAAAAGAGGGGCAGACAAGGGCAAAGAGGGGCCGACAAGGGCAAAGAGGGTCGGACAAGTGCTGAGAATACGGGAGAAGGGCAAAGAGGGGCGGAGAAGTGTGGAGAATACGGGACAAGGGCAAAGAGGGGCAGACCAGGGCAAAGAGGGGCAGACAAGGGCAAAGAGGGGCGGACAAGGGCAAAGGTGTGCGGACAAGAGCAAAGGAGGGCGGAGAAGGGGAAAGAGGGGCGGACAAGGGCAAAGAGAGAAGGAAAAGGTCAAAGAGGGGCGGAGAATTGCAGAGAATACGGGACAAGGGCAAAGAGGGGCGGACAAGGGCATAGAGGGGCGTACAAGTGCAAAGAGGGGCGGACAGGGACAAAGAGGGGCGGAGAACGGTGGAGAATACAGGACAGGGGCAAAGAGTGTTTGACAAGGGCAAAGAGGGTCGGACAATGGCAAAGAGGGGCGGAGAAGTGCAAAGAGGTTCGGACAAGGGCAAAGAGGGATGGACAAAGGGAGAGAGGGGCGGACAAGGGCAAAGAGGGTTGGACAAGGGCAAAGAGGGGCGTACAAGTACAAAGAGGGGAGGAGAATTGCGGAAAATACGGGACAAGGTCAAAGAGGTGCGGAAAAGGGCAAAGAGGTTCGGACAAGGGCAAGGAGGGGCGGACAAGGGTAAAGAGGGTCGGACAAGGTCAAAGAGGGTCCGACAATGGCAAAGAGGGGCGGACAAGGGCAAAGAGGGGCGGACAAGTGCAAAGAGGGGTGGAAAATGTCAAAGCGGTGCAGAGAATTGCGGAGAATACGGGACAAGGGCAAAGAGGAGCGGCAAGGGCAAAGACGGGTGGACAAGGGCAAAGACGGGTGGACAAGGGCAAAAACGGGCGGACAAGGGCAAAAACGGGCGGACAAGGGCAAAGAGTGACGGAGAATTGCGGAGAATATGGGACAAGGACAAAGAGGGGCAGACAAGGGCAAAGACTGGCGGAAAAGTGCAAAGACGGACGAACAAGGGCAATGAGGGGCGGACAAGGGCAAAGAGGGGTGGAGAAGGGCAAAGAAGTGGTGGAGAAATGCAGAGAATACGGGACAAGGGCAAAGAGGGGCGGAGAAGGGCAAAGAGCTGCGGACAAGGGCAAAGAATGGCGGAGAATTGCGGAGAATACAGGACAAGGGCAAAGAGGGGCGGACAAGGGCAAAGAGGGGCGGATAAGTTCAAAGAGGAGCGGACAAGGGTAAACAGGCGCGGATAAGAGCAAAGAGGGTTGGACAAGGGCAAAGAGGGTCGGGTAAGCGCGGAGAACACGGGACAAGAGCAAAGAGGGGCGGAGAAGGGCAAAGAGGGGCGGACAAAAGCAGAGATGGGCGGAGAGGTGTGGAGAATACGGGACAAGGGGAAAGAGAGGCGGACAAGTGCAAAGAGGGGTGGACAAGTGCAAAGAGGGGCGGACAAGTGCAAAGAGGGGCTGACAAGAGCAAAAAGGGATGGACAACGGCAAAGAGGGGCGGACAAGTTCGGAGAATAGGTGACAAGGGCAAAGAAGGGCGGACAAGGGCAAAGAGGGGCGGACAAGGGCAAAGAGGGGCGGAGAAGTGCGGAGAATAGGGGACAAGGGCAAAGAGGGGCAGACAAGGGCAAAGAGAGGCGGACAAGGGCAAAGAGGGGCAGTAAAGGTCAAAGAGGGGCAGACAAGGGCAAAGAGGGGCGGACAAGTGCGGAGAATATGGGACAAGGTCAAAGATGGGCGGACAAGGGCAAAGAGTGGCGGACAAGTGCAAAGAGGGGCGGAGAAAGGCAAAGAGGGGTGGACAAGGGCAAAGAGGGGCGGACAAGAACGGAGAATAGGGAACAAGGGCAAAGAGGGGCGGACAAGGGCAAAGAGGGGCAGTTAAAGTCAAAGAGGGGCGGACAAGAGCAAAGAGGGGCGGACAAGGGCAAAGAGGGGTGGACAAGGGCAAAGAGGGGCGGACAAGAGTAAAGAGGGTCCGACAACTGCAATGAGGGTTGGACAAGTACTGAGAATACGGGAGAAGGGTAAAGAGGGGCAGACCAGGGCAAAGAGGGGCGGACAAGGGCAAAGAGGTTTGGACAAGGGCATTGAGGGGCGGACAAGTGCAAAGAGTGGAGGACAAGGGCAAAGACGGTCCGACAAGGGCAAAGAGGGTCGGAGAATTTCGGAGAATACGGGTCAAGTGCAAAGAGGGGCGGACAAGGGCTAAGAGGGGCGGACAAGGGCTAAGAAGTGCAGACAAGGGAGAAGAGGGGCGGACAAGGGCAAAATGGACGGACAAGTTCAAAGAGGGGCAGACAAGGCCAAATAGGGGCTGACCAGGGCAAAGAGGGGCGGAGAAGTGCGAGAATATGGGCCAAGTGCTAAGAGGTGCGGAGAAGTGCGGAGAATACGTGACAAGGGCAAAGAGGGGCGGACAAAGACAAAGAGGGTCAGACAAGGGCACAGAGGGGCGGAGAAGTATAGAGAATACGGGACAAGGGCAAAGAGAGGCAGACAAGTGCAAAGAGGGGCGGACAAGGGCAAAGAGGGGCGGACAAGGGCAAAGAGGGGCGGACAAGTGTAAAGAGGTGCGGACAAGAGCAAAGAGGGTTGGACAAGGGCAAAGAGGGGCGGACAAGGGCAAAGAGGGGCGGAGAATTGCTGAGAATACGGGACAAGTGCATAGATGGGCGGAGAAGGACTAAGAGCGGTAGACAAGGGCAGAGAGGGGCGGATAAGGGGAAAAGGGACAGACAAGGTCAAAGAGAGGCAGACAAGGGCAAAGAGGGGCGGACAAGGGCAAAGAGGAGGTGACAAGCGCAAAGAGGGTTGGACAAGGGCAAATAGGGGCGGAGATGTGCGGAGAATACGGGAAAAGTGCAAAGAGGTGCGGAGAAGTGCGGAGAACACGGGACAAGGGCAAAGAGTGGCGGACAAGTGCAAAGAGGGGCGGAAAGGGAAAAAGAGGGGCAGAGAACAGCGGAGAATACAGGACAGGGGCAAAGAAGGGTTGACAAGGGCAAAGAGGGTCGGAGAAGCGCAAGAGGGGGCGGACAAGTGCAAAGAGGGTCGGACAAGGGCAAAGAGGGGTGGACAAGGGGAAAGAGGGGAAGACAAGGGCAAAGAGGGTCGGACAGGGACAAAGAGGGGCGGACAGGGACAAAGAGGGTCGGACAAGGGCAAAGAGGGTCGGACAAGGGCAAAGAGGGGCGGATAAGTTCAAAGAGGAGCGGACAAGGGCTAAGAGGGGCGGACAGGGACAAAGAGGGGCGGAGAACGGTGGAGAATACGGGACAGGGGCAAAGAGTGTTTGACAAGGGCAAAGAGGGTCGGACAATGGCAAAGAGGGGCGGAGAAGTGCAAAGAGGTTCGGACAAGGGCAAAGAGGGATGGACAAGGGGAGAGAGGGGCGGACAAGGGCAAAGAGGGTTGGACAAGGGCAAAGAGGGGCGGACAAGTTCAAAGAAGGGCGGACAAGTACAAAGAGGGGAGGAGAATTGCGGAAAATACGGGACAAGGTCAAAGAGGGGCGGAAAAGGGCAAAGAGGTGCGGACAAGGGTAAAGAGGGTCGGACAAGGTCAAAGAGGGTCCGACAACGGCAAAGAGGGGCGGACAAGGGCAAAGAGGTGCAGACAAGGGCAAAGAGGGGCGGAGAAGTGCGGAGAGTAGGGGACAAGTTCAAAGATGGGCGGACAAGGGCAGAGAGTGGCGGACAAGTGCAAAGAGGGGCGGAAAAGGGCAAAAAGGGGTCGACAAGGGCCAAGAGGGTCGGACAAGGGCAAACAGAGGCGGACCAGGGCAAAGAGGAGCGGACAAGGGCAAATTGGGGCGGACAAGGGCAAAGAGTGTCCGACATGTGCAAAGGTGTGCGGACAAGAGCAAAGAGGGGCGGAGAAGGGCGGAGAACACGGGACAGGATCAAAGAGGATCGGAAAAGGGCAAAGAGGGGCGGACAAGGGCAAAGAGGAGCGGAAAATTGCAAAGAGGGGTGCACAAGGGTAAAGAGGGGTGGACAAGGGCATAGAGGGGTGAACAAGGGCAAAGAGGGGCGGACAAGTGCAAAGCGGGTAGGACACTGGCAAGGAGGGGTGGACAAGGGCAAAGATTGGCGGACAAGGGCAAAGAGGGGCGGAGAAGTGCGGAAAATACGGCACAAGGTCAAAGACAGGGGGACATGGTTGAAGAGGGGCAGACAAGTGCTAACAGGGCGGACAAGGGCAAAGAGGGGCAGACAAGGTCAAAGAGGGGCGGACAAGGGCAAAGTGGGGTGGACAAAGGCGAAGAGGGGCGGACAAGGGCAAAGAGGGATCGGACAAGAGCAAAGAGGGTCCGACAAGGCCAAAGAGGTGCGGACAAATGCAGACAATACGGGACAAGTGCAAAGATGAGCAGAAGGGTTCGGAGAATACGGGACAAGGGCAAAGAGGAGCGGACAAGGGTAAAGAGGGTCAGACAAGGGCAAAGAGGGGCGTACAAGGGCAAGAGGGGCGGACAAGAGCAAAGAGAGGCGGAGAAGTGCAAAGAGCGGCGGACAAGGGCAAAGGATGTCAGACAAGGGCGGAGAATATGGGACAAGGGCAAAGAGGGTCAGACAATGGCAAAGAGGGTCAGACAAGGGCAAAGGTCTGCGGACAAGAGCAAAGAGGGGTGGAGAAGGGCAAAGAGGGGCGGAAAAGGGCAAAGAGGGACGGACAAGGGCAAAGAGGGGCGGACAAGGGCAAAGATGAGCGGACAAGGGCAAAGAGTGACGGAGAATTGCCGAGAATACGGGACAAGGGCAAAGAGGGTCAGACAAGGGCAAAGAGGGGCAGACAAGGGAAAAGAGGGGCGTAGAATTGAGGAGAATACGGGACAAGGGCAAAGAGGGGCGGAGAAGGGCCAAGAGGGGCGGACAAGAGCAAAGAGGGGTGGAAAAGGGCAAAGAGGGGCGGAAAAAGAAAAGAGGGGTGGACCAGGGCAAAGAGGGGTGGACAAATCAAAGAGGGGAGGAGAAGTGCGGAAAATACGGTACAAGGGCAAAGAGGGGCGGACAAGGGCAAAGAGAGTCGGACAAATGTCATGGAGGGGCAGACAAGGGCAAAGAGAGGTGGACAATGGCAAAGAGGGTCGGACAAGGACAAAGAGGAGCGGACAAGTGTAAAGAGGGGCGGACAAGGGCAAAGAGGGTCAGACAAGGGCAAAGAGTGTAGGACAAGGGTAAAGAGGGGCGGAGAAGTGCAAGGAGTTGCGGAGAAGTTCAAGGAGGGGCGGATAAGGGCAAAGAGGGGCGGACAAGGGCAAAGAGGAGCGGAGAAGGGCAAAGAGTGGCGGACAATGGCAAAGAGGGGCGGGAAAGGTCAAAGAGGGGCAGACAAGGGCAAAGAAGGGCGGACAAGGGCAAAGAAGGGCGTACAAGTGCGGAGAATACACGACAAGTGTAAAGAGGGGCGGACAAGTGCAAAGAGGGACGGACAAGGGCAAATAGGAGCGGACAAGGGCAAAGAGGGGCGGAGAAGTGCGGAGAAAACGCGACAAGGGCAAAGAGGGGCGCACAATGGCAAAGAGGGGCGGACAAGGGTAAAGAGGGGCGGAGAAGGGAAGAGAGGGGCGGAGAAGGGGAAAGAGGGGCGGACAAGGGCAAAGAGGGGTGGACAAGGGCAAAGAGGGGCAGACAAGTGCAAAGAGGGACGGAGAATACGGGATAATAGCAAAGAGGGGCTGAGAAGGTCAAAGAGGGGCAGAGAAGGGCAAAGAGGTGCAGAGAAGGGCAAAGAGGGGCACAGAAGGGCAAAGAGGGGCGGAAAGGGAAAAGACGGGCGGACAAGTGCAAAGAGGGTCGCACAAGGGGAAAGGTGTCGGACAAGGGGAAAAAACGGACGGATAAGTGCAAAGACGGGCGGAGAAGTGCGGAGAATGCGGGACAAGGGCAAAGAGGGGCAAAGAAGTGCGGGGAATACGGGACAAGGGCAAAAAGTGGCAGACAAGGGCAAAGAGGGACAGACAAGGGCAAAGAGTGGCGGACAAGGGCAAAGAGGGGCAGACAAGGGCAAAGAGGGGCGGACAAGGGGAAAGAAGGGCGGAGAAGGGAAAAGAGGTGCGGACAAGTGCGGAGAATACGGGACAAGGACAAAGAGGGGCGGACAAAGGGAAAGAGGGGCGGAGAAGTGCGGAGAATATGGGACAAGGGCAAAGAGGGGCGGACAATGGCAAAGAGGAGAGGAGAAGTGCGGAGAACACAGGACAAGCGCAAAGAGAGACGAAGAAAAGCAAAGAGGGGCCGACAAGGGCAAAGAGGGGCAGACAAGGGCAAAGAGGGACGGACAAGGGCAAAGAGGGTCTGAGAAGTGCGGAGAACACAGGACAAGGGCAAAGAGAGGTGGGTAAGGGCAAAGAGGGGCGGACAAGGGCAAAGAGGGTCTGACAATGGCAAAGACAGGCGGACAAATGCAAAGAGGGGCAGACGAGGGCAAAGAGGGGCGGACAATGGGAAAAAATGGACGGACAATGGGAAAAAACGGACGGACTATGGAAAAGACGGGCGGAGAAGTGCGGAGAATACGGGACAAGGGCAAAGAGGGGCTGAGAAGTGCGGAAAATATGGGACAAGGGCAAAGAGGGGCGGAGAATTGCGGAGAATATGGGAGAAGTGCAAAGAGGGGCGGACAAGGGCAAAGAGTTGCGGAAAAGTTCAAAGAGTGGCGGACAAAGGCAAAGAGTGGCGGAGAATACGTGACAAGGTCAAAGAGGGGAGGTTAAGGTCAAAGAGGGGCGGAGAAGGGCAAAGCGGGACGGAGAAGGGGAAAGAGGTTTGGAGAAGTGCGGAGAATACGGGACAAGGGCAAATTGTGGCGCAGAAGTGCGGAGAATACGGGACAAGGGCAAAGAGGGGCGGACAAGGACAAAGAGGGGCAGACAAGGGCAAAGAGTAGCAGACAAAGGGCAAAGAGAGATGGACAAGTGCAAAGAGGGGCGCAGAATTGCGGAGAATACGGGACAAGGGCAAAGAGGGGTGGACAAGGGCAAAGAGGGGCAGAGAAGTGCGGAGAATACGGGACACGGGAAAAAAGGGGCGGAGAATTGCGGAGAATACGGGACAAGTGCAAAGAGGGGCGGAAAAGGTCAAAGAGGGGCGGACAAGGGCAAAGAAGGGCGGACAAGGGCAAAGAGGGGCGTACAAGGGCGGAGAATACACGACAAGTGTAAAGAGGGGCAGACAAGTGCAAAGAAGGAAGGACAAGGGCAAATAGGGGCAGACAAGGGCAAAGAGTGGCGGAGAATTGCGGAGAATACGGGAAAAGGGCAAAGGGGGCGGACAAGGAAAAAGAGAGGCGGACAAGGGAAAAGAGGGGCGGACCAGGGCAAAGAGGTGCGGACAAGGGCAAAAAAGGGCGGACGAGGCAAAAAATGGGCGGAGGATTTCGGAGAATAAGGGAGAAGGGCAAAGAGGGGCGGAAAAGATCAAAGAGGGGCGGACAAGGGCAAAGAGGGGCGGACAAGTGCAAAGACGGGCGGACAAGGGCAAAGACGGGCGGACAAGCGCAAAGAGTCACGGCGAATTACGGAGAATACGGGAAAAGGGCAAAGAGGGGCGGATAAGGTCAAAGAAGTGCGACAAGGAAAAAGAGGAGCGGACAAGGGCAAAGAGGGACGGAAAAAAGCAAAGAGGTGCGGAGAAGGGCAAAGAGGGGCGTAGAAGTGCGGAGCATACAGGACAAGAAGAAAGAGGGGCGGAGAATTGCGGAGAATACGGGGCAAGGTCAAAGAGGGTTGGACAAGGGCAAAGAGCGTCGGACAAGGTCAAAGAGGGGCAGACAAGGGAAAAGACGGGAGGAGAAGGGCAAAGAGGGGCAGACAAGGGCAAAGAGGGGCGGACAAGGGCAAATAGGGGTGGAAAAGTGCAAATAGGTTCGGAGAAGTGCGGAGAATACGGGACAAGGTTAAAGAGGGTCAGAGAAGTGCGGAGAATATGGGACAAGGGCAAAGAGGGGCGGACAAGGGCAAAGAGGGGTGGACAACGGCAAAGAGGGGCGGAAAAGGGCAAGGATGTGCGGACAAGGGCAAAGAGTATCGGAGAAGTGCGGACAACACCGGACAAGGGCAAAGAGGAGCAGACAAGGGCAAAGAGGGGCGGACAAGGGCAAAGAGGGGCGGAGAAATGCGGAGAATACTGGACAAGTGCAAAGAGGGGCAGAAAAGGGCAAAGAGGGGCGGACAAGTGCAAAGAGGGGCTGCCAAGGGCAAAGATGTGCGGTCATGGGCATAGAGGGGCGGAGAATATAGGACAAGGCTAAAGAGGGGCGGACAAGGGCAAAGAGGGGATGAAAATTGCGGAGAATACAGGACAAGGGCAAAGAGGGGCATACAAAAGCAAAGAGGGTCGGAAAAGGGCAAAGAGGGGCGGAAAAGTGCAAAGAGGGGCGGACAAGGGCAAAGAGGGGCAGACAAGGGCAAAGAGGGGTAGAGAAGGGCAAAGAGGGGCAGACAAGGGCAAGGACGTGAGGACAAGGGCAAAGAGTATCGGAGAAGTGTGGAGAATACGGGACAAGGGCAAAGAGGGGCAGACAAGGGCAAAGAGGGGCGGACAAGGGCAAAGAGGGGCGGACAAGGGCAAAGAGGGGCGGACAAGGGCAAAGAGGGGCGGACAAGGGCAAAGAGGGTCAGACAAGGGCAAAGAGGGGCGGACAAGTGTAAAGAGGGGCGGAGAAATGCGGAGAATACTGGACAAGTGCAAAGAGGGGTGGACAAGTGAAAAGAGGGGCGGTCAAGGGCAAAGAGGTTCTGAGAATACGGGACATCGGCAAAGAGAGGCGGGCAAAAGCAAAGAGGGGCGGAGAAGTGCGGAGAATACGGGACAACGGCAAAGAGGGGCGGACAAGGGCAAAGAGGGGCGGACAAGGACAAAGAGGGACGGAAAAAAGCAAAGAGGTGCGGAGAAGGGCAAAGAGGGGCGGAGAAGTGCGGAGAATACGGGGCAAGGTCAAAGAGGGTTGGACAAGGGCAAAGAGCGTCGGACAAGGTCAAAGAGGGGCAGACAAGGGAAAAGACGGAAGGAGAAGGGCAAAAAGGGTCGGACAAGAGCAAAGAGGGGCGACATGTGAAAAGAGGTGCGGAAAAGGGCAAAGAGGGGCGACAAGTGAAAAGAGGGGCGGACAAAGGAAAAGAGGGGCGGAGAATGTCCAAGAGGGGCGGACAAGGGCAAAGAGGGTCGGACAAGGGCAAAGAGGGTCATAAGAGGGCAAAGAGGGGCGGAAAAAGGAAAAGAGGGGCGTTGAATTGTGGAGAATACGGGACAATGGCAAAGAGGGGCGGAGAATTGCAGAGAATACGGAACAAGGGCAAACAGGGGCGGACAAGGGCAAAGGGGGGCGGACAAGAGCAAAGAGGGGCGGACAAGGGCAAAGAGGGTCGGACAAGGGCAAAGAAGGGCGGACAGTGTCAAAGAAGGGGCGGAGAATTTCGGAGAATACGGGACAATGGGAAAGAGGGGCAGACAAGGGCAAAGAAAGGCGGACAAGGGCAAGGAGGGGCGGACAAGGGCAAAGAGGGGCAGACAAGGGCAAAGAGTGACGGAGAATTGCGGAGAATACGGGACAAGTTCTAAGAGGATTGGATAAGGGCAAAGAGGGGTGGACAAGGGCAAAGAGGGGCAGACAAGTGCAAAGAGGGACGGAGAATACGGGATAATAGCAAAGAGGGGCTGAGAAGGTCAAAGAGGGGCAGAGAAGGGCAAAGAGGTGCAGAGAAGGGCAAAGAGGGGCACAGAAGGGCAAAGAGGGGCGGAAAGGGAAAAGACGGGCGGACAAGTGCAAAGAGGGTCGCACAAGGGGAAAGGTGTCGGACAAGGGGAAAAAACGGACGGATAAGTGCAAAGACGGGCGGAGAAGTGCGGAGAATGCGGGACAAGGGCAAAGAGGGGCAAAGAAGTGCGGGGAATACGGGACAAGGGCAAAAAGTGGCAGACAAGGGCAAAGAGGGACAGACAAGGGCAAAGAGTGGCGGACAAGGGCAAAGAGGGGCAGACAAGGGCAAAGAGGGGCGGACAAGGGGAAAGAAGGGCGGAGAAGGGAAAAGAGGTGCGGACAAGTGCGGAGAATACGGGACAAGGACAAAGAGGGGCGGACAAAGGGAAAGAGGGGCGGAGAAGTGCGGAGAATATGGGACAAGGGCAAAGAGGGGCGGACAATGGCAAAGAGGAGAGGAGAAGTGCGGAGAACACAGGACAAGCGCAAAGAGAGACGAAGAAAAGCAAAGAGGGGCCGACAAGGGCAAAGAGGGGCAGACAAGGGCAAAGAGGGACGGACAAGGGCAAAGAGGGTCTGAGAAGTGCGGAGAACACAGGACAAGGGCAAAGAGAGGTGGGTAAGGGCAAAGAGGGGCGGACAAGGGCAAAGAGGGTCTGACAATGGCAAAGACAGGCGGACAAATGCAAAGAGGGGCAGACGAGGGCAAAGAGGGGCGGACAATGGGAAAAAATGGACGGACAATGGGAAAAAACGGACGGACTATGGAAAAGACGGGCGGAGAAGTGCGGAGAATACGGGACAAGGGCAAAGAGGGGCTGAGAAGTGCGGAAAATATGGGACAAGGGCAAAGAGGGGCGGAGAATTGCGGAGAATATGGGAGAAGTGCAAAGAGGGGCGGACAAGGGCAAAGAGTTGCGGAAAAGTTCAAAGAGTGGCGGACAAAGGCAAAGAGTGGCGGAGAATACGTGACAAGGTCAAAGAGGGGAGGTTAAGGTCAAAGAGGGGCGGAGAAGGGCAAAGCGGGACGGAGAAGGGGAAAGAGGTTTGGAGAAGTGCGGAGAATACGGGACAAGGGCAAATTGTGGCGCAGAAGTGCGGAGAATACGGGACAAGGGCAAAGAGGGGCGGACAAGGACAAAGAGGGGCAGACAAGGGCAAAGAGTAGCAGACAAAGGGCAAAGAGAGATGGACAAGTGCAAAGAGGGGCGCAGAATTGCGGAGAATACGGGACAAGGGCAAAGAGGGGTGGACAAGGGCAAAGAGGGGCAGAGAAGTGCGGAGAATACGGGACACGGGAAAAAAGGGGCGGAGAATTGCGGAGAATACGGGACAAGTGCAAAGAGGGGCGGAAAAGGTCAAAGAGGGGCGGACAAGGGCAAAGAAGGGCGGACAAGGGCAAAGAGGGGCGTACAAGGGCGGAGAATACACGACAAGTGTAAAGAGGGGCAGACAAGTGCAAAGAAGGAAGGACAAGGGCAAATAGGGGCAGACAAGGGCAAAGAGTGGCGGAGAATTGCGGAGAATACGGGAAAAGGGCAAAGGGGGCGGACAAGGAAAAAGAGAGGCGGACAAGGGAAAAGAGGGGCGGACCAGGGCAAAGAGGTGCGGACAAGGGCAAAAAAGGGCGGACGAGGCAAAAAATGGGCGGAGGATTTCGGAGAATAAGGGAGAAGGGCAAAGAGGGGCGGAAAAGATCAAAGAGGGGCGGACAAGGGCAAAGAGGGGCGGACAAGTGCAAAGACGGGCGGACAAGGGCAAAGACGGGCGGACAAGCGCAAAGAGTCACGGCGAATTACGGAGAATACGGGAAAAGGGCAAAGAGGGGCGGATAAGGTCAAAGAAGTGCGACAAGGAAAAAGAGGAGCGGACAAGGGCAAAGAGGGACGGAAAAAAGCAAAGAGGTGCGGAGAAGGGCAAAGAGGGGCGTAGAAGTGCGGAGCATACAGGACAAGAAGAAAGAGGGGCGGAGAATTGCGGAGAATACGGGGCAAGGTCAAAGAGGGTTGGACAAGGGCAAAGAGCGTCGGACAAGGTCAAAGAGGGGCAGACAAGGGAAAAGACGGGAGGAGAAGGGCAAAGAGGGGCAGACAAGGGCAAAGAGGGGCGGACAAGGGCAAATAGGGGTGGAAAAGTGCAAATAGGTTCGGAGAAGTGCGGAGAATACGGGACAAGGTTAAAGAGGGTCAGAGAAGTGCGGAGAATATGGGACAAGGGCAAAGAGGGGCGGACAAGGGCAAAGAGGGGTGGACAACGGCAAAGAGGGGCGGAAAAGGGCAAGGATGTGCGGACAAGGGCAAAGAGTATCGGAGAAGTGCGGACAACACCGGACAAGGGCAAAGAGGAGCAGACAAGGGCAAAGAGGGGCGGACAAGGGCAAAGAGGGGCGGAGAAATGCGGAGAATACTGGACAAGTGCAAAGAGGGGCAGAAAAGGGCAAAGAGGGGCGGACAAGTGCAAAGAGGGGCTGCCAAGGGCAAAGATGTGCGGTCATGGGCATAGAGGGGCGGAGAATATAGGACAAGGCTAAAGAGGGGCGGACAAGGGCAAAGAGGGGATGAAAATTGCGGAGAATACAGGACAAGGGCAAAGAGGGGCATACAAAAGCAAAGAGGGTCGGAAAAGGGCAAAGAGGGGCGGAAAAGTGCAAAGAGGGGCGGACAAGGGCAAAGAGGGGCAGACAAGGGCAAAGAGGGGTAGAGAAGGGCAAAGAGGGGCAGACAAGGGCAAGGACGTGAGGACAAGGGCAAAGAGTATCGGAGAAGTGTGGAGAATACGGGACAAGGGCAAAGAGGGGCAGACAAGGGCAAAGAGGGGCGGACAAGGGCAAAGAGGGGCGGACAAGGGCAAAGAGGGGCGGACAAGGGCAAAGAGGGGCGGACAAGGGCAAAGAGGGTCAGACAAGGGCAAAGAGGGGCGGACAAGTGTAAAGAGGGGCGGAGAAATGCGGAGAATACTGGACAAGTGCAAAGAGGGGTGGACAAGTGAAAAGAGGGGCGGTCAAGGGCAAAGAGGTTCTGAGAATACGGGACATCGGCAAAGAGAGGCGGGCAAAAGCAAAGAGGGGCGGAGAAGTGCGGAGAATACGGGACAACGGCAAAGAGGGGCGGACAAGGGCAAAGAGGGGCGGACAAGGACAAAGAGGGACGGAAAAAAGCAAAGAGGTGCGGAGAAGGGCAAAGAGGGGCGGAGAAGTGCGGAGAATACGGGGCAAGGTCAAAGAGGGTTGGACAAGGGCAAAGAGCGTCGGACAAGGTCAAAGAGGGGCAGACAAGGGAAAAGACGGAAGGAGAAGGGCAAAAAGGGTCGGACAAGAGCAAAGAGGGGCGACATGTGAAAAGAGGTGCGGAAAAGGGCAAAGAGGGGCGACAAGTGAAAAGAGGGGCGGACAAAGGAAAAGAGGGGCGGAGAATGTCCAAGAGGGGCGGACAAGGGCAAAGAGGGTCGGACAAGGGCAAAGAGGGTCATAAGAGGGCAAAGAGGGGCGGAAAAAGGAAAAGAGGGGCGTTGAATTGTGGAGAATACGGGACAATGGCAAAGAGGGGCGGAGAATTGCAGAGAATACGGAACAAGGGCAAACAGGGGCGGACAAGGGCAAAGGGGGGCGGACAAGAGCAAAGAGGGGCGGACAAGGGCAAAGAGGGTCGGACAAGGGCAAAGAAGGGCGGACAGTGTCAAAGAAGGGGCGGAGAATTTCGGAGAATACGGGACAATGGGAAAGAGGGGCAGACAAGGGCAAAGAAAGGCGGACAAGGGCAAGGAGGGGCGGACAAGGGCAAAGAGGGGCAGACAAGGGCAAAGAGTGACGGAGAATTGCGGAGAATACGGGACAAGTTCTAAGAGGATTGGATAAGGGCAAAGAGGGGTGGACAAGGGCAAAGACGGGCGGACAAGGGCAAAGAGGGGACGACAAGGGCAAAGACGGGCGGACAAGGGCAAAGAGTGGCGGACAAGGGCAAAGGGGTGGAGAAGTGCAGAGAATACGGGACAAGGGGAAAGAGAGGCGGACAAGTGCAAAGAGGGGCAGACAAGTACAAAGATGGGCGGACAAGGGCAAATAGGTTTGGACAAGGGCAAAGAGGGTCGGACAGGGGTAAAGAAGGGCGGACAAGAGTGGAGAATACGGGACAGTGTCAAAGAGGGTTGGACAAGGGCAAAGAGAGGCGCACAAGAGCAAAGAGGGGCGCACAAGTGCAAAGAGGGGTGTACAAGGGCAAAGAGGGGCGGATAAGGCAAAGAGGGGCGGAGAAGGGCAAAGAGGGGCGGAGAATTCCGGAGAATACTGGACAAGTTTAAAGAGGTGCGGACAAGGGCAATGAGGGGTGGACAAGGGCAAAGAGGGGCGGACAAGGGCAAAGAATTGCGGACAAGGGCAAGAGGGTCGGACAAGGGCAAAGAGGGGCAGACGAGGGCAAAGAGGGTCAGACAAGGGCGGAGAATACGGGACAAGGGCAAAGAGGTTCGGACAAGGGCAAAGGGAGTCGGACAAGTGCAAAGAGGGTCGGACAAGAGCAAAGAAGTGCGGACAAGGGCAAAGAGGGGCGGACAAGTGCAAAGAGGGCCGGACAAGGGCCAAGAGGGGCGGAAAAGGGCAAAGAGGGTTGGGCAAGGGCAAAGAGGGGCGAAAAAGTGGAAAGAGGGGCGGACAAGGGCAAAGAGGGTCAGACAAGTGCGGAGAATACGGGACAAGGGCAAAGAGGGTCGGACAAGGGCAAAGAGGTTCGGACAAGAGCAAAGAGGGGCGGACAAGAGGAAAGAGTGGTGGACTAGGGCAAAGAGGGGCGGACAAGTGCAAAGAGGGGTGGACAAGGGCAAAGAGGGGCGGACAAGAGGAAAGAGGGGCGGAGAAGTGCGGAGAATACGGGATGAGGTCAAAGAGGGGTGGACAAGATTGGAGAATACGGGACAAGGGCAAAAAGTGGCGGACAAAGGCGGAGAATACGGGACAAGGGCAAAGAGTGGTAGACAAGGGCAAAGAGGGGCGGACAAGGGCAAGGATGTGTGGACAAGGGCAAAGAGTATCGGAGAAGTGTGGAGAATACGGGACAAGGGCAAAGAGGGGCAGACAAGGGTAAAGAGGGGCGGACAATGCAAAGAGGGGCGGACAAGGGCAAAGAGGGGCGGACAAGGGCAAAGAGGGTCAGACAAGGGCAAAGAGTGGCGGACAAGGGCAAAGGCGGGCGGACAAGTTTAAAGAGGGGCGGAGAAATGCGGAGAATACTGGACAAGTGCAAAGAGGGGTGGACAAGTTAAAAGAGGGGCGGTCAAGGGCAAAGAGGTTCGGAGAATACAGGACATGGGCAAAGAGAGGCGGGCAAACGCAAAGAGGGGCGGAGAAGTGCGGAGAATACGGGACAACGGCAAAGAGGGGCGGACAAGGGCAAAGAGGGGCGGACAAGGGCAAAGAGGGGCGGACAAGGGAAAAGGAGGCGTATAAGGGCAAAGAGGGGCGGACAAGAAGAAAGAGGGGCAAACAAGGGCAAAGAGGGTCGGACAAGGGCAAAGAAGGGCGGACAGGGACAAAGAAGGGGCAGAGAAGTTCGCAGAATACGGGACAAGGGGAAAGAGGGGCGGACAAGGGGATAGAGGGGCGGACAAGGGCAAAGACGGTCTGACAAGGGCAGAGAGGGGCGGACAAGTGCAAAGAGTGACGGAGAATTGCGGAGAATAAGGGACAAGGGCAAAGAAGGGCAGACAAGGGCAAAGAGGGGCGGAGAATTCCGGAGAATACGGGACAAGTTAAAAGAGGGGCGGACAAGGGCAAAGAGGGGTGGACAAGGGCAAAGAGGGGCGGGCAAGGGAAAAGACGTGCGGGCAAGGGAAAAGACGTGCGGGCAAGAGCAAAGAGCGTCGGAGAATATGGGACAAGGCCAAAGAGAGGCGGGCAAATGCAAAGAGGGGCGGAGAAGTGCGGAGAATATGGAACAAGGGCAAAGAGGGGAGTACAAGTGCAAAGAGGGACGCACAAGGGCAAAGAGTGGTTCACAAGGGCAAAGAGGGGCGGACAAGGGTAAAGAGGGGCGGACAAGGGCAAAGAGGGGCGCACAAGGGCAAAGAGGGGCGGACAAGTGGAAAGGGGGCGGACAAGGTCAAAGAGGGGCGGACAAGGGCAAAGGGGGCAGAAAAGGGCAAAAAGGGGCGGACGAAGGCAAAGAGGGGCGGACAAGGGCAAAGAGGGGCGGACAAGGGCAAAGGGGGCGGACAAGGAAAAAGAGAGGCGGACAAGGGAAAAGAGGGGCGGACCAGGGCAAAGAGGTGCGGACAAGGGCAAAAAAGGGCGGACGAGGCAAAAAATGGGCGGAGGATTTCGGAGAATAAGGGAGAAGGGCAAAGAGGGGCGGAAAAGATCAAAGAGGGGCGGACAAGGGCAAAGAGGGGCGGACAAGTGCAAAGACGGGCGGACAAGGGCAAAGACGGGCGGACAAGAGCAAAGAGTCACGGCGAATTACGGAGAATACGGGAAAAGGGCAAAGAGGGGCGGATAAGGTCAAAGAAGTGCGACAAGGAAAAAGAGGGGCGGACAAGGGCAAAGAGGGACGGAAAAAAGCAAAGAGGTGCGGAGAAGGGCAAAGAGGGGCGTAGAAGTGCGGAGCATACAGGACAAGAAGAAAGAGGGGCGGAGAATTGCGGAGAATACGGGGCAAGGTCAAAGAGGGTTGGACAAGGGCAAAGAGCGTCGGACAAGGTCAAAGAGGGGCAGACAAGGGAAAAGACGGGAGGAGAAGGGCAAAGAGGGGCAGACAAGGGCAAAGAGGGGCGGACAAGGGCAAATAGGGGTGGAAAAGTGCAAATAGGTTCGGAGAAGTGCGGAGAATACGGGACAAAGTTAAAGAGGGTCGGAGAAGTGCGGAGAATATGGGACAAGGGCAAAGAGGGGCGGACAAGGGCAAAGAGGGGTGGACAACGGCAAAGAGGGGCGGAAAAGGGCAAGGATGTGCGGACAAGGGCAAAGAGTATCGGAGAAGTGCGGACAACACGGGACAAGGGCAAAGAGGAGCAGACAAGGGCAAAGAGGGGCGGACAAGGGCAAAGAGGGGCGGAGAAATGCGGAGAATACTGGACAAGTGCAAAGAGGGGCGGAAAAGGGCAAAGAGGGGCGGACAAGTGCAAAGAGGGGCTGCCAAGGGCAAAGATGTGCGGTCATGGGCATAGAGGGGCGGAGAATATAGGACAAGGCTAAAGAGGGGCGGACAAGGGCAAAGAGGGGATGAAAATTGCGGAGAATACAGGACAAGGGCAAAGAGGGGCATACAAAAGCAAAGAGGGTCGGAAAAGGGCAAAGAGGGGCGGAAAAGTGCAAAGAGGGGCGGACAAGGGCAAAGAGGGGCAGACAAGGGCAAAGAGGGGCAGACAAGGGCAAAGAGGGGCAGACAAGGGCAAAGAGGGGTAGAGAAGGGCAAAGAGGGGCAGACAAGGGCAAGGATGTGAGGACAAGGGCAAAGAGTATCGGAGAAGTGTGGAGAATACGGGACAAGGGCAAAGAGGGGCAGACAAGGGCAAAGAGGGGCGGACAAGGGCAAAGAGGGGCGGACAAGGGCAAAGAGGGGCGGACAAGGGCAAAGAGGGGCGGACAAGGGCAAAGAGGGTCAGACAAGGGCAAAGAGGGGCGGACAAGTGTAAAGAGGGGCGGAGAAATGCGGAGAATACTGGACAAGTGCAAAGAGGGGTGGACAAGTGAAAAGAGGGGCGGTCAAGGGCAAAGAGGTTCTGAGAATACGGGACATCGGCAAAGAGAGGCGGGCAAAAGCAAAGAGGGGCCGAGAAGTGGGAGAATACGGGACAACGGCAAAGAGGGGCGGACAAGGGCAAAGAGGGGCGGACAAGGACAAAGAGGGACGGAAAAAAGCAAAGAGGTGCGGAGAAGGGCAAAGAGGGGCGGAGAAGTGCGGAGAATACGGGGCAAGGTCAAAGAGGGTTGGACAAGGGCAAAGAGCGTCGGACAAGGTCAAAGAGGGGCAGACAAGGGAAAAGACGGAAGGAGAAGGGCAAAAAGGGTCGGACAAGAGCAAAGAGGGGCGACATGTGAAAAGAGGTGCGGAAAAGGGCAAAGAGGGGCGACAAGTGAAAAGAGGGGCGGACAAAGGAAAAGAGGGGCGGAGAATGTCCAAGAGGGGCGGACAAGGGCAAAGAGGGTCGGACAAGGGCAAAGAGGGTCATAAGAGGGCAAAGAGGGGCGGAAAAAGGAAAAGAGGGGCGTTGAATTGTGGAGAATACGGGACAATGGCAAAGAGGGGCGGAGAATTGCAGAGAATACGGAACAAGGGAAAACAGGGGCGGAAAAGGGCAAAGAGGGACGGACAAGGGCAAAGAGGGACGGACAAGGGCAAAGAGGGGCGGACAAGGGCAAAGACGGGGGGACAAGGACAAAGATGTGCGGGCAAGGGCAAAGAGGGGCGGACAAGGGCAAAGAGGGGCGGATAAGGGCATAGACGGGGGGACACGGGCGGAGAATATGGGACAAGTGTTAAGAAGGGCGGACAAGGGCAAAGAGGGGCGGACAAGGGCAAAGAGGGGCGGACAAGGGCAAAGAGGGACGGAAAAGGGAAAAGAGGGGCGGAGAATACGGGACAAGTGCAAAGAGGGGCGGACAACAGCAAGCGGTGTGGAGAAGTGCGGAGAATAATGGACAAGTGCAAAGAGGGTCGGACAAGGACAAAGAGGGTCGGACAAGGGTAAAGAGAGTCGGACAAGAGCAAAGAGGGGTGGAAAAGTGCAAAGAGGGGTGGACAAGAGCAAAGAGGGATGGAAAAAGGCAAAGAGGTGCGGAAAAGTGCAAAGAGGGCCGGAGAATACGGGACAAGGGCAAAGAGGGGCGGACAAGGGCAAGCAGTGCGGAGAAGTGCGGATAATACGGGACAAGGGCAAAGAGGGGCGGACAAGGGCAAAGAGGGTCGGACAAGGACAAAGAGGGGCGGACAAGGGCACAGCAGGGTGGACAAGGGCAAAGAGGGTTGGAAAAGGGCAAAGAGGGGCGGACAAGGGCAAAGAGGGGCGGACAAGCACAAAGGGGGTGTATAAGGGCAAAGAGGGGAGGACAAGGTCAAACAGGGGCGGACAAGTGCAAAGAGGGGCGGACAAGGGCAAAAAAGGGGTGGAGAATTTCGGAGAATACGGGAGAAGGGCAAAGAGTGGTGGAAAATATCAAAGAGGGGCGGACAAGGGCAAAGACGGGCGGACAATGGCAAAGAGGGGCGGACAAGGGCAAAGAGTGACGGCGAATTACGGAGAATACGGGAGAAGGGCCAAGAGGGGCGGACAAGGGCAAAGAAGTGCAACAAGGAAAAAGAGGGTCGGACAAGGGCAAAGAGGGTTGGAGAATACGGGACAAGGGCAAAGAGGGGCGGACAACGGCAAGCGGTGCGGAGAAGTGCGGAGAATACGGGACAAGTGCAAAGAGGGGCGGACAAGGGCAAAGAGGGTTGGACAAAGGCAAAGAGTGGCGGACAAAGGCAAAGGGGGCGTATAAGGGTAAAGAGGGGCGGACAAGGACAAAGATGGGCAGACAAGTGCAAAGAGGGTCGGACAAGGGCAAAGAAGGGCGGACGGTGTCAAAGAAGGGGCGGAGAAGTTCACAGAATACGGGACAAGGGGAAAGAGGGGCGGAAAAGGGCAAAGACGGGCTGACAAGTGCAGAGAGGGGCGGACAAGGGCAAAGAGTGACGGAGAATTGCGAAGAATAAGGGACAAGGGCAAAGAGGGGTGGACATGGGCAAAGAGGGGGGGACAAGGGAAAAGAGGGGCGGACAAGGGCAAATATGGGCGGACAAGAGCAAAGAGTGGCGGACAAGGGCAAAGAGGGGCGGAGAATTGCAGAGAATACGGGACAAGGGCAAAGAGAGGCGGACAAGGGCAAAGACGGGCGGACAAGGGCAAAGAGGGGCGGACAAGGGCAAAGAGGTGTGGACCAGGTGAAAGAGGGTCGGACAATTGCAAAGAGGGCCGGAAAAGTGCAAAGAGGGGCGGACAAGTGCAAAGACGGGCGGACAAGGGCAAAGACGGGCGGACAAGGGCAAAGAGGGATGTACAAGTGCAAAGACTGACGCAGAATTTCAGAGAATACGGGACAAGAGCAAAGAGGGGCAGTCAAGGGCAAAGAGGTGTGGACAAGGGCAAAGAGGGGCGGACAAGGGCACAGAGGGGCGGAAAAGTTCAAAGAGGTGCGGACAATGGCAAAGAGGGGTGGAGAAAGGCAAAGAATGGCGGACAAGGGCAAAGAAGGGCGGACAAGGGCAAAGAGGGCCGGACAAGGGCAAAGAGGGCCGGACAAGTGCAAAGAGGTTCAGACAAGGGCGGAGAACACGGACAAGGCCATAGATTTTCGGAACAGGGCAAAGAAGGTCGTACAAGGGCAAAGAGGTTCGGACAAGGGCAAAGAGGGTCGGACAAGTGTAAAGAAGGGCGGACAAGGGCAACTAGGTTTGGACAAGGGCAAAGAGGGTCAGACAAGAGTATAGAAGGGCGGACAAGGGTGGAGAATATGGGACGGTGTCAAAGAGTGTCGGACAAGTTCAAAGAGGGTCGGACAAGGGCAAAGAGTTTCGGACAAGGGCAAAGAGGGGCGGACAAGGGCAAAGAGGAGCGGAGAAGGGCAAAGAGGTGCGGACAAGAGCAAAGAGGGGCGGAAAAGGGCAAAGAGTGGCGGAGAATTGTGGAGAACAAGGGCAAGGGCAAAGAGGGGCGGACAATGGCAAAGACTGGCGGAGAAGTGCAAGGAGGGGCGGAGAAGTGCAAGGAGGGGCGGACAAGTTCAAAGACGGACGGACAAGGGCAAAGAAGGTCGGACAAGGGCAAAGAGGGTCGGAGAAGGGCAAAGAAGGGCGATAAGGGAAAAGAGGGGAGGTCAAGCACAAAGAGGGTCGGAGAAGGGCCAAGAGGGGCGGACAAGGGTAAAGAGGGACGGACAAGGGCAAAGAGGGACGGAAAAGGGCAAAGAGGGTCAGACAAGGGTAAAGAAGGGCGGACAAGGGTGGAGAATACGGGACAGGGTCAAAGAGGGTCGGACAAGAGCAAAGAGGTTCGGACAAGGGCAAAGAGTGGTGGACAAGGGCAAAGAGGGGCGGACAAGGGCAAACAGGGGCGGAGAAGTGCAAAGAGGGGCGCACAAGGGCAAAGAGGGGCGCACTAGTGCAAAGAGTGGTGCACAAGGGCAAAGATGGGCGGAGAAATGCAAAGAGGGGCGGACAAGAGGAAAGTGGTATGGACAAGGGCAAAGAGGGGCGGACAAAGGCAAAGAGGGGCGGACAAGGGCAAAGAGGGGCGCACAAGGCCAAAGAGGGGCGCATAAGGGCAAAGAGGGGCGCACAAGGGCAAAGAAGGGCGGAGAAATGCAAAGAGGGACGGACAAGGGTAAAGAGGGGCGGACAAGGGTAAAGAGGGGCGGACAAGAGTAAAGAGAGGCGGACAAGGACAAAGAGGGGCGGAAAAGGGCAAAGAGGGGCTGAGAATATGGGAGAAGGGCAAAGAGGGGCAGACAAGGGCAAGCGGTTCGGAGAAGTGCGGAGAATATGGGACAAGGGCAAAGAGAGGCACACGAGGGCAAAGAGGGGCGGACAAGGGCAAAGAGGGGCGGACAAGGGCAAAGAGGGGCGGACAAGGGCAAAGGGGGCGTATAAGGGCAAAGAGGGGTGGAAAAGGGCAAAGAGCATCGGACAAGGGCAAAGAGGGGCGGAGAAGGGCAAAGAAGTGAGGACAGGGGCAAAGAAAGGGCGGAGAATTTCGGAGAATAAGGGACAAGGGCAAAGAGGGGCAGACAAGGGCAAAGACAGGCGGACAAGTGCAAAGAGTTGCGGACAAGGGCAAAGAGGGCCGACAAGGGCAAAGAGGGGCGGACAAGGACAAAGACGGGCAGAGAAGGGCAAAGAGTGACGGAGAAGTGCGGAGAATACAGGACAATGGCAAAGAGGGGCGGACAAGGGCAAAGAGGAGCGGAGAAGGGCAAAGAGGTGCGGACAAGGGCAAAGAGGGGCGCACAAGGGCAAAGAGTGGCGGAGAATTGTGGAGAACACGGGCAAGGGCAAAGAGGTGCGGACAGGGGCAAAGACTGGCGGAGAAGTGCAAGGAGGGGCGGAGAAGTGCAAGGAGGGGCGGACAATTGCAAAGACGGGCGGACAAGGGCAAAGAAGGTCGGACAAGAGGCAAAGAGGGTCGGAGAAGGGCAAAGAAGGGCGATAAGGGAAAAGAGGGGAGGACAAGGACAAAGAGGGTCGGAGAAGGGCCAAGAGGGGCGGACAAGGGTAAAGAGGGTCGGACAAGGGCAAAGAGGGACGGAAAAGGGCAAAGAGGGTCAGACAAGGGTAAAGAAGGGCGGACAAGTGTGGAGAATACGGGACAGGGTCAAAGAGGGTCGGACATGAGCAAAGAGGTTCGGACAAAGGCAAAGAGTGGCGGACACGGGCAAAGAGGGGCGGACACGGGCAAAGAGGGGCGGACACGGGCAAAGAGGAGCGGACAAGTGCAAAGACGGTTGGAGAAGGGCAAAGAGGGGCGGACCAGGGCAAAGAGGGGCGGATAAGGGAAAAGAGGGGCGGGAATTGCAGAGAACAAGGGAGAAGTGCAAAGAGGTGCGGACAAGAGCAAAGAGGGGCGGACAAGGGCAAACAGGGGCGGAGAAATGCAAAGAGGGGCGCACAAGGGCAAAGAGGTGCGCACTAGTGCAAAGAGTGGCGCACAAGGGGAAAGAGGGGCGGAGAAATGCAAAGAGGGGCGGACAAGAGCAAAGAGGTATGGACAAGGGCAAAGAGGGGCGGACAAGGGCAAAGAGGGGCGCACAAGGGCAAAGAAGGGCGGAGAAATGCAAAGAGGGACGGACAAGGGCAAAGAGGGGCGGACAAGGGTGGAGAATACGGGACAAGGGCAAAGAGGGGCGGACAAGTGCAAAGACAGGCGGACAATTTCAAAGAGTTGCGGACAAGGGCAAAGAGGGGTGGACAAGGGCAAAGAGGGGCGGACAAGGACAAAGACGGGTAGAGAAGGGCAAAGAGTGACGGAGAAGTGCGGAGAATACAGGACAATTTCAAAGAGGGGCGGACAAGGGCAAAGATGGGCGGAGAAGGGAAAAGACGGGCGGACAAGTGCAAAGACAGGCGGACAAGGGCAAAGAAGAGCGGACACGGGCAAAGAGTGGTGTACAAGGGTAAAGAGTGACGGAGAATTGCAGAGAATATGGGACAAGGGCAAAGAGGGGCGGACAAGGGCAAAGAGGGGCCGACAAGGGCAAAGAGGGTCGGACAAGTGCAGAGAATACGGGACAAGGGCAAAGAGGGGCGGACAAGGGCAAAGAGGGGCGGACAAGTGCGGATAATACGGGACAAGGGCAAAGAGGGGTGGATAAGTGCAAAGAGGGTCGGAGAAGTACAAAGAGTTGCGGACAAGGGCAAAGAGGTGCCGACAAGTGCGGAGAAATACGGTACAATGGCAAAGACCTGCGGACAAGGGCGGAGAATACGGGACCAGAGTAAAGAGGGTAGGACAAGGGCCGAGAATACGGGACAAGGGCAAAGAGGGGCGGACAAGGTCAAAGAGGGTCGGACAAGTGCAAAGGGGTTTGGACAAGGGCAAAGAGGGGCGGACAAGGGCAAAGAGGGGCGGACAGGGGCAAAGAGGGGCAGAGAAGTGCGGAGAATACCGGACATGGGGAAAGAGGTGCGGACAAGGGCAAAGAGGATCGGACAAGGGCAAAGAGGGGCGGACAAGAGAAAAGAGGGGCGGACAAAGGTAAAGAAGGGCGGAAAACGGCAAAGAGGGGCGGACAAGAGCATAGAGGGGCAGACAAGAGCAAAGTGGGGTGGCAGAGGGCAAAGAGGGGCGCACAAGTGCAAAGAGGGGTGGACAAGATCGGAGAGTACGGGACAAGGGCAAAAAGGGGCGGACAAGTGAAGAGAACACCGGACAAGTGCAAAGAATTTCGGACAAGGGCGGAGAACACGGGTCAAGGGCAAAGAGGGGCAGACAAGTGCAAAGAGGGGCGGACAAGGGCAAAGAGGGGCTGACAAGGGCAAAGAGGTGCGGAGAAGGGCAAAGAGGGGCGGACAAGGGCAAAGAGGGACGGACAAGGGCAAAGAGGGGCGGAAAAGTGCAGAGAATACGGGACAAGGGCAAAAAGGGGTGGACAAGGGCAAAGAGGGGCGGACAAGTGGAAAGAGGGACGGACAAGGGCAAAGAGGGGCTGACAAGGGCAAAGAGGTGCGGATAAGGGCAAAGAGAGGCGGACAAGGGCAAAGTGGGGCGGACAAGTGCAAAGAGGTTCAGACAAGGGCACAGAGGTGCGGACCAGGGCACAGAGGTGCGGAAAAGGGCTAAGAGGGGGGGACAAGAGCAAAGAGAGGCGGAGAAGTGCGGAGAATACGGGACAAGGACAAAGAGGGGCAGACAAAGGCAGAGAATACGGGACAAGGGCAAAGAGGGGGGGACAAGGGCAGAGAATACGGGACAAGGGCAAAGAGGGGCGCACAAGGGCAAAGAGGGGCGGACAAGTGGAAAGGGGGCGGACAAGGTCAAAGAGGGGCGGACAAGGGCAAAGGGGGCAGAAAAGGGCAAAAAGGGGCGGACGAAGGCAAAGAGGGGCGGACAAGGGCAAAGAGGGGCGGACAAGGGCAAAGGGGGCGGACAAGGAAAAAGAGAGGCGGACAAGGGAAAAGAGGGGCGGACCAGGGCAAAGAGGTGCGGACAAGGGCAAAAAAGGGCGGACGAGGCAAAAAATGGGCGGAGGATTTCGGAGAATAAGGGAGAAGGGCAAAGAGGGGCGGAAAAGATCAAAGAGGGGCGGACAAGGGCAAAGAGGGGCGGACAAGTGCAAAGACGGGCGGACAAGAGCAAAGAGTCACGGCGAATTACGGAGAATACGGGAAAAGGGCAAAGAGGGGCGGATAAGGTCAAAGAAGTGCGACAAGGAAAAAGAGGGGCGGACAAGGGCAAAGAGGGACGGAAAAAAGCAAAGAGGTGCGGAGAAGGGCAAAGAGGGGCGTAGAAGTGCGGAGCATACAGGACAAGAAGAAAGAGGGGCGGAGAATTGCGGAGAATACGGGGCAAGGTCAAAGAGGGTTGGACAAGGGCAAAGAGCGTCGGACAAGGTCAAAGAGGGGCAGACAAGGGAAAAGACGGGAGGAGAAGGGCAAAGAGGGGCAGACAAGGGCAAAGAGGGGCGGACAAGGGCAAATAGGGGTGGAAAAGTGCAAATAGGTTCGGAGAAGTGCGGAGAATACGGGACAAAGTTAAAGAGGGTCGGAGAAGTGCGGAGAATATGGGACAAGGGCAAAGAGGGGCGGACAAGGGCAAAGAGGGGTGGACAACGGCAAAGAGGGGCGGAAAAGGGCAAGGATGTGCGGACAAGGGCAAAGAGTATCGGAGAAGTGCGGACAACACGGGACAAGGGCAAAGAGGAGCAGACAAGGGCAAAGAGGGGCGGACAAGGGCAAAGAGGGGCGGAGAAATGCGGAGAATACTGGACAAGTGCAAAGAGGGGCGGAAAAGGGCAAAGAGGGGCGGACAAGTGCAAAGAGGGGCTGCCAAGGGCAAAGATGTGCGGTCATGGGCATAGAGGGGCGGAGAATATAGGACAAGGCTAAAGAGGGGCGGACAAGGGCAAAGAGGGGATGAAAATTGCGGAGAATACAGGACAAGGGCAAAGAGGGGCATACAAAAGCAAAGAGGGTCGGAAAAGGGCAAAGAGGGGCGGAAAAGTGCAAAGAGGGGCGGACAAGGGCAAAGAGGGGCAGACAAGGGCAAAGAGGGGCAGACAAGGGCAAAGAGGGGTAGAGAAGGGCAAAGAGGGGCAGACAAGGGCAAGGATGTGAGGACAAGGGCAAAGAGTATCGGAGAAGTGTGGAGAATACGGGACAAGGGCAAAGAGGGGCAGACAAGGGCAAAGAGGGGCGGACAAGGGCAAAGAGGGGCGGACAAGGGCAAAGAGGGGCGGACAAGGGCAAAGAGGGGCGGACAAGGGCAAAGAGGGTCAGACAAGGGCAAAGAGGGGCGGACAAGTGTAAAGAGGGGCGGAGAAATGCGGAGAATACTGGACAAGTGCAAAGAGGGGTGGACAAGTGAAAAGAGGGGCGGTCAAGGGCAAAGAGGTTCTGAGAATACGGGACATCGGCAAAGAGAGGCGGGCAAAAGCAAAGAGGGGCCGAGAAGTGGGAGAATACGGGACAACGGCAAAGAGGGGCGGACAAGGGCAAAGAGGGGCGGACAAGGACAAAGAGGGACGGAAAAAAGCAAAGAGGTGCGGAGAAGGGCAAAGAGGGGCGGAGAAGTGCGGAGAATACGGGGCAAGGTCAAAGAGGGTTGGACAAGGGCAAAGAGCGTCGGACAAGGTCAAAGAGGGGCAGACAAGGGAAAAGACGGAAGGAGAAGGGCAAAAAGGGTCGGACAAGAGCAAAGAGGGGCGACATGTGAAAAGAGGTGCGGAAAAGGGCAAAGAGGGGCGACAAGTGAAAAGAGGGGCGGACAAAGGAAAAGAGGGGCGGAGAATGTCCAAGAGGGGCGGACAAGGGCAAAGAGGGTCGGACAAGGGCAAAGAGGGTCATAAGAGGGCAAAGAGGGGCGGAAAAAGGAAAAGAGGGGCGTTGAATTGTGGAGAATACGGGACAATGGCAAAGAGGGGCGGAGAATTGCAGAGAATACGGAACAAGGGAAAACAGGGGCGGAAAAGGGCAAAGAGGGACGGACAAGGGCAAAGAGGGGCGGACAAGGGCAAAGAGGGGCGGACAAGGGCAAAGACGGGGGGACAAGGACAAAGATGTGCGGGCAAGGGCAAAGAGGGGCGGACAAGGGCAAAGAGGGGCGGATAAGGGCATAGACGGGGGGACACGGGCGGAGAATATGGGACAAGTGTTAAGAAGGGCGGACAAGGGCAAAGAGGGGCGGACAAGGGCAAAGAGGGGCGGACAAGGGCAAAGAGGGACGGAAAAGGGAAAAGAGGGGCGGAGAATACGGGACAAGTGCAAAGAGGGGCGGACAACAGCAAGCGGTGTGGAGAAGTGCGGAGAATAATGGACAAGTGCAAAGAGGGTCGGACAAGGACAAAGAGGGTCGGACAAGGGCAAAGAGTTTCGGACAAGGGCAAAGAGGGGCGGACAAGGGCAAAGAGGAGCGGAGAAGGGCAAAGAGGTGCGGACAAGAGCAAAGAGGGGCGGAAAAGGGCAAAGAGTGGCGGAGAATTGTGGAGAACAAGGGCAAGGGCAAAGAGGGGCGGACAATGGCAAAGACTGGCGGAGAAGTGCAAGGAGGGGCGGAGAAGTGCAAGGAGGGGCGGACAAGTTCAAAGACGGACGGACAAGGGCAAAGAAGGTCGGACAAGGGCAAAGAGGGTCGGAGAAGGGCAAAGAAGGGCGATAAGGGAAAAGAGGGGAGGTCAAGCACAAAGAGGGTCGGAGAAGGGCCAAGAGGGGCGGACAAGGGTAAAGAGGGACGGACAAGGGCAAAGAGGGACGGAAAAGGGCAAAGAGGGTCAGACAAGGGTAAAGAAGGGCGGACAAGGGTGGAGAATACGGGACAGGGTCAAAGAGGGTCGGACAAGAGCAAAGAGGTTCGGACAAGGGCAAAGAGTGGTGGACAAGGGCAAAGAGGGGCGGACAAGGGCAAACAGGGGCGGAGAAGTGCAAAGAGGGGCGCACAAGGGCAAAGAGGGGCGCACTAGTGCAAAGAGTGGTGCACAAGGGCAAAGATGGGCGGAGAAATGCAAAGAGGGGCGGACAAGAGGAAAGTGGTATGGACAAGGGCAAAGAGGGGCGGACAAAGGCAAAGAGGGGCGGACAAGGGCAAAGAGGGGCGCACAAGGCCAAAGAGGGGCGCATAAGGGCAAAGAGGGGCGCACAAGGGCAAAGAAGGGCGGAGAAATGCAAAGAGGGACGGACAAGGGTAAAGAGGGGCGGACAAGGGTAAAGAGGGGCGGACAAGAGTAAAGAGAGGCGGACAAGGACAAAGAGGGGCGGAAAAGGGCAAAGAGGGGCTGAGAATATGGGAGAAGGGCAAAGAGGGGCAGACAAGGGCAAGCGGTTCGGAGAAGTGCGGAGAATATGGGACAAGGGCAAAGAGAGGCACACGAGGGCAAAGAGGGGCGGACAAGGGCAAAGAGGGGCGGACAAGGGCAAAGAGGGGCGGACAAGGGCAAAGGGGGCGTATAAGGGCAAAGAGGGGTGGAAAAGGGCAAAGAGCATCGGACAAGGGCAAAGAGGGGCGGAGAAGGGCAAAGAAGTGAGGACAGGGGCAAAGAAAGGGCGGAGAATTTCGGAGAATAAGGGACAAGGGCAAAGAGGGGCAGACAAGGGCAAAGACAGGCGGACAAGTGCAAAGAGTTGCGGACAAGGGCAAAGAGGGCCGACAAGGGCAAAGAGGGGCGGACAAGGACAAAGACGGGCAGAGAAGGGCAAAGAGTGACGGAGAAGTGCGGAGAATACAGGACAATGGCAAAGAGGGGCGGACAAGGGCAAAGAGGAGCGGAGAAGGGCAAAGAGGTGCGGACAAGGGCAAAGAGGGGCGCACAAGGGCAAAGAGTGGCGGAGAATTGTGGAGAACACGGGCAAGGGCAAAGAGGTGCGGACAGGGGCAAAGACTGGCGGAGAAGTGCAAGGAGGGGCGGAGAAGTGCAAGGAGGGGCGGACAATTGCAAAGACGGGCGGACAAGGGCAAAGAAGGTCGGACAAGAGGCAAAGAGGGTCGGAGAAGGGCAAAGAAGGGCGATAAGGGAAAAGAGGGGAGGACAAGGACAAAGAGGGTCGGAGAAGGGCCAAGAGGGGCGGACAAGGGTAAAGAGGGTCGGACAAGGGCAAAGAGGGACGGAAAAGGGCAAAGAGGGTCAGACAAGGGTAAAGAAGGGCGGACAAGTGTGGAGAATACGGGACAGGGTCAAAGAGGGTCGGACATGAGCAAAGAGGTTCGGACAAGGGCAAAGAGTGGCGGACACGGGCAAAGAGGGGCGGACACGGGCAAAGAGGGGCGGACACGGGCAAAGAGGAGCGGACAAGTGCAAAGACGGTTGGAGAAGGGCAAAGAGGGGCGGACCAGGGCAAAGAGGGGCGGATAAGGGAAAAGAGGGGCGGGAATTGCAGAGAACAAGGGAGAAGTGCAAAGAGGTGCGGACAAGAGCAAAGAGGGGCGGACAAGGGCAAACAGGGGCGGAGAAATGCAAAGAGGGGCGCACAAGGGCAAAGAGGTGCGCACTAGTGCAAAGAGTGGCGCACAAGGGGAAAGAGGGGCGGAGAAATGCAAAGAGGGGCGGACAAGAGCAAAGAGGTATGGACAAGGGCAAAGAGGGGCGGACAAGGGCAAAGAGGGGCGCACAAGGGCAAAGAAGGGCGGAGAAATGCAAAGAGGGACGGACAAGGGCAAAGAGGGGCGGACAAGGGTGGAGAATACGGGACAAGGGCAAAGAGGGGCGGACAAGTGCAAAGACAGGCGGACAATTTCAAAGAGTTGCGGACAAGGGCAAAGAGGGGTGGACAAGGGCAAAGAGGGGCGGACAAGGACAAAGACGGGTAGAGAAGGGCAAAGAGTGACGGAGAAGTGCGGAGAATACAGGACAATTTCAAAGAGGGGCGGACAAGGGCAAAGATGGGCGGAGAAGGGAAAAGACGGGCGGACAAGTGCAAAGACAGGCGGACAAGGGCAAAGAAGAGCGGACACGGGCAAAGAGTGGTGTACAAGGGTAAAGAGTGACGGAGAATTGCAGAGAATATGGGACAAGGGCAAAGAGGGGCGGACAAGGGCAAAGAGGGGCCGACAAGGGCAAAGAGGGTCGGACAAGTGCAGAGAATACGGGACAAGGGCAAAGAGGGGCGGACAAGGGCAAAGAGGGGCGGACAAGTGCGGATAATACGGGACAAGGGCAAAGAGGGGTGGATAAGTGCAAAGAGGGTCGGAGAAGTACAAAGAGTTGCGGACAAGGGCAAAGAGGTGCCGACAAGTGCGGAGAAATACGGTACAATGGCAAAGACCTGCGGACAAGGGCGGAGAATACGGGACCAGAGTAAAGAGGGTAGGACAAGGGCCGAGAATACGGGACAAGGGCAAAGAGGGGCGGACAAGGTCAAAGAGGGTCGGACAAGTGCAAAGGGGTTTGGACAAGGGCAAAGAGGGGCGGACAAGGGCAAAGAGGGGCGGACAGGGGCAAAGAGGGGCAGAGAAGTGCGGAGAATACCGGACATGGGGAAAGAGGTGCGGACAAGGGCAAAGAGGATCGGACAAGGGCAAAGAGGGGCGGACAAGAGAAAAGAGGGGCGGACAAAGGTAAAGAAGGGCGGAAAACGGCAAAGAGGGGCGGACAAGAGCATAGAGGGGCAGACAAGAGCAAAGTGGGGTGGCAGAGGGCAAAGAGGGGCGCACAAGTGCAAAGAGGGGTGGACAAGATCGGAGAGTACGGGACAAGGGCAAAAAGGGGCGGACAAGTGAAGAGAACACCGGACAAGTGCAAAGAATTTCGGACAAGGGCGGAGAACACGGGTCAAGGGCAAAGAGGGGCAGACAAGTGCAAAGAGGGGCGGACAAGGGCAAAGAGGGGCTGACAAGGGCAAAGAGGTGCGGAGAAGGGCAAAGAGGGGCGGACAAGGGCAAAGAGGGACGGACAAGGGCAAAGAGGGGCGGAAAAGTGCAGAGAATACGGGACAAGGGCAAAAAGGGGTGGACAAGGGCAAAGAGGGGCGGACAAGTGGAAAGAGGGACGGACAAGGGCAAAGAGGGGCTGACAAGGGCAAAGAGGTGCGGATAAGGGCAAAGAGAGGCGGACAAGGGCAAAGTGGGGCGGACAAGTGCAAAGAGGTTCAGACAAGGGCACAGAGGTGCGGACCAGGGCACAGAGGTGCGGAAAAGGGCTAAGAGGGGGGGACAAGAGCAAAGAGAGGCGGAGAAGTGCGGAGAATACGGGACAAGGACAAAGAGGGGCAGACAAAGGCAGAGAATACGGGACAAGGGCAAAGAGGGGGGGACAAGGGCAGAGAATACGGGACAAGGGCAAAGAGGGGCGCACAAGGGCAAAGAGGGGCGGACAAGTGGAAAGGGGGCGGACAAGGTCAAAGAGGGGCGGACAAGGGCAAAGGGGGCAGAAAAAGGCAAAAAGGGGCGGACGAAGGCAAAGAGGGGCGGACAAGGGCAAAGAGGGGCGGACAAGGGCAAAGGGGGCGGACAAGGAAAAAGAGAGGCGGACAAGGGAAAAGAGGGGCGGACCAGGGCAAAGAGGTGCGGACAAGGGCAAAAAAGGGCGGACGAGGCAAAAAATGGGCGGAGGATTTCGGAGAATAAGGGAGAAGGGCAAAGAGGGGCGGAAAAGATCAAAGAGGGGCGGACAAGGGCAAAGAGGGGCGGACAAGTGCAAAGACGGGCGGACAAGAGCAAAGAGTCACGGCGAATTACGGAGAATACGGGAAAAGGGCAAAGAGGGGCGGATAAGGTCAAAGAAGTGCGACAAGGAAAAAGAGGGGCGGACAAGGGCAAAGAGGGACGGAAAAAAGCAAAGAGGTGCGGAGAAGGGCAAAGAGGGGCGTAGAAGTGCGGAGCATACAGGACAAGAAGAAAGAGGGGCGGAGAATTGCGGAGAATACGGGGCAAGGTCAAAGAGGGTTGGACAAGGGCAAAGAGCGTCGGACAAGGTCAAAGAGGGGCAGACAAGGGAAAAGACGGGAGGAGAAGGGCAAAGAGGGGCAGACAAGGGCAAAGAGGGGCGGACAAGGGCAAATAGGGGTGGAAAAGTGCAAATAGGTTCGGAGAAGTGCGGAGAATACGGGACAAAGTTAAAGAGGGTCGGAGAAGTGCGGAGAATATGGGACAAGGGCAAAGAGGGGCGGACAAGGGCAAAGAGGGGTGGACAACGGCAAAGAGGGGCGGAAAAGGGCAAGGATGTGCGGACAAGGGCAAAGAGTATCGGAGAAGTGCGGACAACACGGGACAAGGGCAAAGAGGAGCAGACAAGGGCAAAGAGGGGCGGACAAGGGCAAAGAGGGGCGGAGAAATGCGGAGAATACTGGACAAGTGCAAAGAGGGGCGGAAAAGGGCAAAGAGGGGCGGACAAGTGCAAAGAGGGGCTGCCAAGGGCAAAGATGTGCGGTCATGGGCATAGAGGGGCGGAGAATATAGGACAAGGCTAAAGAGGGGCGGACAAGGGCAAAGAGGGGATGAAAATTGCGGAGAATACAGGACAAGGGCAAAGAGGGGCATACAAAAGCAAAGAGGGTCGGAAAAGGGCAAAGAGGGGCAGAAAAGTGCAAAGAGGGGCGGACAAGGGCAAAGAGGGGCAGACAAGGGCAAAGAGGGGTAGAGAAGGGCAAAGAGGGGCAGACAAGGGCAAGGATGTGAGGACAAGGGCAAAGAGTATCGGAGAAGTGTGGAGAATACGGGACAAGGGCAAAGAGGGGCAGACAAGGGCAAAGAGGGGCGGACAAGGGCAAAGAGGGGCGGACAAGGGCAAAGAGGGGCGGACAAGGGCAAAGAGGGGCGGACAAGGGCAAAGAGGGTCAGACAAGGGCAAAGAGGGGCGGACAAGTGTAAAGAGGGGCGGAGAAATGCGGAGAATACTGGACAAGTGCAAAGAGGGGTGGACAAGTGAAAAGAGGGGCGGTCAAGGGCAAAGAGGTTCTGAGAATACGGGACATCGGCAAAGAGAGGCGGGCAAAAGCAAAGAGGGGCCGAGAAGTGGGAGAATACGGGACAACGGCAAAGAGGGGCGGACAAGGGCAAAGAGGGGCGGACAAGGACAAAGAGGGACGGAAAAAAGCAAAGAGGTGCGGAGAAGGGCAAAGAGGGGCGGAGAAGTGCGGAGAATACGGGGCAAGGTCAAAGAGGGTTGGACAAGGGCAAAGAGCGTCGGACAAGGTCAAAGAGGGGCAGACAAGGGAAAAGACGGAAGGAGAAGGGCAAAAAGGGTCGGACAAGAGCAAAGAGGGGCGACATGTGAAAAGAGGTGCGGAAAAGGGCAAAGAGGGGCGACAAGTGAAAAGAGGGGCGGACAAAGGAAAAGAGGGGCGGAGAATGTCCAAGAGGGGCGGACAAGGGCAAAGAGGGTCGGACAAGGGCAAAGAGGGTCATAAGAGGGCAAAGAGGGGCGGAAAAAGGAAAAGAGGGGCGTTGAATTGTGGAGAATACGGGACAATGGCAAAGAGGGGCGGAGAATTGCAGAGAATACGGAACAAGGGAAAACAGGGGCGGAAAAGGGCAAAGAGGGACGGACAAGGGCAAAGAGGGACGGACAAGGGCAAAGAGGGGCGGACAAGGGCAAAGACGGGGGGACAAGGACAAAGATGTGCGGGCAAGGGCAAAGAGGGGCGGACAAGGGCAAAGAGGGGCGGATAAGGGCATAGACGGGGGGACACGGGCGGAGAATATGGGACAAGTGTTAAGAAGGGCGGACAAGGGCAAAGAGGGGCGGACAAGGGCAAAGAGGGGCGGACAAGGGCAAAGAGGGACGGAAAAGGGAAAAGAGGGGCGGAGAATACGGGACAAGTGCAAAGAGGGGCGGACAACAGCAAGCGGTGTGGAGAAGTGCGGAGAATAATGGACAAGTGCAAAGAGGGTCGGACAAGGACAAAGAGGGTCGGACAAGGGTAAAGAGAGTCGGACAAGAGCAAAGAGGGGTGGAAAAGTGCAAAGAGGGGTGGACAAGAGCAAAGAGGGACGGAAAAAGGCAAAGAGGTGCGGAAAAGTGCAAAGAGGGCCGGAGAATACGGGACAAGGGCAAAGAGGGGCGGACAAGGGCAAGCAGTGCGGAGAAGTGCGGATAATACGGGACAAGGGCAAAGAGGGGCGGACAAGGGCAAAGAGGGTCGGACAAGGGCACAGCAGGGTGGATAAGGGCAAAGAGGGTTGGAAAAGGGCAAAGAGGGGCGGACAAGGGCAAAGAGGGGCGGACAAGCACAAAGGGGGTGTATAAGGGCAAAGAGGGGAGGACAAGGTCAAACAGGGGCGGACAAGTGCAAAGAGGGGCGGACAAGGGCAAAAAAGGGGTGGAGAATTTCGGAGAATACGGGAGAAGGGCAAAGAGTGGTGGAAAATATCAAAGAGGGGCGGACAAGGGCAAAGACGGGCGGACAATGGCAAAGAGGGGCGGACAAGGGCAAAGAGTGACGGCGAATTACGGAGAATACGGGAGAAGGGCCAAGAGGGGCGGACAAGGGCAAAGAAGTGCAACAAGGAAAAAGAGGGTCGGACAAGGGCAAAGAGGGTTGGAGAATACGGGACAAGGGCAAAGAGGGGCGGACAACGGCAAGCGGTGCGGAGAAGTGCGGAGAATACGGGACAAGTGCAAAGAGGGGCGGACAAGGGCAAAGAGGGTTGGACAAAGGCAAAGAGTGGCGGACAAAGGCAAAGGGGGCGTATAAGGGTAAAGAGGGGCGGACAAGGACAAAGATGGGCAGACAAGTGCAAAGAGGGTCGGACAAGGGCAAAGAAGGGCGGACGGTGTCAAAGAAGGGGCGGAGAAGTTCACAGAATACGGGACAAGGGGAAAGAGGGGCGGAAAAGGGCAAAGACGGGCTGACAAGTGCAGAGAGGGGCGGACAAGGGCAAAGAGTGACGGAGAATTGCGAAGAATAAGGGACAAGGGCAAAGAGGGGTGGACATGGGCAAAGAGGGGGGGACAAGGGAAAAGAGGGGCGGACAAGGGCAAATATGGGCGGACAAGAGCAAAGAGTGGCGGACAAGGGCAAAGAGGGGCGGAGAATTGCAGAGAATACGGGACAAGGGCAAAGAGAGGCGGACAAGGGCAAAGACGGGCGGACAAGGGCAAAGAGGGGCGGACAAGGGCAAAGAGGTGTGGACCAGGTGAAAGAGGGTCGGACAATTGCAAAGAGGGCCGGAAAAGTGCAAAGAGGGGCGGACAAGTGCAAAGACGGGCGGACAAGGGCAAAGACGGGCGGACAAGGGCAAAGAGGGATGTACAAGTGCAAAGACTGACGCAGAATTTCAGAGAATACGGGACAAGAGCAAAGAGGGGCAGTCAAGGGCAAAGAGGTGTGGACAAGGGCAAAGAGGGGCGGACAAGGGCACAGAGGGGCGGAAAAGTTCAAAGAGGTGCGGACAATGGCAAAGAGGGGTGGAGAAAGGCAAAGAATGGCGGACAAGGGCAAAGAAGGGCGGACAAGGGCAAAGAGGGCCGGACAAGGGCAAAGAGGGCCGGACAAGTGCAAAGAGGTTCAGACAAGGGCGGAGAACACGGACAAGGCCATAGATTTTCGGAACAGGGCAAAGAAGGTCGTACAAGGGCAAAGAGGTTCGGACAAGGGCAAAGAGGGTCGGACAAGTGTAAAGAAGGGCGGACAAGGGCAACTAGGTTTGGACAAGGGCAAAGAGGGTCAGACAAGAGTATAGAAGGGCGGACAAGGGTGGAGAATATGGGACGGTGTCAAAGAGTGTCGGACAAGTTCAAAGAGGGTCGGACAAGGGCAAAGAGTTTCGGACAAGGGCAAAGAGGGGCGGACAAGGGCAAAGAGGAGCGGAGAAGGGCAAAGAGGTGCGGACAAGAGCAAAGAGGGGCGGAAAAGGGCAAAGAGTGGCGGAGAATTGTGGAGAACAAGGGCAAGGGCAAAGAGGGGCGGACAATGGCAAAGACTGGCGGAGAAGTGCAAGGAGGGGCGGAGAAGTGCAAGGAGGGGCGGACAAGTTCAAAGACGGACGGACAAGGGCAAAGAAGGTCGGACAAGGGCAAAGAGGGTCGGAGAAGGGCAAAGAAGGGCGATAAGGGAAAAGAGGGGAGGTCAAGCACAAAGAGGGTCGGAGAAGGGCCAAGAGGGGCGGACAAGGGTAAAGAGGGACGGACAAGGGCAAAGAGGGACGGAAAAGGGCAAAGAGGGTCAGACAAGGGTAAAGAAGGGCGGACAAGGGTGGAGAATACGGGACAGGGTCAAAGAGGGTCGGACAAGAGCAAAGAGGTTCGGACAAGGGCAAAGAGTGGTGGACAAGGGCAAAGAGGGGCGGACAAGGGCAAACAGGGGCGGAGAAGTGCAAAGAGGGGCGCACAAGGGCAAAGAGGGGCGCACTAGTGCAAAGAGTGGTGCACAAGGGCAAAGATGGGCGGAGAAATGCAAAGAGGGGCGGACAAGAGGAAAGTGGTATGGACAAGGGCAAAGAGGGGCGGACAAAGGCAAAGAGGGGCGGACAAGGGCAAAGAGGGGCGCACAAGGCCAAAGAGGGGCGCATAAGGGCAAAGAGGGGCGCACAAGGGCAAAGAAGGGCGGAGAAATGCAAAGAGGGACGGACAAGGGTAAAGAGGGGCGGACAAGGGTAAAGAGGGGCGGACAAGAGTAAAGAGAGGCGGACAAGGACAAAGAGGGGCGGAAAAGGGCAAAGAGGGGCTGAGAATATGGGAGAAGGGCAAAGAGGGGCAGACAAGGGCAAGCGGTTCGGAGAAGTGCGGAGAATATGGGACAAGGGCAAAGAGAGGCACACGAGGGCAAAGAGGGGCGGACAAGGGCAAAGAGGGGCGGACAAGGGCAAAGAGGGGCGGACAAGGGCAAAGGGGGCGTATAAGGGCAAAGAGGGGTGGAAAAGGGCAAAGAGCATCGGACAAGGGCAAAGAGGGGCGGAGAAGGGCAAAGAAGTGAGGACAGGGGCAAAGAAAGGGCGGAGAATTTCGGAGAATAAGGGACAAGGGCAAAGAGGGGCAGACAAGGGCAAAGACAGGCGGACAAGTGCAAAGAGTTGCGGACAAGGGCAAAGAGGGCCGACAAGGGCAAAGAGGGGCGGACAAGGACAAAGACGGGCAGAGAAGGGCAAAGAGTGACGGAGAAGTGCGGAGAATACAGGACAATGGCAAAGAGGGGCGGACAAGGGCAAAGAGGAGCGGAGAAGGGCAAAGAGGTGCGGACAAGGGCAAAGAGGGGCGCACAAGGGCAAAGAGTGGCGGAGAATTGTGGAGAACACGGGCAAGGGCAAAGAGGTGCGGACAGGGGCAAAGACTGGCGGAGAAGTGCAAGGAGGGGCGGAGAAGTGCAAGGAGGGGCGGACAATTGCAAAGACGGGCGGACAAGGGCAAAGAAGGTCGGACAAGAGGCAAAGAGGGTCGGAGAAGGGCAAAGAAGGGCGATAAGGGAAAAGAGGGGAGGACAAGGACAAAGAGGGTCGGAGAAGGGCCAAGAGGGGCGGACAAGGGTAAAGAGGGTCGGACAAGGGCAAAGAGGGACGGAAAAGGGCAAAGAGGGTCAGACAAGGGTAAAGAAGGGCGGACAAGTGTGGAGAATACGGGACAGGGTCAAAGAGGGTCGGACATGAGCAAAGAGGTTCGGACAAGGGCAAAGAGTGGCGGACACGGGCAAAGAGGGGCGGACACGGGCAAAGAGGGGCGGACACGGGCAAAGAGGAGCGGACAAGTGCAAAGACGGTTGGAGAAGGGCAAAGAGGGGCGGACCAGGGCAAAGAGGGGCGGATAAGGGAAAAGAGGGGCGGGAATTGCAGAGAACAAGGGAGAAGTGCAAAGAGGTGCGGACAAGAGCAAAGAGGGGCGGACAAGGGCAAACAGGGGCGGAGAAATGCAAAGAGGGGCGCACAAGGGCAAAGAGGTGCGCACTAGTGCAAAGAGTGGCGCACAAGGGGAAAGAGGGGCGGAGAAATGCAAAGAGGGGCGGACAAGAGCAAAGAGGTATGGACAAGGGCAAAGAGGGGCGGACAAGGGCAAAGAGGGGCGCACAAGGGCAAAGAAGGGTGGAGAAATGCAAAGAGGGACGGACAAGGGCAAAGAGGGGCGGACAAGGGTGGAGAATACGGGACAAGGGCAAAGAGGGGCGGACAAGTGCAAAGACAGGCGGACAATTTCAAAGAGTTGCGGACAAGGGCAAAGAGGGGTGGACAAGGGCAAAGAGGGGCGGACAAGGACAAAGACGGGTAGAGAAGGGCAAAGAGTGACGGAGAAGTGCGGAGAATACAGGACAATTTCAAAGAGGGGCGGACAAGGGCAAAGATGGGCGGAGAAGGGAAAAGACGGGCGGACAAGTGCAAAGACAGGCGGACAAGGGCAAAGAAGAGCGGACACGGGCAAAGAGTGGTGTACAAGGGTAAAGAGTGACGGAGAATTGCAGAGAATATGGGACAAGGGCAAAGAGGGGCGGACAAGGGCAAAGAGGGGCCGACAAGGGCAAAGAGGGTCGGACAAGTGCAGAGAATACGGGACAAGGGCAAAGAGGGGCGGACAAGGGCAAAGAGGGGCGGACAAGTGCGGATAATACGGGACAAGGGCAAAGAGGGGTGGATAAGTGCAAAGAGGGTCGGAGAAGTACAAAGAGTTGCGGACAAGGGCAAAGAGGTGCCGACAAGTGCGGAGAAATACGGTACAATGGCAAAGACCTGCGGACAAGGGCGGAGAATACGGGACCAGAGTAAAGAGGGTAGGACAAGGGCCGAGAATACGGGACAAGGGCAAAGAGGGGCGGACAAGGTCAAAGAGGGTCGGACAAGTGCAAAGGGGTTTGGACAAGGGCAAAGAGGGGCGGACAAGGGCAAAGAGGGGCGGACAGGGGCAAAGAGGGGCAGAGAAGTGCGGAGAATACCGGACATGGGGAAAGAGGTGCGGACAAGGGCAAAGAGGATCGGACAAGGGCAAAGAGGGGCGGACAAAGGTAAAGAAGGGCGGAAAACGGCAAAGAGGGGCGGACAAGAGCATAGAGGGGCAGACAAGAGCAAAGTGGGGTGGCAGAGGGCAAAGAGGGGCGCACAAGTGCAAAGAGGGGTGGACAAGATCGGAGAGTACGGGACAAGGGCAAAAAGGGGCGGACAAGTGAAGAGAACACCGGACAAGTGCAAAGAATTTCGGACAAGGGCGGAGAACACGGGTCAAGGGCAAAGAGGGGCAGACAAGTGCAAAGAGGGGCGGACAAGGGCAAAGAGGGGCTGACAAGGGCAAAGAGGTGCGGAGAAGGGCAAAGAGGGGCGGACAAGGGCAAAGAGGGACGGACAAGGGCAAAGAGGGGCGGAAAAGTGCAGAGAATACGGGACAAGGGCAAAAAGGGGTGGACAAGGGCAAAGAGGGGCGGACAAGTGGAAAGAGGGACGGACAAGGGCAAAGAGGGGCTGACAAGGGCAAAGAGGTGCGGATAAGGGCAAAGAGAGGCGGACAAGGGCAAAGTGGGGCGGACAAGTGCAAAGAGGTTCAGACAAGGGCACAGAGGTGCGGACCAGGGCACAGAGGTGCGGAAAAGGGCTAAGAGGGGGGGACAAGAGCAAAGAGAGGCGGAGAAGTGCGGAGAATACGGGACAAGGACAAAGAGGGGCAGACAAAGGCAGAGAATACGGGACAAGGGCAAAGAGGGGGGGACAAGGGCAGAGAATACGGGACAAGGGCAAAGAGGGGCGAACAAGGGCAAAGAGGGGCTGACAAGTGTAAAGAGAGGCGGACAAGGGCAAAGAGGGGCGAGAAGGGCAAAGAGGGGTGGACAAGGGCATAGAGGGTCGGACAAGGGCAAAGAGCAGCGGAGAAGGGCAAAGAGGGGTGGACAAAGGCAAAGAGGCGCCGAGAAGTGCAGAGAATACGGGAGAAGAGCAAAGAGGGGCGGACAAGTGCAAAGAGGGGCTGACAACTGCGGAGAATATGGGAAAAGCAGAAAGAGGAGTGGACGAGGTTGGAGAATACGGGACAAGGGCAAGGAGGAGCGGACATGGGCAAAGACGGACGGAAAAGGGCTAAGACAGGCGGACAATGGCAAAGAGGGGCGGACAAGTGCGGAAAATATGGGAGAAGGGAAAGAAGGGGCAGACAAGTGCAGAGAACACGGGACAAGAGCAAAGAGGGGCGGACAAGGGCAAAGAGGTTCGGACAAGGGTAAAGTAGGGCGGACAAGGGCAAAGAGGTTCGGACAAGGGTAAAGTAGGGCAGACAAGGGCAAAGACGGGCGGACAAAGGATAAGAGGGGTGGAGAAGTGCGGAGAATACGGGACAAGGGCAAAGAAGGGCGAACAAGGGCAAAGAGGGGTGGACAAGTGCGGAGACTAGAGGAAAAGTGCAAAGAGGGGCGGACAAGGGCAAAGAGGGGCAGACAAAGGAAAATAGTTGCGGACAAGTGCAAAGAGGGGCAGACAAGTGCGTAGAACACGGGACGAGGGCAAAGAGGGTCGGACAAGGGCAAAGAGGGTCGGACAAGAGGAAAGAGGGGCTGAAAAGTTCAAAGAGGGGCGGACAAGGGCAAAGAGGGTAGGACAAGTGCAAAGAGGGACGGACAAGGGCAAAGAAGGGGGAAAAGTGCAAAGAGGGACGGACAAGGGCAAAGAGGGGCGGAGAATTTCGGCGAATACGAGACAAGGGCAAAGAGGTGCGGACAAGGGTAAAGAGGGGCGGACAAGGGTAAAGAGGGGCGGACAAGGGTAAAGAGGGGCGGACAACGTCAAATAAGAGCGGACGGGGCAAAGAAAAGGCGGAGAAGTGCGGAGAAGAAGTGTTAAGGGCATAGACGGGCGGATAAGGGCATAGACGTGCGGAAATGGCCAAAATTGGCGGACAAGGGCAAAGAGGGCCGGAAAAGATCAAAGAAGGGGCAGAGAAGTGCGGAGAATACGGGACAAGGGCAAAGAGGGGCGGAGAAGGGCAAGGAGGGGTGGACAAGGGCAAAGAAGGGTGGAGAAGGGCAAAGAGAGGTGGACAAGGGCAAAGAGGGGCAGAGAATTGCGGAGAATACGCGACAAGGGCAAAGAGCAGCGGAAAAGGTCAAAGAGGGGCGGAGAATTCCGGAGAATACGGGACAAGGGCAAAGAGGGGCAGAGAAAAGCAAAGAGGTGCAGACAAGGGCAAAGAGGGGCGACAAGTTCAAAGGGGGCAGAGAAGGGCAAAAAGGGGCGGACAAGGGCAAAGAGGGGCGGACAAGGGCAAAGAGGAGCGGACAGGGGCAAAGACGGGTGGACAAGGGCAAAGAGGGTTGGAAAAGTGCGGAGAACACGGGACAATGGCAAAGAGGTTCAGACAAATGCGGAGAACACGGGACAAGGGCAAAGAGGGGCGGACAAGGGCAAAGAGTAGTGGACAAGGGAAAGAGGGGCGGACAAGTTCAAAGAGTGTCGGACAAGGGCAAAGAGGGGCGGACAGTGGCAAAGAGGGGCAGAGAAGTGCGGAGAATACCGGACATGGGGAAAGAGAGGTGGACAAGTGCAAAGAGGAGACGACAACGGCAAAGAGGGGCGTACAAAAGAAAAGAGGTGCGGACAAGGGTAAAGAGGGGCGGAAAAATGCAAAGAGGGGCGGACAAGTTCGGAGAGTACGGGACAAGGGTAGAAAGGGGCGGACAAGTGCAGAGAACAAGGGACAAGTGCAAAGAATGGCAGACAAGGGCGGAGAAAACGGCTCAAGGGCAAAGAGGAGAAGACAAGGGCAAAGAGGGTTGGAAAAGTGCGGAGAACACGGGACAATGGCAAAGAGGTTCAGACAAATGCGGAGAACACGGGACAAGGGCAAAGAGGGGCGGACAAGGGCAAAGAGTAGTGGACAAGGGTAAAGAGGGGCTGACAAGGGCAAAGATGGGCGGAAAAGTGCAAAGAGGGGCGGAAAAGGGCAAAGAGGGGCGGACAAGGGCAAAGAGGCGCGGACAAGGGCAAAGAGGGGCGGAGAAGGGCAAAGAGGGGCGGAGAAGGGCAAAGAGGGGTGGACAAGTGTGGAGAATACCGGACGAGGGCAAAGAGGGTCGGACAAGGGCAAAGAAGATCGGACAAGGGCAAAGAGGCGCGGACAAGGGAAAGAGGGGCAGATAAGGGCAAAGAGTGGTGGAGAAGTGCGGAGAATACAGGACAAGGTCAAAGAGGGATGGAGAAGGGCAAAGAGGGGCGGACAAGTTAGGAGAATACGGGTCAAGTTGAAATAGGGGCGGACAAGTTAGGAGAATACGGGTCAAGTTGAAATAGGGGCGGACAAGGGGGGAGAATACCGGACAAGGGCAAAGAGGGGCTGACAAGGGAATAGAGGGGCAGACAAGTGCAAAGAGTGGCGGACAAGTGCGGAGAATACAGGACAAATTCAAAGAGGGGCGGACAATGGGGGGAGAATACGGGACAAGGGAAAAGAGGGGCGGACAAGGTCAAAAAGGGGCGGAAAAGGTCAAAGAGGGGCGGACAAGTGCAAAGAGGGGCGGACAAGGGCAAAGAGGGGCGGACAAGTGCAAAGAGGGGCACACAAGGGCAAAGAGGGTTGGAGAGGTGCAGAGAATACGGGACAAGGGCAAAGAGGGGCTGAGAATTGCTGAGAATACGGGACAAGTGCATAGAGGGGCGGACAAGGACTAAGAGGGGTAGACAAGGGCAGAGAGGGGCGGACAAGTGGAAAAGGGACAGACAAGGTCAAAGAGGGGCAGACAAGTGCAAAGAGGGGCGGACAAGGGCAAAGAGAAGGTGACAAGCGCAAAGAGGGGTGGACATGGGCAAAGAGGGGCGGAGAAGTACAGAGAATAAGGGAAAAGTGCAAAGAGGGGCAGAGAAGTGCGGAGAATACGGGACAAGGGCAAAGAGGGGCGGACAAGGGCAAAGAAAGGCGGACAAATGCGGAGAATACTGGACAAGGGCAAAGAGAGATGGACAAGCGCAAAGAGGGGCGGACAAGGGCAAAGATGGGCTGAAAATGGCAAAGAGGAGCGGACAAGTGCGGAGAATACGGGAAAAGGGCAAAGAGGGACGGACAAGTGCGGAGAATACGGGACAAGGGCAAAGAGAGGTCGACAAGGTCAAAGAGGGGCGGACAAGGGCAAAGAGGGGCGGACAAGGGCAAAGAGGGGCGGACAAGGGCAAAGAGGGGCCGACAAGTGCAAAGAGGGGCCGACAAGTGCAATGAGGGTCGGACAAGAGCTGAGAATACGGGAGAAGGGTAAAGAGGGGCGGAGAAATGTGGAGAATACGGGACAAGTGCAAAGAGGGGCAGACAAGGGCAAAGAGGTGTGGACAAGGGCAAAGGTGTGCGGACAAGAGCAAAGGAGGGCGGAGAAGGGCAAAGAGGTGCGGACAAGGGCAAAGAGGGAAGGACAAGGGCAAAGAGGGGCGGAGAATTGCTGAGAATACGGGACAAGTGCATAGAGGGGCGGACAAGGACTAAGGGGGTAGACAAGGGCAGAGAGGGGCGGACAAGTGCAAAGAGGGGCGGACAAGGGCAAAGAAAGGCAGACAAATGCGGAGAATACTGGACAAGGGCAAAGAGAGATGGACAAGCGCAAAGAGGGGCGGACAAGGGCAAAGATGGGCTGAAAAAGGCAAAGAGGGGCGGACAAGGGCAAAGATGGGCTGAAAAAGGCAAAGAGGAGCGGACAAGTGCGGAGAATACGGGAAAAGGGCAAAGAGGGGCGGACAAGGTCAAAGAGGGACGGACAAGTGCGGAGAATACGGGACAAGTGCAAAGAGGGGCGGACAAGGGCAAAGAGGGGCGGACAAGTGCAAAGAGGGGCTGAAAATGGCAAAGAGGAGCAGACAAGTTCGGAGAATAGGGGAAAAGTGGAAAGAGTGTCGGACAAGTGCAAAGAGGGTTGGAAAAGGGCAAAGAGAGGTGGACAAGTGCGGAGAATACAGGACAAGGGCAAAGAGGCACGGAGAAGGGCAGAGAATACGGGACAAGGGCACAGAGGGGCGGACAAGGGCAAAGAGTGGCGGACAAGTGCAAAGATGGACGGACAAGTGCGGAGAATACGGGACAAGGGCAAAGAGGTGTGGACAAGGGCAAAGAGGGGCGGACAAGAGTGGAGAATACGGGAAAAGGGCAAAGAGGGGCGGACAAGGGTAAAGTGGGGCGTACAAGTGCGGAGAATACGGGACAAGTGCAAAGAGGGGAAGACAAGTGCAAAGAGTGAAGGACAAGGTCAAAGAGGGGCGGACAAGGGTAAAGAGGGTCGTACAAAGGCAAAGAGGGATGGAGAATTGCGGAGAATAAGGGACAAGTGCAAAGAGGGGCGGACAATTGCGGAGAATACGGGACAAGGGCAAAGAGGGGCGGACAAGGGCATAGAGGGGAGGACAATTGCGGAGAATACCCGAGAAAGGCAAAGATTGGTGGAGAAGGGCAAGGAGGGGCGGAAAAGGGCAAAGAGGGGAGGTCAAGGGCAAAGAGGTTAGGACAATTGCGGAGAATACCCGAGAAAGACAAAGAGGGGCGGACAAGGGCAAAGAGGGGCGGACAAGGGCAAAGAGGGGCGGACAAGGGCAAAGAGGGGCGGACAAGTGCGGAGAATACAGGACAAGGGCAAAGAGTGGCGGACAAGCACAGAGAATACGGGACAAGGGCAAAGAGGGGTGGACAAGGGCAAAGAGAGGCGGATAAGTGCGGAGAATACGGGACAAGGGCAAAGAGGGGCGGACAATGGCAAAGAGGGGCGGACAATGGCAAAGAGGGGCGGACAAGGGCAAAGAGGGGCGGACAAGGGCAAAGAGGGGCGGACAAGGGCAAAGAGGGGCGGACAAGTGCGAGAATAGGGGACAAAAGTAAAGAGGGGCGGACAAGGGCAAAGAGGGTCAGACAAGGGCAAAGAGAGGAGGACAAGTGCAAAGACGGTTGGACAAGGGCTAAGAGGGGCGGAAAAGGGCAAGGAGGGGCGGAAAAGTGCAAAGAGGGGTGGACAAGTGCGGAGAAGAAGGGACAAGGGAAAAGAGGGGCGGAAAATTGTAAAGAGGGGCAGAAGGGGCAAAGAATGGCGGAAAAGTGCGAAGAATACGGTACAAGGGCAAAGAGGGGCGGACAAGGGCAAAGAGGGTCGGACAACCGGAAAGAGGGGCAGACAAGGGCAAAGAGGGTCAGACAAGGGCAAAGAGGGTCGGACAAGGGCAAAGAGGATCGGAAAAGTTCGGAGAATACGGGAAAAGTGCAAAGAAGGGCGGACAATGGCAAAGACGGGCGGACAAGTGCAAAGAGGAGCAGACAAGTGCGGAGAATACGGGAAAAGTGCAAAGAGGCTTGGACAAGTGCAAAGAGGGTCGGAAAAGGGCAAAGAGGGGCGGACAAGTGCGGAGAATACGGGACTAGGGCAAAGAGGAACGGAGAAGAGCAGAGAATACTGGACAAGGGCACAGAGGGGCGGACAAGGACAAAGAAGGGCGGAGAAGGGCAAAGAGAGGCAGACAAGGGGAAAGAGAGGCGGACAAGAACAAAGAGAGCCGGACAAGGGCAAAGAGGGGCAGACAAGTGTGGAGTATACGGGACAAGGGCAAAGAGGGTCGGACAAGGGCAAAGACAGGCGGACAAGTGCAAAGAGGGGCGGACAAGTGCAAAGAGGGGCGGACAAAAGCAAAGAGGGGCGGACAAGGGCAAGGAGGGTCGGACAAGGGCAAAGAGTTTCGGACATGTGCGGAGAATAAGGGACAAGAGCAAGGAGGGGCGGACAAGGGAAAAGAGGGGCGGAAAAGTGCAAAGAGGGGCGAACAAATGCGGAGAATAGGGGACAAGGGCAAAGATTGGTGGACAAGGGCAAAGAGGGGCGGAAAAGGGCAAAGAGGGGCGGACAAGGGCAAAGAGGAGTGGACAAGTGCGGAGAATACGGGACAAGGGCAAATAGGGGCGGAAAACAGCATAGAGGGGCAGACAAGGGCAAAGAGGAGCGGACAAGTGCGGAGAATACGGGACAAGGGCAAAGAGGGGCGGACAAGTGCAAAGAGGGTCGGACAGCTGCGGAGAATACGGGACAAGGGCAAAGAGAGACAGAGAAGGGCAAAAAGGGTCGGACAAGTTCAAAGGGTGTGGACAAGGTCAAAGAGGGTCGGACAAGGTCAAAGATGGGCGGACAAGTGCGGAGAATACGGGACAAGGGCAAAGAGGGGCAGACAAGGGAAAAGAGAGGCGGACAAGTGCGGAGAATACGGGACAAGGTCAAAGAGGGGCCGATAAAATCGAAGAGGGGCGGACAAGGGCAAAGAGGGGCGGACCAGGGCAAAGAGGGGCCGACAAGTGCAAAGAGGGGCGGATAAGTGCAAAGAGGGGCAGACAAGGGCAAAGAGGGGCAGACAAGGGCAAAGAGGGGTAGACAAGGGCAAAGAAGGGCGGACAAGGGGAAAGATGGTCGGACCAGGGCAATGAGGTGCAGTCAAGGGCAAAGAGAGTCAGACAAGGGCTGAGAATACGGGACAATTGCAAAGAGTTTCGGACAAGTGCAAATAGGGGCGGAGAAGAGCAAAGAGATTTGGACAAAGGCAAAGAAGGGCAGAAAAAGGACAAGAGGGGCGGACAAGGGCAAAGAGGGGCGGAGAAGGGGAAAGAGGTGCGGAGAAGTGTGGAGAATACCGGACAAGGCAAAGAGGGGCGGACAAGGGCAAAGACTGGCGGACAAGTGCAAAGAGGGGCGGACAAGGGAAAAGAGGAGCAGACAAGGGCAAAGAGGAGCAGACAAGGGAAAAGGGTTGTGGTCAAGAGCGGAGAATACGGGAAAAAGGGC